>NC_057419.1:98493211-98719087 GCF_019320065.1 Cervus canadensis
CAAACAGTACTAGATATTGGGAAAATGAGCATGTCTCTCTCAGTCTTGTGCTGCAATCTGTACCTGGGAGATAGATCCCTGTCCACCTTGGTCACAGCTGCTTCTTGCCCAGACTTGCCTTCAGCCAGAGTTCCCTGGCTCTGGAGAAGATTCCGAAGTCAACGTTCACATCAGTCAGGGACTTGTGCCTTCTGCTGCCACAGACCCTGCTGGGACCTGGGTCCACCCCAGGAATGTGCCCAAGTGGATGTTTGTGGTCTGAAGATGTTGCCGGGCCATGGCATCTTAGACAGGTGTGAACACACACCACAGCTGGTATGGCACCCAAGATGCCCCATCAGTCCTCCTTCTAGAGCCCTCCCTTTGCCACCTTGAGGTTACACTCACTGGTCTAGTTTGAAAGCTTGTTGGAGGGGCCACATGCATCCAGTGCTGGACCAAATGGCCGGAATTGGTCAGCAGTGGGCAGGACAGAGCCAGTCCAGCCCCACCCCCGAGAGGCTGAGAAGAGTTTCTCATGAGCTTGCCTCCCAGAGCGAGAAGCACCCAGAACACGAGACACAGGAAAGTGAGAGCTAAGCCATTACTGAGGCTGATGCTCTTCTGAACAGAGATCAAATTCTCACCAAGGAGGAGACCTCTGTGTTGTTATTGGTGAAGGGAAAAAAACAAAGCACCAGCATCCCAGCCACTGTGAAATGGTTTGGAAGAACCATTTTCAATTTATTTTCAAATTTATTTGCAGTAAACAAAAAACCCACTTCACTCTTGCTACCTCTGGGGTTTGCATCCTAGCATATGGACAAAGGACTCAGCAACACTACACACTTAACTCAAAAGAGCTCAAATCCCTGAAAGAAGCCATTTTCTCTGAGGACTGAGGCTCACTGTGCCTAGGTGCATGGTGGAGATCATGGGTTTCCTGGTTTCTCTGGAACTTTCAGAGGCCCTGGACAACTCTTCTTCCTCCAACAGGCTGGAGACTGAGTGTGCTCACAGTGGAACAGTGAGAACCCTCCTGAGGACTTCTCATCAGGCAGATACTGCACAGAGCAGCTCTCTCAGCTCGGCTATTTCTCACTCAAGCCACATCCATCCACCATGGTCACCAAGCGCGGAAGGTCAACAAGCTGTTCAGGGCTTTCACTGCTGTGTGTGCACAGCGTCTCCGTCTGAAGGGATCACATTGAAACTTGCTTTGTAGTCTCATTTTGGGAAAGTCAATGGTGAAAAACAGTGGTGTCCCCAGTTTTGATTTTCCACAATTTCCATGTTTGAACTAAGATCCTCCATCTTTCTCTTGGTCCCAAGTCCCCTCTTGTGCTACCCACAGACTTCTACTACCCACAGAGTTCTTGCCCTTTGTCCTCACTCAGAGACACTCCCGGGTCCCCAAGAAGAAACAGAGGCATCCGAGACATGATGCATGCCTCTGCCATCCGAGGCATAAACCCCTTGTAGGATTTCTGAGATCTCCTTCAGTGCTACCTCCCAAGCCTCCTCTTAGGCCGTGTTGTTGTTGTTGTTTGGACTGCAGTACACCAGGCTTCCATGTCCTTCACCATCTCCCAGAGCTTGCTCAAAGTCATGTCCATTGAGTCGGTCATGCCATCCAACCATCTCATCCTCTGTCACCCCCTTCTCCTCCTGCCTTCAATCTTTCCCAGCATCAGGGTCTTTTCCAGTCAGTTGGCTCTTCGCATCAGGTGGCCAAAGTATTGGAGATTCAGCTTCAGCATCAGTCCTGCCAATGAATATTCAGGACTTATTTCCTTTAGGATTGACTGGTTGGATCTCCTTGCAGTACAAGGGTGTCTGAAGAGTCTTCTCTAGCACCACAGTTTGAAAGCATCTCCTCCTATACTCTCTTTTTGCTACATGTCACAGTAAGATGCTATTTACATTAATGTGTAATAAATTCATGATTGCCATTTAATAAATAAATATCTAAAAAAATAAAAAAAAGTAAAGACATCTGATACCGTCTGCTGCTTTAAAAAAAAAAAAGAAAGAAAAATGAGAGCTGTGTATATCAGGGTACCTGGTGAGCTGGACTGAGGGCTGAGGCAGGCAGGGGATGAAGACAGCCCCTCTGATATTAGCACTCCTGGTGAGACCCACGCTGGCCCTGAACAGATGGGGCTGATGATTAAGGGCAACTAGCATAGGAACCTGAGAATAAAACAAAACCTCATGATGGGGGCTCAGCCACCAGAGTCGGAGCCACTCTGGGTAAGGCAGTCAGTATTCTCAGATGGCTGCTGGGGTTGGCTTAGGGCTTTGTGATGGGCATCCCAGATCCCCCCTGAAAGCCCTATGAGGATCCTCGGTATGTGAGTGGGGCTCACCTGCTCACTGCACCCTGCAAAAATGGTATCAAGTCTGGGAAGTCAGGGTGTTTACTTGAGCTAAGTCAGGATGCCTGGACAACCTGCTCAAATCCACCAATAGCCCAGGACAAGTTGCCTCCCTGACCCAAAACGTGACCTGTCTGCACGAGGATGAAAAAGTGCTGGTCACTCAGTTGTGTCCAACTCTTTGTGACCCTGTGGACTGTAGTCCACTAGGCTCTCTGTCCATGTTATTCTCCAGGCAAGAATACTGGAGTGGGTTGCCATTTCCTTCTCCAGGGAATCTTTCCGATCCAGGGATCAAACCTGGGTCTCCTGCATTGCAGGCAGATTCGTTGTTGCCTGAGCTACCAGGGAAGCCCCCTGCCTGGGGATAGCGGAAGGCTTCTCATGATAGATCCCAGCAGTCCAAACCCCAGACATATGAACCTTATGATGTGCAAGGACAATAACCAAAACCAAGGTGTGACTTACAGTTTGCAGCTTCTGTGTGCCTGGACTGTGTGGCCCAGCCCTCCAGGCAACTTGTGCATGTCCACTGTCTGGTTGTTAGCTTGCCTAACAGCACACACCACTGGCAGAGTCCAAACCCAAACTCAGTCCTCCTCATCATACTCAGGCCCCAGCGACATTGCCCCCAGAGTTCCAGAAAAGTGGGGGAGGTTGCTGTGAAGTTGGAAAACAGGCTAGAACAAAGTAATTAAAACAAGCCCCCCAAACCTGACACCATGTATGCTTCTCAAAGATGGCTGTGAGAGAAATGCTTGACTTGGAAACGGAAATGTTTTTCCAAGCTACGAAAAGGAAAAGTCCAAGAGTTGGGGGCTTCAAATGGGCACATTTATTAGTTTCCAAGAGTGACACAATGCCTTCAGAATGGCTGAGTTGTGCCTCTTTGTGGCTTCCCTGGGTGGCCAGCAGTGAGGGAAAGCAGCCGCCATGTCCAGCCATTTGTCTGGGGGTGTGACCTGAGGCTTTTCTGTGGCCACCACCAGGGCCCAGGCTCCAGGGGACTGGAAGTGATGGACTGACAGGGTCTAGTAGCCAGTGAGGCCATGGGATGATATTAAACCATCTAAGTAGGCACTGCATCTTGCCCAGTGGGGCTCACACAATGGCGGAAGTAGAACAATATAAATTATCAAAGAGAAAGCAGAGAAGAGTCCATTCCAAGGTCAGGATCTTTTGCCAAGAGGCAGAGGAAGCTGTCACAGCCATCTCGCCTGCAGATTGGAGGGCTGCAGCAGAGGGTGGTGGCCTGGAGGTGGTAGGGCTGCCGCTGCCAGCCTGCGAGAACCAGAGATGCAAGGACAAGGCTGGCTATGTGCGTGAGCATGTGTGGGTCTGTGTGCACATGTACATGTGTGCATGTGTGAAAGTGCATGGGTGTGATGGTGTGCACATATAAACGTGTAAGAGTGCATGCATGTTTGAGTGTAGTATGTGCAGGTATGTGTATGTCTGTGTGTGTTGGCATATATATTCCACCAGTGAAAGCTTCCCAGCACTCCCCAGTTTCCTCTTTCCAATGCTTCAGTTTCCACCTGACCTGGAACATAGAGGTTCTAGCAGGCAGTGGAGTGCCCCTGAGGAGGGCAGGGCAGGTGGGCAGCAAGGAAGCAGGATTCAAGACAGGAACAGGCATGAACCTGACCCAGAGTCCACGACCCAGCAGCAATTCACCTTGAGCCTGGCTTTGGAAGGCTCCCCAAGCAGGCTGGGTCTGTCTCACCAACTGAGTTCTGTGTCTTCTAGACAAGTCCCTGCCAATGGTGTCAGAGGGCTTAGGGAGGGGAGGGAACAAGCCATTTACATATGTGTGCCCAGATTGTCCCAGGACACCTGACCCCGCAGCCACCACTACCCCCCACCACGGAGCAGGCCATCAGATACATCCTGGAGAATGGACCTTCCATAGTGGCCCAGGGGTTGCTGAGTCATGAGAGACAGCCAGTTCTCCTGCCAGTGATGCTGTAGGGTCCTGTGCAGTGTGTGATGAATTAAAAGGATTTGCAATGAAAAGAGAAGGTGGGACTATGTGCACAGGCAGAAGCTGAATTAATAAACATGGAGTATAAAGTGAATGCAAACAGGAAATCACTGAGTCTCAGAGCTTATTCACCTAACTGGACCTGGAAGAGGAGAGGACAACTCCCCTAATAGGTATGTACTGTCACCATATTCCAGTTTCACAGATGATGACACAGAGGCCTCGAGAAGGGAATTAACCTGACCCCTTACTTTCCTACCCTGACCTGCTGGGAGTTACTTGCTGAGCATGGACTGGAACCGAGGATTTCTGACTTCTACACTTCAGTTCTTTATTTCTGTACTCATTGCTTTGGGACCAGCACACACTTTGAAACAAAATTGCAATAGCAAATAGAGGGGCTGTCCTCCTGGAAAGAACTTTGCCTCTGACCCCAGGTCCCCTTCCTGGAGGGTGGGATGAAGGAATGGTCATTGTCCCAATGCCCCTGTGGAGTACCTGGTGACAGGTGGTGCTCAGTGGGCCAGCCCTGTGAGTGACTGTGACCAGGGTACCTACAAGACCCACCTCTACCACCATTAAGATAGGGAAGCAGGGAGATGTGGTCAGACTGGGTCAAGGAAGACCCTTTGTGGTAGGTTCAGCCTTTACTCCGAACAGTGGGATGCAATAGAAGGGTGGCATCACTGGCAGATGCAGACTCAAGGGGCTTTGCTGGCTGAGTACCAGTCTGGACCTGTGGAGACCAGCCAGGAAGTTGGAGCAGTGGAAGAGACAAGAGCTAGTGGGGGGACTGGCTGCAGAAGGAGTAGGGAGAATCTAGCCTCCAGCCCCCACAAGAAACCCTCTGCCCACAAGGCCAACTACCAGCTGAAGGACAGCAATGCTCATGTTTGTTTTATTAACTGGCTTTTTCAGCAATTTATATATGACAGGCCCCCCACAGAAGGGGTGTCAAAAATACAGCAAACTCTATTGTGCTGAAAAAGTCACTTTGACAGGTGGAATTCAGTGAAACGGAGTCCTGTGAAAGCATAGACCATCTTTCTGTCAAAGTTTATATTGAAAGTGGAGAAAATGGATTTCAGAACCAGGTGCACTCATAGTGCGAAAAGCATTCTTATTTCCTTCAGAAAACTCTAGCACTACTCATAGGCATGTGGCCCCTCATCCCCCAAACAGAACACACCATTTGGATGCCCAGAAATATGGTGGCTCCTGAGGTAGTGTCACTGGCTCCCAGCCATGCGGTCCCCATGCCATCAGCGTCACAACTTCTGCCAAAGTAACGTGAGAAATCTTGGGGGATCTTGGGGTCAAACATCCAAAGGAGAGCATGGAGTCCCAGACAGAGCAAAGTGCTTTAGTTTCTGACTCCACTTGACCTCTTCACCTTAGACCCCTTCCGGAGCAGCCATTTCTCTCTTTCTTCCAACACTCCCAACACCCCTGGCACCCACGGTTGTTGGGCTGCACCTCTTGGCTTTCCCTGTGGTATTGAAGGCCCATCTCGGGTCTCCTGGTTGACCTTGGCATCTGGGTGTGTGTACTGGGCACTGACAGTCTGCTGCCTGCTCCAACTGAGTCTGGTTTTGGTTCCATCCTGTCTCTGCCTCTATCTTCCTGGAAATCCCACAGCCAAGAGCACCCCTAAAAAAAAGAGCACCCCTGAGCCTTCTTACCTTGCCTGGACACTCATAGACACCCCATGGGAAGCTCTGGTTGAGGTCCAATTTGGGGTTAAATTCAGGAAGATCCATGAGCCACCATCCTACTTTGCCTCCCCACCCAGCACACCATGAGAGGGAATTCCCAAGACACCCGCAGTCACCATTTATCCCAGGCCAAAGATCACTAGTTTGCTATATGAAGCAACTTGGGGACAAGCAAAAGAGGTAACGATTGTGTTTTGTATAGGGGACTTCACTAACCTTCAAAAAGTGTCAAGTATTTGACATCTCATCAGCTCATAAACTGATGAGATGAACTTGAGCCTCACAGCTTCTGGGCTGGTCAGCTACATGTCCACACTATGGAGACCTCAAAGGCAATGTGTGCAAATCACAGATGGGGGAAGCACACTCTAGATTATCACCAGGCACCGCTGAATTGCAAACAAACCCATCTGACCTGTAGAGTTAACCCCTTATTTGCAGCAACCCCAAATAAGGAAGCAGGAGACTCTGATCATGAAATCAATGCACATAGGTAAACTAACTTTCACCACTTTACAGTAGTTTCCCCTTCACTGATTAAAGTCAAGGGTGGCAAAGAAGAGGATTACCCTATTTTGAGAAATCTCCATTGGTCCACACTGTAGACCTTCTGTGATGAGCCACGAGGCAGTGGAAGTGGTCCCCTCAGTTTGACGAATTCCTGGAGAGCAGGAGGGTGAGGGAACTTAGGAGAACTGCTCTGCCATGTGGCTCACAGTCATTGGTTTTATGATGATGGGATAAGTTTCCAGGTTGTCTTTGGCCAATAACTCTGACTCAGGGTGCTTCCTGGTGTCACTTGGCTCTGACATCACTCAGCCAAGATGGATGCTAATGAGAGGGATTCTTAGAGGTGGTCGTACACATGGCATCTCCTTTTGACTTCTCCTGAATTCTTCTGGTTGTTGATGGCTTAATAGTTCTGTGTTCCTCCCTAGGACCTCCTGTCATAAAATAACTCATGCAAATAGTTACTATGGTGCATGGTCAGAGTGGGCGGTTTCAATCAGCGGGTTTTCCCTAACAGAGGCACATTTGGGGGCAGCAAATTCTGTTCCCGTTGAATGCCTGGCACACTGGGCATCACTGGGGAGGGAAAGACACTCTGCCCATAGGGAGGTCTGCCATCAAGAGCACCTTTGTCCTGGGCATGTTGGTCACCTGGACCAGCCCTGCCAGGGTACCCTACCTCAGATACCCAGAGCCAGCCTGGCCTTCACCACAGAGCCAGTGGGCAACGGTGTGTTTGAGCATGGTGAGTGGGCTAGTTTGTCTCTAGATGTGGGCATCCAAGTCACAGTGGCACTCAAACAAGCTGGCAGAGGGCACCACCCACAGCTATTAATACTTGGCCCTCTCAGCGGCATAGTGGAAAGCAGGATCTAGCTTCTGCTTTTCAAGAACTCATCAAGGAATCCATCATTCCCAATGGAGCAGAGTTATGGACAAAGCTAGGACTAGGAATATCAGAAGTTCAGAGCAACTTGCTCAAGTTCACAGTGCAAGGAAGAGGAGGAGGAAGAGCCAGAATGATGTCCCAGCTTTCTGTCTCCTAAGGATTTCGTCCTCCCTGCATTGTATGTGACCCTGTGACACTTGGCTCCAAGTTAGACCTGGACTTGTAAAATGCAGTCTAGGGAGTCACATGGAACAATGGACTGGTTCAAAATTGGGAAAGTTTACAATCTGGAAAGTTTATAGCCTTACCTTAATGCTGTATATTGTCAACCTGCTTATTTAACTTATATGCAGAGTCCATCATGCAAAATGCTGGGCTGTGTGAAGCACAAGCCAGAATCAAGATTGCTGGGAGAAATATCAATAACCTCAGATATGCAGATGACACCACTCTTATGACAGAAAGTGAAGAGGGACTTAGGCCTCTTGATGAAGGTGAAAGAGGAGAGTGGAAAAACTGGCTTAAAACTCACCATTCAAAAAACTAAGATTATGGCATCCAGTACTATCACTTAATGACAAATAGATGGGGAAGCAATGGAAACAGTGACAGACTTTATTTTTGGGGGCTCCAAAATCATTGCAGATGGTGACTGCAGCCATGAAATTAAAAGATGCTTGCTCCTTAGAAGAAAAGCTATAACAAACCTAGACAACATATTAAAAAGCAAAGGCTTTACTTTGCCGACAAAGGTCCATCTAGTCAAAGCTGTGGTTTTTCCAGTAGTCATGTACAAATGTGAGAGTTGGACCATAAAAAAGGCTGAGCACCAAAGAATTGATGCTTTTGAACTGTGGTGTTGGAGAAGATTCTTGAGCATCCCTTGGACTGCAAGGAGATCAAACCAGTCAATCCTAAAGGAAATCAACCCTTAATATTCATTGGAAGGACTGATGCTGAAGCTGAGGCTCTGATACTTTGGCCAACTGATGCAAAGAGCTGACTCACTGGAAAAGGCCCTGATGCTGGGAAAGATTGAAGGCAGGAGGAGAAGGGGACAACAGAGGACAAGACGGTTGGATGGCATCATCGACTCAATGAACATGAGTTTGAGCAGGGTCCAGGAGATGGTGAAGGACAGGGAAGCCTGGCGTGCTGCAGCCCATGGGGTCACAAAGAGCCAGACATGAATGAGCAAGTGAGCAACATGAACAAGGGAGTCACATAGCCTAATTATTCACTGGGAGAGGAGAGACTTGGGGTTAGTTGTTAATTGAGGAGGCAATTAGAAAGCTAACTCTGATTAGCAGGAAGAAGGAGTGGGTGCCAGGCCCCCTCAAATGTCTCCACCTATCTCACTGTACCCTCTCCCTAGGCATTGCCAAGCTCTTTGCCTATTGCTTGGCATTTGTGTGGTCTTCCCAGGTCTCTCTGCCCTGTGGGATTGGAAGGAAGTGGTACCTACTGCCAAGTAGAGATGCAGAACATACTAGATGCCCTTGAAGGCGAGCTCTTGGCAATGTTAGAACTGGTCACCAGAGGTGAAAAACTCAGCAAGTGCCCACACCTGGTCCGCACCTGGAGGGCAAACTAGTAGGACAGGTTTGGAGCAGACAGAAGTAGAGGCATAACAGAGGGCCTGCCAGCAGCAGCACCAACCCATTGCCAGAGAGGCATGGGGCGTGGGGGGACACTGGAGGCCAGGGTGAGGGATACAGGTCTTCTGAGCTTCACAGAGAGGCAAGGGAACCTGGAGGCAGGCAGAGGTCAGTGCCACAGGCCCATACAAAATGCAAATTATTCTCATTCTTTGCACTCACAGATTCTGAAGTCAGCTTTCCTTTTTTTTTTTTTTTTGCGGGAGTGTTTATACCAGCACCTAGCTGATCCCCTTCCCAGCATGTTTGCAGCTGCTCCCCCTCCAGCAGCTTGGGAATGTCTGGCTGACTGCCTTCCCCCGGGCCTGACCAGACTATCTCCAGTCTGGTCCGCAAGCCCCCAAGTCAGAGGAAGGCTTCAGGGAGAAGCAGGGGCAGCCCCCACAGTCTGGGGGACTAACCTGGAGCTGCACCCACAGATCACAGGAAAGTTCTGGGACCCACAGCTGCAGCCACAAGAAAGGCTGACAATTTTCTTTCCCCAGAAATGCAACTTTGTAGCTGTGAGGAAAGGAGTGTCCTCTCCAAGGTCTGTCTCATCCACTCCCCCTCTAAACCAACATGAAGACATGACCCAGGAAGGTGCTGGGCTGCCCCCTCAGCTGTCTCCTGACTAGTGGGCTGTGGTTTCCACATTGCACTAGAGGACTGGCTCTGGGGGCCAGTGCCCAGGGCAAGAGTTCAGGCCGGAAAACAGTCACATTCCTCTCATTGTCATTTGCAGCCTTTGTCTTGGACTGGCTTCATCTCCTCTTTGACTTAGGTCTGTGCCTTTCATGCAGCTAATGCGTGTTTCCATGGGGGTGTAAATGGCCAGCAGATTTAGGGCCTTGGTCGCCACTACTAATAGAATAGGCTTGGGGGAGGGGAAGGCCTGTGGACATTCAAGCCATTTTGCAGTGCCCAGTGCCGCATTCAATTCTCACACCCATTCGAGGAGGCAGGCATCGTTAATTGCTCCTCCTGAATGGGATTTTTGAAGCTCAGTGGGGTTAAGCAACTTGCCCCAAATCACAGAGCTAGTAAATAGCCATCGGGTAGATTCTAATGCAGACTGTTTAACTCCAAAAGCTCGTGCTCTTCCCACTACTTGACCCAGTGCTCCTGGGTGGATAATTCAGAACCTCCCATCAAACCCCCTCTGGAGTCTGCACCCATTTAACACCTTCAAGTCAAACCACATTTCCTGAGTCACTGCTGTTCAGGCCAGTGTCTGGAGGTGCAATCTTCGACTAGGACATCTTTGTGCTGGCCTTCCTCCATAAAAATATAAGCCCTAGGACATCAGGCATTTGCCAGTGTGCTCATTTTCACTCTCTAGTATCTGAAACTGTGCTGCCCAACCCAGTAGCTACTGGATCTAAATTCATCCAACTTAAACAAAATTAAAATCCCTTATGATTATACAGTGGAAATGACAAATAGATTCAAGGGATTAGATCTGATAGACAGAGTGCCTGAAGAACTATGGACGGAGGTTCAAGACATTGTATAGGAGGTGGTGATCAATACCATCCCCAAGAAAAAGAAATGCAAAAAGGCAAAATGGCTATCTAAGGAGGCCGTACAAATAGCTGAGAAAAGAAGAGAAGAAAAAAGCAAAGGAGAAAAGAAAAGATATACCCATCTGAATTCAGAGTTCCAAAGAATAGCAAGGAGAGATAAGAAAGCCTTCCCAAGTGAACAATAAAATGGGAAAGACTAGAGATCTCTTCAAGAAAATGAGAGATACCAAGGGAACATTTCATGCAAAGATGGGCACAATAAAGGACAGAAACAGTATGGACCTAACAGAAGCAGAAGCTATTAAGAAGCAGCGGCAAGAATACACAGAAGAGCTATACAAAAAATATCTTAATGACCCAGATAACCATGATGGTGTGATCAATCACCTAGAGCCAGATATCTTGGAGTGCGAAGTCGAGTGGGCCTTAGGAAGCATCACTGCAAACAAAGCAAAGGTGGAGGTGATGGCTTTCCAGCTGAGCCACTTCAAATCCAAAAGGATGATGATCCTAAAGCCCTGCACTCAATATGCCAGCAAATTTGGAAAACTCAACAGTGGCCACAGGACTGGAAAAAGTCAGTTTTCTTCCAGTCCCAAAGAAGGGCAATGCCAAAGATTGTTCAAACAACTGAACAATTGCACTTATTTCACATGCTAGCAAAGTAATATTCAAAATCCTCCAAGCCAGGCTTCAATAGTACATGAACCGAGAACTTTCAGATGTTCAAGCTGTATTTAGAAAAGGCAGAGGAACTAGAGGTAAAATTGCCAACATCCATTGGATCATAGAAAAAGCAAGAGAATTCAAAAAAAAAAAAATTCTACTTTTGCTTCATTGACTACGCTAAAGCCTTTGACTTTGTGAATCACAACAAAATCTGGAAAATTCTTAAAGAGATGGAAATACCAGACCACCTTACTTGCCTCCTGAGAAACCTGCAGGCATGTCAAGAAGCAACAGTTAGAACTAGACATGGAACAATAGACTACTTCAAATTGGGAAAGAGTACGTCAAGGCTGTATATTGTCACCATGCTTGTTTAACTTATATGCAGAGTCCATCATGTGAAATGCCAGGCTGTGTGAAGCACAGGCTGGAATCAAGATTGCTGGGAGAAATATCAATAACTTCAGATATGCAGATAACACCACCCTTACGGCAGAAAGTGAAGAGGAACAAAAGAGCCTCTTGATGAAGGTGAAAGAGAAGAGCTGAAAAGCTGGCTTAAAACTCACCATTCAAAAAACAAAGATCATGGCATGTGGTCCCATCACTTCATGGCAAATAGATGGAGACAGTGACAGACTATTTTCTTGGGCTCCAAAATCACGGATGGTGCCTGCAGCCATGAAATTAAAAGATACTTGCTTCTTGGAAGAAAAGCCATGACAAACCTAGACAGCATATTAAAAAGCAGAGACATTACTTTGCTGACAAAGGTCCATCTAGTCAAAGCTGTGGTTTTTCCAGTAGTCATGTACACATGTGAGAGTTGGACCATAACGAAGTCTGAGCACCAAAGAATTGATGCTTACGAATTGTGGTGTTGGAGAAGACTCTTGAGCATCCCTTGGACTGCAAGGAGATCAAATCAGTCAATCCTAAAGGAAATCAACCCTTATTATTCATTGGAAGGACTGATGCTGAAGCTGAGGCTCTGGTACTTTGGCCATCTGATGTAAAGAGCTGACTCACTGGAAAAGGCCCTGATGCTGGGAAAGATTGAAGGCAGGAGGAGAAGGGGATGACAGAGGATGAGATGCTTGGGTGGCATCACCAACTCAATGGGCACCAATTTGAGCAAACTCCAGGAGATGGTGAAGGACAGGGAAGCCTGGTGTGCTACAGTACATGGGGTCACAAAGAGTCGGACACAACTGAGTGACTGAATAGCAACAACAAAGAATTTAGACCCTCAGTTGTACTGGCCAAGTTACGGAGGTTTTAGAATCATGCCTGGAGCAGAGGAGGCACTGAATGGATCTCTTCTGAATGTGGAATGAATCAAAGGAGGTGGAAGTCTCTGACTTTGCTACATTGTCAATGGAGGAAGTACCATTCCAGGTGTAAGGTACAGCTTACCAAAAGCTTTGGTGGTGGTTTAGTTGCTAAGTAGTGTCCCATGCAACCCCATGGACTATAGCCTGCCAGGCTCCTCTGTCCATGAGATTCTCCAGGCAAGAATATTGGAGTGGGTTGCCAATTCCTTCTCCAACCAAAAGCTTTTCTGGTTTCTATTTCTGATCATGGTAGATGAGGTCATTTCAATCATTCTTCTCAATGAGAACAACTAGAAAAGCTGGGCAAAAGGGTAAATTTATGAGTAAGTGTAAATGAACGCAGGCTGTGTAAAACAATAAGAATGATATCAATATCATTGGGCTTTAGAGTATATACAGATTAAAGTACACTAGTACAAAAGCATAGGAATTAGAAGAGAGGAAGTAGAATTAAAGCACTTTAAGGCCCTTGTGCATTCTCTGGGAAGAGAATAAAGGTACAAATGAACATTAGGCTTTCAGAAGTCAAGGATGAGTGTTATAATCTCTAGGGCAATGGTTTTCAAAATGTAGTCTGAGAACCCTCGTAGTCTCCAAGAAACTTCCAGTGGGTCTGAAAGATTGAAACTATTTTCATAATGATACTAAGATATTAGTTGCCTTTTCAACTCTCCTGTCACACCTGTACAGTTGAGTTTTCCAGAGGCTAGTCAGTCCTAAAGGAAAATCAAGCTTGAATATTCATTGCAAGGACTGATGCTGAAGCTCCAATACTTTGGCCACCTGATACAAAGAGCCAACTCATTGGAGAAGACCCTGATGCTGGAAAAGACTGAGGGTAAGAGATGAAGTGGGCGACAGTGGATGAGATGGTTGGATGGCATCATCAATTCGATGGACGTGAGCTTGTGCAAGCTCTGGGAGATGGTGAAGGACAGGGAAGCCTGGTGTGCTACAGTCCACGGGGTTGCAAAGAGTCAGACACTATTTAGCTACTGAACAACAACAATGTGATGTGGGAGATCACAACAGTTTGATTGCAGGAGCAGATAGGAGAATCTAGCTCCTACTGTTAACATCAAGCCCATGTTTTGTTTTAGGGACAGCATATTACACCTTGGGACTGAGCTTGTCTTTGCCAATAGTTCATTTAACACAGATTCACTGCAGGAATTGTAATTTCAGAAGCCAGTAGCATTCAGGATAATATCTCCTAATAAGCCAACGATAGATTAATCACACCATTGTTCCAGGCAAGGAGAGGTGAAGGGAAGAAAGTGGAAATTCAGTTGTGGTGTACCTTTTCTACGAGTTTTGGTTTCTCAAACCAAAGATGGAGAGATGGTTCTGTCAACAGAGCTGACATCCAGCTGCCAGAACAAAAATAAGAGTCCCTTGTTGCTAGGGAACAACATCGTGGTGTTGACCAGTCGGCAGATCTCTTTCCAGGTGTGCTGCTTGATTTGTAACCACTTCAGGAAAGAAGTTGCCTTTACCAGGGCAGGAACTAATGTCCCAAAGTCTTTGGGGAGCTAGAATAGCAAAAGGTAGCATTTCCCAAACTGAAACTCTGGCTTGTCCTCACAAACTCTCTGTATTTATAGTCTAAATGCCCCTTGGCCATAGTTGCCTCTTCATCTGTTATTATGGATAAGCCCCTGGCGGGGCCCCTCAGCATCTGAACTCCTGCTGCTGCTGCTAAGTCACTTCAGTCGTGTCCAACTCTGTGTGATCCCATAGACGGCAGCCCACCAGGCTCCCCAGTCCCTGGGATTCTCCAGGCAAGAACACTGGAGTGGGTTGCCATTTCCTTCTCCAATGTGTGAAAGTGAGAAGTGAAAGTGAAGTCACTCAGTTGTGTCCAACTCTTAGCGACCCCATGGACCGCAGCCTACCAGGCTCCTCCATCCATGGGATTTCCATGGGATTTTCCAGGCAAGAGTACTGGAGTGGGGTGCCATTGCCTTCTCCATCTGAACTCCTGAGCGCTTATCAAAGGCAACAGATGATATGATGACATCCTGACACAGCTTATTTCCTCCTGATATCAAAACAATTCTACTTCAAAATAACTTTTTGGGGGGAGTCTATTGTTATAAACAAGTGACAGAAAACAACTTCACTTAGATTGCTTCCATGTCTTCAGTATTAGCCACTCAGTTGTATCTGACTCTTTGCAACCCCATGGATTGGCGTCTCTGTCCACGGAATGCTCCAGGCAAGAATACTGGAGAGGGCATCCATTCCCTTCTCTAGGGGATCTTCCCAACCCAGGGATCCAACCTGGATCTCTTGTATTACAAGCAGATTCTTTACATTCTGAGCCATCAGGGAAACCCTATTGTAATAAACAACTGAACGAAAACAACTTCACTTAGGTTGCTTCCAAGTTTTAGTTATTGTAAATAGTGCTGCTATGAACATTTGGAGGTGCATGTGTCTTTTCAAATTAAAGTTTTTGTGTTTTTCAGGTATATACCCAGGAGTGGGATTGCTAGATCACATGGTAGTTCTATTTTTAGTTTTTCGAAAAACCTCCATAATGTTTTCCATAGTGACTGCACCAACTTACACACCCACCAACAATGTAAGAGTTCCCTTTTCTCTACATCCTCACTAATATTTGCTATTTGCACACTTTTTGGATGATGGTCATTCTGACGAGTGTGAAGTAATACTTCATTGTGGTTTTGATTTGCGTTTCTCTAATAATTAGCGAAGATGAGAATTACTTTCATGTACCTGTTGGCCATACAGTAGCCAAGACACAGACATGGAAGCAACTCAAGTTCCCATCAACAGAGAAATGGATTAAGATGGGATATATAAATACAGCGTAATATTGTTGTTGTTTAGTTGCTAAATTATGTCCAACTCTTTTGTGACCTCATGGATTGTAGCCTGCCAGGCTCCTCTGTCCATGGCATTCTCCAGTCCAAATACTGGAGTGGGTTGCCAATTCCTTCTCCAGGGGATCTTCCCGACCCAGGGATTGAAATTACTCAACCATAAAGCAAAAAATGAAATTTTGCTGTTGGCAGCAACATGGATGAGCTTGGAGGGCATTATACTAGGTAAAATAAGTCAGAGAGAGAAAGACAAATACTGCATATTGTCACTTATATGTGGAATCTAAGAAACAATGCTCAGAAATATATGTGCAAAACAGAAACAGACTCACAGACATAGAAAACAAACTTGCTGTTAGCAAAGCGGGGAGGGAAAGGGGAGAGAGAATTAGGGGCATGGGATTAACAGATATAAACTACTATATATAAACCAGGTAAGCAACAAGGGTGTACTGTATAGCACGGGAAATTATACCCACTATCTTGTAATAACCTATAATAGAGTATAATCTGCAAAAATGAGAATCACTATGCTGTACACCTGAAATGAACATAATATTGTAAATCAGCTACTCTTCAATAAAAAACAAAACTTCACTTAGGTCATAAACAAGTGGATTTGAAATCATATCAAACCAATCCACAACAGCTAGACATTAAAGAGTTTTGCAAAAATGTAAAGCAATATCACTCTTCTCATTATTTTTTTTGTTTAGAAAAATATAGTTATTTTTCATAACATTTGTGTTGACATGTAATAGAGTATTATCCAGGGTTCTCCAGAGAGAACGAAACCAACATTTACATAGGATATATATATATGTATATATAGAGATAGATATAAATATATTGAGAGAGAGATATTTATTATAAGGAATTGGCTCACACAATCATATGATTACAGAGGCGGACAAGTCCCTAAATCTGCAGGGGAAGCTGGCAAGCTCAAGATCCAAGTGTAGTTCTAGTTTGAGTCTGAAGGCTTGAGAACTAGGACAAATGATAGTGTGGGTCCAGTAGGCCCAAAATTAAAAGTTCTACTTTTCAAAAGACACTGCTAAAAGAAGCTAAGACAAGTCACAAACTGGGAGAAGATATTTGCAAATCCTTTGTCTGATAAGGGATTCATATCTAAAATACTTCTAAAAGACTTCTTGTGTCTTACAAGTCCTCTTCTTACCTTCTTTTAGACGAATTGTTTTTAATTACTCCTTTCTCTCTCTCTCTTCCATCCTTGTCAATTGGTGGTTATATCTCTCTATCTTGTTACTAGTGGTTGCCAATGATTCAGGTCAAGTTTGAAGGTAGGAAAATGCCTCTGTCCGGTGGAAGGCACTGAGCAGGAGAAATTCTCTTACTTGGGTGAGGGGCAGCCTTTGTTCTTTTCAGGCCTTGAGCTGAGTGGATGAGGCCCACCCACATTGGAGGAAGCAATATGCTTTACTCAATCTATCAATTTAAATGTCCTTCTCATCCAAAATTACCCTTGCAGAAACACTCAGAATAATGTTTGACCAAATGTGTGGGCACTCAAGGAATTAACACATAGATTTAAAAATAATTGTTAATGAAATGATAAGTATTTTTAAATGGTCTCAGTTTTAATTATGACCTATTAAATGTAAACTTTGCTTCTTTGCCATCAATCTCACCGCTAAAGACAAAGCCTGATTCTTTATAAGCAGATAGTTCTGTGCTAACACTTCCAATGGCAGGATATGAGGAGGAAAAAGAGGTGTTAGTGGGGGAAGCATGGATTCCTAAGGACCCCTAAAAGACACTCCCAAGATACTCGGCCCAAAGGAGCTCTAATTGCTAATGTATCGTGATTATTTCTACTAAACAATCTCTTCAACTCTCTCTCTTTCTTTCTCTCTCTCTCTATATGTGTATACACACACACACACACACACACAGAGGCACACACACACAGATACACACCTATACACACAGAGGCAGAACCCAGAATCACATGAAGCATTTTGATCAAGCATGTACACAGTTTGAAAGTGTATAAAATGTTTTAAATGGAGATAGCAATGTGATCTTTTACAGAGGTGCAATGGGGGAGTCACGAGTTTGTCAGCTCACTGGTAAATGATTGTACCAAATGCAATGTGGGCAAAAACGCAAGGATCCAAAATAACTGCCTCCCTCTGGCCTTCTGAGCACCTCAAGGGGCTTTCTAGTGTCACTGGACAAAGGGAGATGCCACTGAGATGTAAAGATTCTGGAGATGGGAACTGACATTGGGACTCCTTAATTTAGGAGATTAAGACATGCTGATGGTACCTGGGCATTCATCTACCTGGAAGATGAAAGAGGCAGAAGGGGCCGCGTGCCTAGGCATATGTAGGTGTGGGAATATTTGCTACTTTGGGCTTCATGCTTACTTTCCCAGCATGGCTGTCTCCTTTACAACCAGTACAAACCCCTCCAAGCTGCACGGAGCTCTGGGTTGGCCAAGAGCTCTCCAAAAGTGCTCTCCAGCCTTCAAGGCATCTGGTTTCCCAACAACCACCAGGCTTGATGGCCCGGCTCCTCTTCACATCCCCATCTGTGGATGGAAAAGAGACACAACCAGGTCCCAAGATTGGAGGGAAGCCCCTGAGAAGACACTTACCCCAGCCTGCCCCCTCTTAGCCCCTGTGACACTCGTGCCCTCACCACTACACTTACAGGACTTTTACCAGAGGGTGGAGCCCATCTCCCCTCCTATGCCGGGGTAGGGGTGAGCAGAAGATGGAGGCCTAGGGTCTGTTTCTTGGACTCCTGCTGTCTGTCTGCACCCAGGTCTGGATCTTCACTTCACT
Organism: Cervus canadensis; assembly: GCF_019320065.1. Classification (NCBI taxonomy): domain Eukaryota; kingdom Metazoa; phylum Chordata; class Mammalia; order Artiodactyla; family Cervidae; genus Cervus; species Cervus canadensis. The sequence continues at coordinate 98,511,495 of NC_057419.1, forward strand.
GAGACAGCCAGCCTCCCCACTGCCAGAGGACTGAGGGTGCCCTGGAGCCTCCTCTGGCTGTCCCTCACCACTGGCCACTTCTCACCTGGACCCCAGGTGTGCTGGACCCAGGTAATCTCTTTGCCCGACAAGAACGTACAGTTGAACAGCCAGACTCTTTCTGGATTGTGAGAAGACAGGCAACAAATAAGCTCTTAGCATGTGTCCAAGTGAAATGTGGCCTGTGAAGTCTTAGCAACTGTTCCCGCAGGTGGTCAGGGGACCATGAAGTGCTGATACACCTGGGGGGGCAAGAGCAGGGACCTGGGACAGGTGCAGAGGGATTAAGGTGGCTGATGGACGATGCAGGAGGCTACCTGATATTTGATGAGGGGTTTAAAGCCAAGCTTAGCTGCAGCTCGGGTACCAGCTCAGCTGATGGACCTTCCCTGAGCCCCTGTGGCCTCACCACCACTCCACACGCATGTGGGCACAGACACACTCACAGTCACACAAGGTTCTATATGTCGTGACGTACAGACCCGGGAATCCAGATGCCTCTTTCACACACACACACACACACACACACACACCCATACACAGATCCATGTGCACACTCTGTCAAGCCAGCCTCTGTTCTCTTACAACCTAGGCCTCTCTCTTCTGCAGCCCCTAGGGCCCTGGCCTAGAAATGCCCATTCCTAGCACAAGTGCCCTGATCCCCTTCTGGAAAGACCCAGGACGAGGGTGTCAGCGTATCACGCAGGCCCCGGAGCTGGGAGCTGGAAAGGCTTAGTCTCTTCTGCTCCTCACAAACCCCTTGCTGCCACTCATCAACCCTTCCTGCTCTTGGGTCATGTCCCCATGAAGCCAACCCCTGCGGGCTTCTCCCCAGGCCCCCTGCAGCCTCTGCTCTCCAGCAACTCTCTCCTATGGGAGGCCTTCCCCTCCACGGGGCCCAGGCTTCATGTTGAAGTCTGTTCCAGGCGGCCCACTGCTCCCTGAACCTGGGCACCCCTCTTTACCAGGCCCAGTCTGGATCCAGCAGCTTGATTCCCTTCCTCTCCCGTTGCCCTAACCCAGGAGGGGTCTCGCAAGCTGCTGTTCACAGCGGAGCCTAGACAAGTATTATGGTTTGAATTGTGTTGCTCCTCTCCCCCTGCTAAAGATGCCAGGGGTTTCCCCTGAGGCTCAATGGGTAAAGAATTCACCCACAATGTAGGAGATGCAGGAGACGTGGGTTTGATCCCTGTGTCAGGAAGATCCCCTGGAGGAGGAAATGGCAACCCATTCCAGTATTCTAGCCTGGAGAATCCCATGGATAGAGGAGCCTGGCAGGGTACAGTCCATGGGGTCCCAAAGAGTCAGATACGACTGAAGCAACTGAGCATGCATGCAAAGATGTCAAAGTCCTAATTGCCCAAATGTGACCTCATTTGGAAGTAAGGTCTTTCCAGAGGGGACAAGTTAAGCTGAGGTGTTTAGAGTGGGCCCTACTGACGTTTTGATTTCGGACTTCTGGCCTCCCAGTAGAGGTGCTAGGCAGGGAGCTCTGGTGTGATAGCCCAGTTCCACCCTCAAGCCGGTACACATTGTTCCTGGGAGCCCAGCCTGGCTTTCTGTATCATCCATGTGGTCCATGTGGTCTGATGCTCACATGTGCAACCAAGTCCTTCTTCAGCGGCCAACTCTTCAGTGGCTCCTCATGGCCCCCAGACAAAGCCCCCACTCCAGCCCCCTCCCACGCCAGTGGGGCCTGCCTGGCCAGCCCCTGCCCACCTCTACAGCTATCCCCCACCCCAGGAATCTGGATGTCACCCCTCCCTCTCCCTCATACCTCTATCCAACCCATGACCGGTTGTGGCCAGACCCTCCTTCAGCCTGCAGGGCTCCATGGCCTCTCCCCCAACTCTGGCCTCAGCACCCCTGCCCCTACCTGGATGGCTGTGCCAACTTCCACTCTGCCCACACCACTGCCAAACTGCACACCTTCTACCTCGCTCTATGCGGCACCAGTGGGATCCTCCATGTCCTTTGCTTACTTCCAACAGCCCAGCCAGAGGGCTGGCTCCCTGACCAGGCCGCAGAGCGCTCTGCCTGCAGCCCTGTCATGCTCTCCCAAGGCGTCCTTTTCCATTCTTCTCACTGCCATTGTTGATCTATGAGTGATCTTGGGGCCCTGGATCATGGTGACCTGGGTTCTTCTGAGAAAGCAGAAGGTGTGCTGATGCGGTGGGGGCCTGGGGAGCCCAGGGGGCTGCTGACACCACTGATTTCTCAGGGAGGAGGCGGAAGCCCTGGTAGGCCAGCCTCAGGGTGTCCAGGGTTGAGGTGGGTGGGGAGCATGGATCATGCTGCTTAAATCCAGTTTCTCAGCATTGTTTTTCAGCCCCAGATTCTAGAGAGTTCCTGGTGTACTTGGTATTAACAGATGACCCATGGGAGTGAATGGGTGTTTACACTGCTCATGAAAATGTTCAGTTTAGTTCATTTGCTCAGTCGTGTCTGACTGTTTGCGACCCCATGGACTGCAGCACATCTGGCCTCCCTATCCATCACCAACTCCCAGAGTTTACTCAAACTCATGTCCACTGAGTCATTGATGCCATCCAACCATTTCATCCTCTGTCGTCGCCTTCTCCTCCTGCCTTCAATCTTTCCCAGCATCAGGGTCTTTTCCAGTGAGTCAGTTCTTTGCATCAGGTGGCCAAAGTATTGGCATTTCAGCTTCAGCATCAGTCCTTCCAATGAATATCAAGACTGATTTCCTTTAGGATGAACTGGTTTGATCTCCTTGCAGTCCAAGGGATTCTCAAGAGTCTTCTCCAACACCACAGTTCAAAAGCATCAATTCTTTGGTGCTCAGCTTTCTTTATGGTCCAACTCTCACATCCATGAGTATGTAGTGTTCACTATTCATGTGTGTCCGGGTATGTGAGTGTATGTTTATCTTTGAGTGCATTGTCATGTATGTGTGTGTGTGAATATACATGTGTCTTTATGTATGTGTGTGTGTTCATGTCTTTGTGGATGCATGTGTGGGTGTGTATGGGTATATGAATGTGTGTCTATATCAAGGATGTCTTCCTGGATGTGGGTATGGAGTATGTTGAATGCAGATCATGTATCATGTATATGTGTGTGTTGGATGTAGATATGTATGTGTCTGTATGTGTATTTATAGAGTTGAGTGTATCCACACGGGTGTTGATGTTTCTGTCCTTTGTGTGTAGGGGATATGAATGTGGATGGGTGTGTAGATGTGTATCTATGACTTGGTGTATCTGCACAAGCGTGGCTGTGGGGTGTACATGGGGCTGTGTGTGAGAGTGGGCATATGTATGAGTGTGTGACTATGTGCTTGTATCCAGGTCTATGACTACTGGTATGTGGATGTATCTGACTAGGTGTACAAAGAAATGTATATTTTTTCTGTTCATGCATGTGTGCATGTGTGTTGGGAGTGTAGTGCAGTGTATAGGTGTGTCTCCAAATCCAGGTGTATCTGCACATGTATGTTTATCGTGGGTGTGTGTGCATATTTGTGTGTAGATGTGAAGAGCTGACTGAAAAGACCCTGATGCTGGGAAAGATTGAAGGTGGGAGAAGAAGGGGATGACAGAGGATGAGATGGTTGGATGGCATCACTGGCTCAATGGACATGAGTTTGGGTAAACTCTGGGAGTTGGCGATGGACAGGGAGGCCTGGTGTGCTGTAGTCCATGGGGTCGCAAAGAGTCGGACATGACTGAGCGACTGAACTGAACTGAACTGTATGTATATCAATATGTGTGAATGCACGCATGTGTGTTGGGAGTACAGTTGAGTGTGTAGATGTGTGTCTATATCTGAGTGTATCTGCACAGGGGTGTGTGTGTGTGTGTGTACACGCACATATGCATTTGTGTATGTGTATGTTGAGAGTGGAGATGGGCGTGTGGATGTGTATCTGTATCTAACTCTATTTGCTCAGGTGAAGATGTGAAGGCAGTTCATGTGTGTGTGTGTAGGGACTGTGTTTGTTTCAGAGGGCTGTAAGGATGCTGGCTGCGTGGGCACTGGACAAGTCACTAACCTTCTTTCTTCTTCTGTTTCTACAAATAGAAAATGGTAACAGCGGCAGTTCCTATCTCACAAGTTGGCTTTGAACATTAAATCAGCTTCCCTGACATCAGATCTCTCTTGAGGGACCCCAGTTAGTGGGCTCAAAGGGAATCCTGCCTCCAACTCAGAATCGCGCAGACTCTGACTTCTAGGTTGCCTGGAAAGCGCTGCAGGCAAAGGCAGTGAGAGGTTGCAGGCCTGGATCCCCTTTTCTGGGGCCCCTGGCTCCATCCCCTTCACTCTGGTCTGCCCAGAGCCCCAAACTGGATTCATCCCATCAGGATGGTGACAACTCCTCAGCCACCGACTTGCACACTTCAGCCTGTCAGATGAGGCTGAGCAAAGAAACACAAAATTTAATAAAGCCCAGGAAACGGGAAAGCTCTCCAACCCAAATCAATCCTCAATGTGTTTTTAATTAAGTTATAGCCCTTGTGATTAAAGAGTGTAAATTTCATTACTGTGACCATTTATCAAAGAGTGTACCTGCTGAACCTTTGCAACAGACAGGGAAGAAGGCTTTTTATTTTCATCAGCACCAAATGCCCTGCTTGTACAGCATCTCCTTTGACTCATCAGGGAGAATCATCACCCCTTCCAAGCTGCCACCCGCACAGTGATGACAAAACCATGCCCGCCCCCTCATTGCCCATCAATAGGCCAAGGCAGGTGACTATGAAATCTCTGATTAGGATCCAGTGCTTCTTCCACCCCCCAACCAGTCAGACTATCCTGCTTGCAAAGCCCAGCCCAAACCTCAGGAATCAGGGTACTTAGAGCAGGGAGCCTGAACATTCACTAGTTTCTGGATGCATCTGTTCACGCATGTCCTTTCAGTTTTTCTAGGTTGTTTTGTTGAAGTATTACATACAGAAAAGCACCCAGATCATGTGTGTACAGCTAGGTTCATTTTACAATGTGAATGCACTTTTGTAACCAGAATGCAAGTCAGGAAACAGGACATTAGGGCTTCCCCCAAATCACCATATTGCCTCCAATGGTCAGTTGCTAATCTCCCAACCAATGGTAACCAGTGTCGTGAGTTCTACTAGTGTTTTCTTGTATGTGTAATTTATTTTAATGGACTCATAGAGAACTTGCTTTTTTCACATCTAGTTTTTCTCTTTTAATCAACATTATGTTTGTAAGTTTGGTATATGAACATGGCATAATTCCTGGAGGATGGCATGGCAACCCACTCCAGTATTCTTGCCTGGAGAATTCCATGGACAGAGGAGCTATGGGCTACTGTCCATAGGGTTGCAAAGAGTTGGACATGACAGAAGTGACTTAGCATGCAAGTACGCACATGGCACAATTAATTTACCCACTGTACACTTGATGAATAATTGGGTTGTTTCCAGTTTGCACAATATGAACAATGCCTTTATGCCCATATTTGTTCACGTCTGCTTGTGAACATATACATGTATTTCTGCAGTTTAGAATACTTGGTAGTGGAATAGTTGCGTCATGTATGTGTTTCACTGTAATAGATGCTACCAGACTGCCATTCTCCAATGTGGCTGCAGAATTTATATGTCACCAGCAGTACATGTGCAGTTTGATTGGTCTACATCTGTCTATAAGAGTTGTGGTTGGGGACTTCCCTGGTGGTCCAGTGGTTATAACTCCACTCTTTCACTGCAGGGGGTGCATGCAGGTTTGATCCCTGGTCACGGAACTAAGATCCCACATACTGCACAGGGTGACCAATATATTAATTAATTAATTAAAATTACTTTAAAAATTGCTTTAAAAAGAGTTGTGGTCAGTCCACATTCTCATCACACTGTATTATCTGTCTTTTCCATTTCAACCATTCTGCTGTGTGGGTAGTTGTCCTAGGTTTCATTTCTCTGGAAATAGACTCTAATATACATGTTAGTGTGCAGGAAGTTTATTGAGGTGCTCTTTCAGGAGCAGTATCTATGAGGGAGTGGAGGAAACAGGATTAGGCAGGGGGAAATGTTAGATTGAGATGCAGTCATACCAAAGACCTCAGCTAATCCTGTAGAGAACTTGGAGCTGGAATGATCCTGAATTGTTCCAAATTAGGGATGGGTACTGAGATTTTGTACCTCCTTTCAACCAGTCATTAGATGCAGGCTTTGCCAGGGAGAGGAGGTGGCTTCAGGGTAGGTGGCTCTTTCCAGTTAAGGACAATCAGCAGGAGGGGGAACTCAGCTGAGGGCTGTCAGCACCCTCAGCAAGCAGAGAGTTGGATGCTTCAGTTCTGAAGGGGAGATCTGGGAAACACACTACAGAGAACACTACAGTAGTGATACTGTATGATAGTTGTCATTTGCATTTTTCTGATGACACCTGAGGTTGAACATCCTTTGGCATTTGGATAGCATCTTTGGTGAAGTGTTTATTCAGGTCCTCTGCCAAATTTTCTACTGTCTTTTTCTTGTTGATTGTAAGAATTCTTCATATATTCAAGATAGTTCTTTGGATTTGTATTTTGGACATATATTTCAAAAAACTATCCAGAATATATACCATATAAAGAATTTCTACAAATCAATAGGAAAAGACAGATATATCAATAGAAAATGTGGCACATGGGCTGAGTAGATGTATATAGCAAATATCTTCTCTAATCTCTGAGGCTGGCCTTTTTACACTTTTATTGGTTTTTTAAAAATAAAGTTGCTTATTTTAATGTAGTCTAATTATATTTTTAATGTGGTTAGTGCACTTAGTGACTCATTTAAGCTATCTTTCCCTAAAGACATAAAGATATTCTCCTTATATATATATATATATATATATATATATATACCTTTTTCAACTTGACCTATGACATGAAGTGAGAGTCTCAGTGTAGTTTTTCCATGATATTCAATTTACCCTTACTAATTTATTGAAGAGGCAATCTTTTTAATAAATCACATAATGATATATATGTGGCTTTGTTTCTAGCCTTATGATACTATTACATTTTCAAGTTGATTTTTACTGCCCTTGCATCAGTATCAATTATACTATCTGATTTATTACAATATTCTTGATATCCAGCTATCTAGCAGTGGAAAAAAGTTTTTTAAAGCCTGCTTGGATTTTCACTGGGATTGTGGTGAATCTATGTGCTAATATAAGGAAGATGAGCATATTTATGGTATTTGGCCTACCAAATTCATGAATAATGGCATATCCTTCTTTTTAATTTAATCTTAATTTTTCTCAATGTTTTCTTGTCTTCAGTGTAGAAGTTTTACACATTTTTCATTTATTTCTAGGTATTTGATGTTTTTGATATTATAAATGGTTTATTTTCTAACTTTCATTTCTATTTAATTGTTGCTGATATATAAAAATGTAGCTGGTTCTTATATATAGACTTGGTATCCTGATCATAGAAAAAGCAAGAGAGTTCTCGAAAAACATCACTTCTGCTTCATTGACTGCACCAAAGCCTTTGGCTGTGTGAATCACGACAAACTGGAAAATTCTTAAAGAGATGGAAATACCAGACCACCTTACCTGCCTCCTGAGAAATCTGCATGCAGGTCAAGAAGCAAAAGTTAGAACCGGACATGGAACAACGGACTGTTTCCAAATTGGGAAAGGAGTACATCAAGGCTGTATATTGTCACCCTGATTATTTAAATTATATGCAGAATATATCATGCAAAATGCCAGGCTGGATGAAGCACAAGCTGGAATCAAGATTGCCAGGAGAAATATCAATAACCTATGCAGATGACACCACCCTTGTGGCAGAAAGTGAAGAGGAACTAAAGAGTCTTTTGATGAAAGTGAAAGAGGAGAGTGAAAAAGCTGGCTTAAACTCAACATTCAAAAAACAAAGATCATGGCATGTGGTCCTATCACTTCATGGCAAATAGATGGGGAAACAATGGAAACAGTGACAGACTTTATTTTCTTGGGCTCCAAAATCACTGTGGATGGTGACTGCAGCCATGAAATTAAAAGACGCTTACTCCTTGGAAGAAAAGCTATGACCAACCTAGATAGCATATCAAAAAGCAGACATTACTTTGTCAACAAAAGGTCCGTCTAGTCAAAGCTATGGTTTTTCCAGTAGTCATGTATAGATATGAGAGTTGGACTATAAAGAAGGCTGAGCACCGAAGAACTGATGCTTTTGAACTGTGGTGTTGGAGAAGACACTTGAGCATCCATTGGACTGCAAGGAGATCAAACCAGTCAATCCTAAAGGAAATCAACCCTTAATATTCATTGGAAAGACTGATGCTGAAGCTGAGGCTCTGATACTTTGGCCACCTGATGCAAAGAACGGACTCATTGAAAAAGACCCTGATGCTGGGAAAGATTGAAGGCAGGAGGAGAAGGGGACAACAGAGGATGAGATGGTTGGATAACATCACTGACTCGATGGACATAAGTTTGAGCAAGCTCTGGGAGTTGATGATGGACAGGGAAGCCCGGCCTGCTGCAGTCCATGGGGTTGCAAAGAGTTGGACACGGTTGAGCGACTGAACTGAACTGATCCTGCAACTTTATTAATCCTTATAGTTTGTAGGTTCTATTGGATTTATCATGTATCCAATCATGCAGTTTGTGAATATTGGATTTATTTTCTACTGAACTAGGTTGGACCTTTGGTACAAGGTGGAACAAAAGTGGTGATAATGGGCAACTTGTTTTCATTCCTAATCTATGGGGAAAGATTCTAATGTTTTACTATTGATTGTGATGGTTGCTATTGTTTTTTGTAGCTTTCCTTTATTGGAGCAGAAAGTTACCTTCCATTCCTAGTGTACTAATAGATTCTTGTTTGTTTTATCATAGGTAGCTGTTGAATGTTGTCAAATGCTTTTCTATGTCTATTTAAATAATTGTATCATTTTCTCCTTTTTTCCTGTTGATATCAGTTCAGTTCAGTTGCTCAGTCGTGTCTGACTCTTTGTGACCCCATGAATCGCAGCACACCAGGCCTCCCTGTCCATTACCAACTCCCAGAGTCCACCCAAACCCATGTTTATCGAGTCGGTGATGCCATCCAACCATCTCATCCTCTGTCGTCCCCTTCTCCTCTTGCCTTCAATCTTTCCCAGCATCAGCATCTTTTCAAATGAGTCAGCTCTTCGCATCAGGTGGCAAAAGTATTGGAGTTTCAGCTTCAGCATCAGTCCTTCAAATGAACACCCAGGACTGATCTCCTTTAGGATGGACCTGGTTGGATCTCCTTGCAGTCCAAGGGACTCTCAAGAGTTTTCTCCAACACCACAGTTGAAAAGCATCAGTTCTTTGGTGTTCAGCTTTCTTTATAGTCCAACTCTCACATCCATACATGGCCACTGGAAAAACCATAGCCTTGACTAGACGGGCCTAGACAGCAAAGTAATGTCTCTGCTTTTTAATATGCTGTTTAGGTTGGTCATAACTTTTCTTCCAAGGAGTGTCTTTTAATTTCATGGCTGCAATCACCATCTGCAGTGATTTTGGAGCCCAGAGAAATAAAGTCTGCCCCTGTTTCCACTGTTTCCCCATCTATTTGCCATATAATTAATCATATTAATTAATTTTTGAATATTAAACAAACTGCATGCCTGGAATAAACCTCTGTTAGTTGTTGAATTATGTCCTTTCCCCTAAAGCAGATACTTGCTCAAGAACTGAAATACAAGGAGATGATTCCTGAAGACACCAGAGGAAATTTGGAGATGAAGTGCTTTTCCCCCCTCTCTTTCTAAACATACACACACACACACACACACACACACACATATATTTGTGTGGTATGTGAATGGACATATATATGAATGGAATTTGAACAGGAATACGTCTGTGTGTATATATATATATATATACATATATATATATATATTTATATATAATACCTATGTAAATAAATATATCAATAAATATTAGAGACTTGCCAGGTGGTGCAGTGGTAAAGAATCCACCTGTAAACGCAGGAGATGCAGGAGACATGGGTTTGATCCCTGGGCCAGGATTATTTTTTAGATTCCACATATAAGTGACATTATGTGGTATTTGTCTTTCTCTGTCTGACTTACTTCACTTAGTATAATATCCTCCATGTTGCTGCAAATGGCAAAATTTCATTTTTTTGTTTTATGGTTGAGTAATTTCAATGTCTGGCTTGGGAAGATCCCTTGAAGAAGGAAATGGCAACCCACTCCAGTATTCTTGCTTGGAAAATCTCATGGACAGAGGAGCCTAGTGGGCTACAGTTCATGGGGTTGCAAAGAATTGGACATGACTGAACATACACACGCATCAATAAATATTATATGTGTATATATATAGGATGTGACTGGCTTCATTTTCTGTTTTGTGAACCTATGTACCTATGTTCATGAGAGAAATTGGTCTATAGTGCTCCTTTCTTGCAATATCCTTGTTAGGTTTGGGAATGAAGGTTATAGTGGCCTCATCAAAAGCAGAAGTGTTCCCACTTTTTCTACTCTGCAAGAACTTATATAAGCTCAATGTTACTTCTTCCTTAAAGGTTTGTAAGGATTCACAAGTGAATCAATGTAGGCCTGGGGATTCTTCATGGGGTTATTTTGAACTAATCAATTTCTTTGACAGATATTGGACTACTCAAAATTTCTGTTTCTTTTTCTGTCAGCTTTGGAAGCTGTATCTATTTTGGCTTTTAAATAGAAGAAAAAGAAACCTCTAAGCACAAGAGAGCACCTAACTAGAGCTATCACATGAGATAGATAACCCTTGCAGAGGTGCAGCCAGTTTCCCTGCTTGTTCCAGGGTTGCAAAAGGTTTTTATTTATGATAGAAATGGACTTGTCAAGTCAGAGCAGAAAATGATCTGAAGGCAAATGCTAATGCATTGACTCTAAAGCATTTCTGTGTTATCAACAGCCCTCTGTGATTATGTAAACTGGAAATAAATGATTGGCATTCACAAATTGCCTCTGAGAACATATGGATAATTAGCACAGCATTGAGGAAGCCAGTTGTAGAAGGCAATTGTGACAAATCTACAAAAAGAATGATTCTCGACTAATAGCTAATGATACATGTCAGGGGGAGTAGAGCTGTTGGGTCCTTCCTCCTCCAGAATGTGCTCTCCCTTTCCCCTCCTGCATACCACTTCCCCTCCCCAGAGCAATGCTAAGCTCCTCCTGACCCAAGACTGGGAAATTGAAAACTCCAGGCTGGGAGGCCACAGAAGTCTATCGAAAAACAAGATTCAACAGCTCTTTTTGCAACTTGCAAATGGGCTGGAAGAGGGCCAGCAAGGATGCACCAATGTCAAACTTGTTTAAAAGCCACAGTGTTTAATGAGTACACGGCTGGGGTCTCATTACTAACAGGGACGGTCAGTGGTACCCAACTCACAGTCCCTCCCCTCTCATCTTTCGCGAACAACTCATAGAGAAAATGCATGTCAATTCTGCAGCTCAGATAGTCTGATGTCTGGAATAACAGAAGGGCACTGGTGCTATTAAAATTAAATGGGGTTTGATGCAAGGGTCCCCAGAGCACAGATACAGCACTTTTGAACAACCTGTACATACAGGTTACATGGCGGTGGCTTGAAAACTGATGAAAAAGCAGAGGCATTTAAGGGAACTGCCTGATGTCTACAGATTTCAGACACTCTCAGCACTGTGAGATCATCTGTGTTGGTGCAGGCCTTTGATAAAACTCCCACCCCAAGGATGCAGCAGGGGTTCAGAACAGTGAGGTGGGATGGGAGTCTCTTGTGGACAGAGTTGGGGACAGGGCTGTTGGAGGGGAAATAAGCTTTTTCAAAAGTCTGCAGAGTTTAATGACAAGGCCTGGCCAGTTTCAATACTCTTTATTGGCCCACGGAGGGTTTTTCTTCTGGCCTGTACAACAACAGCAGCTGACAGGGAGTTTGGAAGCCCAGATCCTGGTTCTGCTGGGTCACTTGCTCATTGCCTGATCTGTGTGAGTTTCTTTTCATTATAGTAATTCTTCAAGGTGGGAGGTAGGTAAAATCCCCTGGTGGGTAAAGAGCTGAGAGGCTCTGGAGGTGCCAGGATTTGGTAGCTGGGGGAAGTGTGGCACCATGGATTCATTTCACCCTGTGCCCCAGAGTCCAGTCACTGAAGCTTTTGACAAAAAGTCCCTAGAAATCAAGGCTTTGGCTCTCAGAAGACCTGTTTCTGCCAAGAAATCTCTGAGTGACCTTGGGCTATTTCCTGCCTCACAGTGTCCCCAAATGTCCAATCAGAGGGTCTCCCGACTTCTAGGACAGCCATTCTCATGTTTCTGGTCTTGCAGTCCCTTTACACTCTTAGCAAATTATCAAGGAGCCCAAAAGAGCTCTTGGTTCTATAGACATACTCTGTCTACTGAAATGTACAGTTTCAGGAATTTAAACTGAGAAAGCTTTCAACCATTAATTTATTAAAAAATAACACTAATAAACCTATTAAATAACTATATCTTCCAGAACAAAAGTGATTAGTGAGAAGAGTGACATTGTTTTACAGTTTTGCAAGCAATTTTAATGTCAAGCTTAATAGAAGACAGCTGGATTCTGGTATCTGCTTCTGAGTTCAAGCTGTTGTGATATCACGTGTCCCGTCGTCTCCAGAAAAATTCAACATTCAACTGTGAGAGGAGAGCAAAGGCAAACTCATCTTGATCTTATTGTTTTTGCTTCTTTTTATTTTGCTTTAAATATTTATTTATTTGGCTGCCCCAGGTCTTAGGTGCAGCATGTGGAATCTTTAGTTGCGGCCTGAGAACTCTTAGTTGTGGCATGTGGGATCTAGTTTCCTGACCAGGGATTGAATCTGGGCCTCTGCACTGGAATCTTAGCCCCTGGACCACAGGGAAGTCCTTGAGCTTATTGTTGACATTATTGTGAAAGAGGTTTTGATCTTGTGGGCCCTAGAAAGGGTCTCAGGAGCCCCTGGGCCCCTCTGTATGAAGCAATATCCCCCAGACATACTCCAGATCAAGTGCAGGACTAGGTGTCCTGTTCTGCATAAGGTGTCCACACACTGATGCTACAGCTTTTGTCAGGAGGTGGCAACATCCCCACCCCCCCAATTCCTGAGAGAAACGAGTTCTTTTGTTCCCAGAATCCTTACCTGTCTCCACCCATCAACCTGGGGTCAGTAACTGGTGCAAAGTTGCCTTATACAGTTCACACAAAATCCCAAAGAAGCCAAAAAGCAATAGAAACTGGCAAACCAGTTCGCAAAAGTATCTTCAATTTCCTGTAAGAGAACCACCACGACTGATTCATACATCAAGGTCGTCTGGCACATTGATGCCTCAAGTGGAATGAGGACGCTGTGGACTGGCACTCAGAATGCACAAGCAGAACAAGTTGATGTGCTTCAGCCTGCGCTGCTGGGCAGCTCTTGCGTTCAGACAGACAGTAGAGGATTTCATCACGCACTGGATTATCATACAAAGGCTGGGAGTCTGCTGCCAGGTCCACGTGTGTGTGATCCGGGCGAGTCAGTCTCCCCTGGCTCTGTCTCTCGGCCTGTAAGATGTCAGTGCCTTGCACCTTTTTGAGGCCGTAGGGCATCCCAGCAAGCAGAGATGTTTGCAGAAAGCCCCCCGGAAACAGTGATGCACTCCAAAGCTGTCTGGGCCCCTGGGAAGAGGCCATTGGCCCAGACTGGGAAAGGCAGCACCCAGAATGAAAGCTGCCAGCCTGGCTGTATTGGGGAATAACGGCCAAGTTCCCCCCAGCAGTTTCCACCTAACCCATCACTGTTCCTGGTGGATCCCGTCTCCACACTGGCGATACTGGGGGAGAGGAGGTGGCCATATTCAGAAAGGGTCTTTCTGTTCTCGGTTTCTCACGGGCTTAGCAGCACCACTGCCCCGCCCCATACACCCGCCCAGGTGTAGCGGTTGTGGTTGTGATTTTCCTGGGTTTAGGGTAAAGAAACACCTGTTGCCCCCTGAAAGCTTGCAGGTAATCCCCATGCTCTCGGCCAGGCCCAGAGCCAGCTGTGGCTGTGCACACAGGAGGTTTTGCCAGTCTTTCCATTCAGAGTCTTTGCTGTCCCTTGCCTACTTCCTATCAGCTGCTGGGCAAACTGTGACCCGTCCTTAGGCAGCCTGGTCAGCTGAGGCTGTGAACAGGCCCTGGTCCCCTACACTGAGTGTGGATAGCCACTGGTAGAGGGCGGGGATGGCACCAGCACCGTGGGGTGCGTGCTCCTGCTGCTGCCTGTGACCTGATGGCATGTCGCAGAGGAGGAAGGAGAGGATGCTTCCAGAGGCAATGAAAAGCTGACAAGAACAGGTTGCTGTAGCTGCTATGTGGAGAAAAATGGCCGTGTGCCACTTCCTCTGTGCCCAGCAGTGTGCTCAGGAGCCTATTTCTACATCCGGGGACCTCATTGGAACTGGAACAAAGCAAGCTGGGAAGGGAAATTTTAGCCAATTGGAATGTGGCATCAATGCCACCATGGCTGCCACCCACCCAAGCACCTTCCATTCTCCACTGTCATTCACTGGGACAGGATGGCCAGAGTCAGACGGTTTAGGAACAATTTCAACTTCCAGAGTGTTTCTCAAGACATGCCGGGAGAGGGTTCTGGAGGCAGAGTTCCCAGGCTGTGGGTGACTAAACTGAGGGGACCTCAGCTTCACGGGTAGGGCAGCAAGAACAAGCTTCAAGACAGTTTACAAAATGCCATGACATCTACTTTCTCCCTGGAACCTCCTATTAAGCCCAAGCGGTGAGGAGGAGGAATCTCATGTCTTCGGTACAAAGAAGGAAATTAAGCTTCAGAGAAGGGAGGCGACTTAGTTGCTCAAAGACCCATACCTGACGTGGGAGGCTGAATCTTGGCCCCAAGATGTTCATGTGTTAGTCACTGGAACCTGTGAAAAGGGATCTTGCAAATGTGATTAAATTAGGGATCTCAAGAAGGAGAGATTATCTTGGATCTTCTGAATGGGCCCTAAATACAAACACAAATGTTCTTATAAGAAAAAGAGAAGCAGAGGAAGAGTTGATATGGACAGAAGAGGAGGAGGCAATGTGATGTTGGAAGCAGAGACTGGATGGATGCCTTTTGAGGATGGAGGAAGAGGTCACGAGCCAAGGAATGCAGGCATCCACCAGCAGCTGGAAAGGGCCAGGGAAGAGATTCTTCTCTCATGCATGTGTGCTAAGTCATCTCAGTTGTGTCTGACTCTTTGTGACCCCATGGACTGTAGCCCACCAGGCTCCTCTGTCCTTGGGATTCTCCAGGCAGGAATACTGGAGTGGATTGCCATTTCCTTCTCCAGGGGATCTTACTAACCCAGGGATCGAAGCCAGGTCTCCCACACTGCAGGCAGATTCTTTACTGTCTGAGCCACCAGGGATTCTTCTCTCAGAGTTTGTAAAAGCAACCAGCCCAGCTGTTACCTTGACTTTACCCAAATGAAAGTGACTTTGTACCTGTGCCTTCCAAAAGTGTTACGGTAAATTGAGATATTTAACTGTGAGAGTTGTGGTGATTTGTTACAACAGCAACGGGAAAATAATGCAGGTGACTAAGTGGCAAAACTGGGGCAGAAGCCAGTCTTCACGCCACCCAGACAGAAGCAGAAGTCTCTTCAGAGCCTGCATGGGCGGGGGGTGGGGTGGGGGTGCAGCTGGAGGATGGGAAGACTTCAGGAAAAGAAAATTTATGCTTTGGGAGCAGGAAGCTGCTGGGAGGCCAGGGTACAAAGTCCCTTAGTTGAGGTTCATCAGCAGGTAACTTACCCGACGGCTTCAAGGAAGGGCCTGGGAACATGGAGGCTGCAGCTTGTCCTTGGCCAGAAAGGCCAGGACAGTTAGCCCATCACTGACCAGATGAGGGACCTGCTGACCAAGACTGGAGTAGTGACATTTGGATTCTTTCATTGCCTCCTTCCCTGAGACCTCAGTGCCCTGGAGGACTCAAGGCAGCCTCTGTCTAACTCCAGGCTCCTGGCACTGAGGTATGTAACAATCCAGGAGGGGAGTTGGGGGCAGAGTTCACCTCTGAGTCTAAAAGAGTGAGAGGTAATGAAGAGCTGCCAAGCACAAACCCTTGACACTTTTCAGAGGCTCTTCTATCATCTTTTGTATCCGAACAGCAGCAAGCAGGTCTGGCTGGAGTGGGAAAGAATGAGTTCCACATCCTCCCCACCCAGAGGTCTCTGCCTGGGATCCCAGTAGGTAGTATAATGGTCGCCTGCTGCCTGGTGCTTTGGGATGTGAAAATTAAACACACCGGGAAATGTTGGCATTTGTTCATTCCCTTCTCTTCCCTCCCACCTCCTTTCCTTTCAGCCTGTCTCTTCCTGTCTTTCTGGTTCCTTCCTCTGCTGCCTCCTGTCCTGTTCCAAGTCCCTCAAACTTCCTAGCTCTGAGAACAATTCTCTGGTTGGAGCTTGAATTTCAGAACATTTAAACCATTTCGAATCCTTACTATGTGTGCAAACTTCTCAACGTGAGCAATGGCTAGGGTGGGGATGGGATGGGGCAAAGAGCACGGCTTGCACCAAGTTACACAAGGACTACTTGCACCCTGCCCTCACGCCCTCCCCTCGAAGACCCTGGGCAAGTTTGAAAAATTCATTCTATTTCAAAACTCTTTTTCTAGTGGGCAGTTCCTAGTCATTTACATAAACTCGCACTGGATTCCAAGCTTGAGGCCAGTTGAGCTGTGTGAAATGCAAACAGAGCATTTTGGGAATCTCCTTTCCTCGAAATGTCCCACTGTAGGGTAAAGAGTTCACTTGTGTGTTCATTCAGAATGGGATGTTGCAGAACTTGCTAAGCTGTTCCCTGGAATAACTCCACCCCTGGAGCACATGCACCCACTGAGCAGGCTTCAGACCACCTGGGCCTCAGATGAGGAAGCTGCTGACTTTGAAAATGCTCTTTGTACAAGGATTCAAGCCACTGCTGCTCTGTGAATGGCACAATTTCTAAAGTACCCTCACAGACATATTGAAATTTTACCATTGCCATTATTCTTGGCACGATTCAGGGCAATGTCTGTATCCCATTTTATAGGTAGGTCAAGGGCATCTCCAGGGTCACTCTGCCAGCCCAAGGGTGGTGCTCCTGGAATGAAGAAACAAGAAGTGCATCAAGCCTCCCTTGCTGTATGCACTTGGACACTAAGGCCCCAAAGAGGGAACAGGCCCTACAACTTGCTGGGGGCCCAGCGAAACAGACTTGGGTCTCACACACCCCTGTCCCCCAAGAGCCCTCCCTTCCTGGCCCCAAGCACCTGGCTCCAGCATTCACTTCCCAAGCCAGGTGCCAGGTTGGGAAGGAACCACATCTGTATCTGAGAAATTGCCAGGGTGTAGTGATACCACATGTCTTGGGGCTGGGAGCTGATCCAGAGTCTGCCCAGATGCTGGTTCTACACAACGGAGTCTGCTGTGCACAAGTCAGGATGTCAGGAAGGATCACTGTTTTGTATATTGAATCGTCAACCCCCCGGGGGGCAGCCTCTCTAGCAGCCTCAGGAGAACTCTGTTTAGGAAGCCAACGGTCTTGTGATGCAAATCATCACCCCTTAATAAGCTGCTTGGTCACCTTTGTGCCTTCAATTGCCTGAGGGAGCCAAGTTCATTTGCCACCCATAGTAAGGCTTTTTTTTTTTTTTTTTTGCCTTTTGCATAAAGCTGGAAAGGCTCGAGGTCAATTCGGACCTGCCACCTCTGAAAGGCTGGGGGAGACCCGCCTGGACCCTGGGGTGGGCTCAGTGTCTCGGCTGCAGCCTTCACACACCCCGCCCAAGGCGGGTTGTGTGGGCTCAGTTAATCGGGAAACCAGCAGGGCAGGTGGCACACCACGCCACCTGGAGCCTTCTCCGACTTAGTGCCTGCCTCCGCCGAGGCTGGCCAGGAATACCAATTGCACTGTTACTGGGCCCCCTCAGGAGCCCACAAGAGGAAATTAAAAGGCACACACACGCCTGGAATAAAGGGTCCTCTTCTTGCTGCTAATAACCGAAATTGATCGCTGGGTTGTCCCTTCCCCCCTTTGGGGAAAGCCATGGTCTTTCTCCAGTTCTGTTCCATCACTGTGTCCTTGGAAGTGTGCGAAGGGGACTGAGCTCTGAAAGAGCAGCCCCCCCCCCCGCCCCGCCCTCCTTTCCTCGCCAGTTCCTGCCTTTCCCAGCGTGGGGGCATCAGCCTGTCACATCTAGTGTGGCAGTCAGGTTGGCCCGCAGGCTCCAGGCCACACAGGGCGAGCTCGGCTGGTGTCTCTACGAAGGCCCCTGCGGCGCCCTTTGCAGCTTGCTAAACACTTTTACTTCTTTTACCGTGTTGGCTTCAAATCAGGCTCACTGCTACCATTTTACCTCTTTGAAGTGGCCTGAAGTGACAGATGTGGTGGTTAAGGCTGGAACACAGGACTTTGGTGTCAGGGCCCAGTGCCTCCAGCTGGCTTGTCTCTGTGGTGCTCAGAATGATGGGAGGGCCTGTTAGCATCCCTTGAGCAAAGTCTGGGACACATCTGGAGCTTTATTTAACATGGAAGGGTCTTTGGGGAACAGCCTCCCTTCTCCCTGCCAGGCTGATGACAGCTTGGGGACCTGATCTCCAGGGCCACTTTCCCCTTGAGTTCTGGAGAGCTGATACAAACTGTGATCTTGCCTCCTGTGGCTCTGTGAGTGGCTCTGGGCACCCAGCCTGGGGAAAAGGTGGGTGTGCGATCTTGGGGTTGATTGTAAATCTGAACATTCAGACTATAGTGTGTTGAACGGTAGGCCTCTCAAAAGATGGAACCTTAAAAAAAAAAAAAAGGTGGATCCTCTTGGAACCTGTGAATGTGGCATGATTAAAAAACCGGTCTTTGCAGATGTAATGAAGTTAAGAATCTGGAGAAGAGCTATTCTGGATTATCCAAGTGGGCCTATATCCAATAACAAGGGTTCTTGGAGAGGCAAAGGAAGATTTGGGACACACAGGGAAGCAGGCTCTGTGAGGACAGAAGCAAAGAGGAGCGTCACAAAGCCACAATCTAAGGCACACCTGGGTGCCCTGGAAGCTGGGTGTGCTGGCAGCTGCTGGAGTCTTCAGAGCTGCTGACTTGGGTACTCCAGACCCTGGCCTCCAGAACTGTGAGAGGAGAGATACATACATATATACATACATACATACATTTCTGTCTAAATGAATACATTTCTGTTGTTTAAAGCCACCGAGTTTGTGACGATTTTGTTAGAGTACCCACAGGAAACCAACAGACAGACCATAGCAACAATATCAGGGAGACCAAGGAGGAGGCAGGCAGAGCCACCAGCAGCAGCGAAACTCGCATGCAAGGAACAGGATCTTATCACTACCACAACCTTACGAAGCAGGCAATTCCCTTGACCCCAGTGCACAGGCAGAGGGGAACCGGGTGTGCTCCCCAACTGTGGGACTACAGGCCTGCCCAGATGAAGGGGGTGTAGGGGGGCACCACTTGCCAGGCTGCTGAGGGCCCAGCCAGCCACCTGTGTGAACTGCCCACTACAGATCGTGAACTGGGCATTCAGGAGAGACAGCATGTGTTTCTTTTTCCTCTTTAATTTTTGGCCACACCCCGGGGCTTGTGGGACCTTAGCTCCTCAACTAAGGACTGAACCTGCGTCCCCCTGCAGTGGAAGGTGGAGTCTTAACCATGGAACTGATAAGCAAGTCCTGAGAAAGAACCCATCTCTGACCTGGAAAAGCTACCCTGGAGCTGACCTTTGAGGGATGGGATGTGGCCAGCTTAACCCAGCTCCTGTGAGCTTCCCTGGTCCTGTCTCCAAACACTGCAGAGCTGGCCTCACAGGAAAGTGGAAAGCAGGTGGATCTGGGCTTCCCCGGTGGCTCAGTGATAAAGAACCCGCCTGCTAATGCAGGAGACAGAGGAGACATGGGTTCGATCCCTAGTTCGGGACGATCCCCTGGAGAAGGGAATGGCAACCCACTCTAGTCTTCTTGCCTGGAGAATCTCATGGACAGAGGAGCCTGGTGGGCAACATTCCATGGGATCACAAAGAGTCGGATATGACTGAGCAACTGAACAACAACCAGTGGATCCAGCCCTTGGGGATGGCCTGCCCACCTGACACCCGTTTTTCTTTTCTGGGGCCCATGTCTCAGTCATTGGCAAGAAACCTGGGCCCTCCCCTGACTCTCCTGGCCCCTTTTCTCTCCACAGACTTTCAGCAACCAATCCTGTCTACTCACTGCCTACATATTTCTCTACCATCGCTTCTTCTAAGCCATGTGTCACCTATTGCTGCAGTCCAGGTCTAGGACTCCTCGTGCTAGGACTCCTATGGGACAGAACAGTGTCATTAGCACCTGCAACTGGCTCTTGGTGACGGCAGGATCAGAGGTGGGAGCTGGGGCTCTGAGAGGAGGGGAGGAAGTGTCACCTGTGACCGAGGGGTGGAGTGCGCTGTGCTGGCGTGTGGCTGGCTGCACCACAGGCCTCGGGTGGCCATGAGTGGGCTGCTGACTGAATTTCTGGAACTTCAAGCTTTCTGCTTTTCCACATGTTAATGCTGCAGTGCTCATCACTATCCATGGGCAACTTAATGCAGTTTTGTGTCTTCTTTATTTCTTCCTGCAAAACTATTATGCGATTGTTTGTATTTCATCAATCACATCATCTTAAAACTGAGAACACCTCATATCTGGGTGTTCGAGAAACTCGACTTTGGCTTCTGTGCTGTTTAGAATGGGCTCCGTGGTGTTCACGTCTGTTTTGTCCATTTGGAGCAGCTGATTATCTTAGCTTGCGATAGCCAAATACACCCACAGCAATTTAAAAAACATCTTTCTGGTTGAAATTCTTGCAGGAAAAATGGGTTTTTATTACAAGTCCATAAATCTCTACCCTCTCTCTTTGCTGTGTTTTTTAATATAATACCTGAGAGCTGGACATTATTAGGAGCTCAGTAATCACAGAACAAAGGGGACCCCAACATCGTAACCTTGGTCACCTTCTATTACAATTATTCTCATGGCTAGTGTCTCCTGAGACCAGGATGGTGAGTTCCTTGAGGGCAGAGATTTTGTCCTTTTCACTGTTGCATCCCAATGGTTAGTACCTAGTAGACCTGACACCCAGTAGGTGTTCTGAAAACGTTGCTGTTGTTGTTGTTTTACTGGGTAGGTGGATGAATGAGTTCCTGGGAACTGACGTCAGAGCAGGTCACAAACTGGGAAGTGCAGACCTGGGATGCAAACCCAATGCTGATGTCAGACTTCATGGTCCGTCTCCTCCCCACACGTTAGTGATGGCAGGATGGAGTCTTTGAGCTGATGTTCCCAAGGGAGAACCTAGGGGGCTGACAAGAAGCTATTGACACAGGTAGCAGGGCCTGGAGCTGGTGGGCATGAGTGGGGGCAGCCCAGGATGGCTACCCTGGGGCTGCACATCCTGAGAGGGGAGGACTAGTGAAGTTAGGGAGGTTCAGGGCACAGACTCCAGGGGTGCTCTTCAGTTGGGATTTGGGGGGACATCTAGCCATAAGCTTGGGAATCTTGCTCTCCCCCAAACTGGAGTTGCTGATAGGAAGAGGTCTAACCTTGGCTTAAAGCAAGGAGGACACCGGAGGAGGACTTTTGGGACATTGGCAGACGTTGAGGCAATCTAAGAAACATCTGTGCTCATCTGAGGTGTTGACAGAATGAACCCCAAATCCCTATGTTGCAGGAAGGAGGACCCCTTCCAGGGCTTGAGAAGGGGGCTCTTGTCTAACACTTGGAAATGAATTGTCCGAGGAGACACACGTCCTGACAAAGCAAGAGACTTTATTGGGAAGGCAGAGAGCAGGAGAGTAAGGGAACCCAGGAGAACCACTCTGGCACATGGCTCACAGTCTTGGGTTTTATGGTGATGGGATTAGTTTCCCGGTTGTCTCTGGCCAATCATTCTGACTCAGGGTCCTTTCTGATGGCATAACTGCCAAAATGGATGCCAGCAAGAAGGATTCTTGGAGGTTGGTAGGACATGTGGTGACTCCTTTTGACTTTTTCCAACGGTAAAAAATCTGCCTGCAATGCGTGAGACCTGGGTTCGATCCCTGGGTTGGGAAGATGCCTGGAGAAGGGATAGGCTACCCACTGCAGTATTCTTGGGCTTCCCTTCTGGCTCAGCTGGTAAAGAATCTGCCTGCAATGTGGGAGACCTGGGTTCAATATCTGGGTTGGGAAGATCCCCTGAAGAAGGGAATGGCTACCCACTTCAGTGTCCTTGCCTGGAGAATTCCTCGGACAGAGGAACCTGGTGGGTTATAGTCCATGGGGTCGCAAAGAGTCAGACACGATTGAACTACTAACACAACAAGACCCTTCCAGTTTGTGGTGGCTTGTTAGTTCTGTGCTCCTTACTAGGACCTCCTGTTGTAAAATAACTCAAGCAAATGGTTACTATAGTACCTGGCCGCGGTGAGCAGTTTCAGTCAGTGTTTCCCCTAACACCTGGGCCAAGACACCTGCGGGCCTTCAAAGAGTGGGTGAGGGGGGCACCTGAGAGAGTCTGGACCAGGGGCGGCAGGAGAGGCCGAGGCAGGACTCAGGCTTCATGGGCACCATCTGCTACCCTGGATATCTCTAGATCCTATCTTTCTCAGCTAGTTTTCCTATCTTTCCCCCTCTTTTGAAACTGGTTCATTTCCTTGCCAACTAAGCACCAGAGGAAGCCATACGATGCACACATAGCTTACTGTGAGGCACCAGGGACCCAAGGGCGAGTTCAGCTCCATCCCCAGAGGGAGAAAGGATTGGGTGAGTGAGCTAAAAGGCCAATCACAATCTTGATACAGACCATTGGGAAGGGACCAGAGCAGAGGGACAGAGTCATTCTCAGCTCTGTGAGGCTGGGAAGACTTCTAGGAAGTGGTGGAGTTGGAGCTAGCCTGGCATGATGAAAGCAGTGGGCAGACGTGGAAGCAGAAGAGGGAAGGGGATTCTGGGGAAAGGGGCCAAGCTGGTTTAGGGATGTGTGTGAGGATGATAGGGGGTGGCGAGAGACCAGCTGCAGAGTTAGGAGATGGGAGTCCAGGTAGAGAACATTGAGGGCCAGATGAAGCAGCTCACATCGCATCTCACAGGTGCCAGGGAAACATCAAAGGCTTTTGAGCAAGGCTGCAGACAAGCTGGCCTTGGGGAAAACAACTCTGATGGCACAGGACATTTTTCTTTTCTTTTTCTCTCTTTTACTCCCCCCACCCCTAGGGAAGTTTTGTGCTTGAGAGAAATAACCAATGTGGAGGAAATGCAGTTTCCAGAATCTAATACACTAGAATTCAGGTGACATACAGATTGCCAGTTACCTATCAGGCCTGAAACAGAAGGGCCTGATGGAACACCATAGCAGTGAGGGCAAGCTCTGGGAAGAGCTGTTGTTTTTGTTCAGTTGCTCAGTTATGTCCGACTCTTTGCAACCTCATGGACTGCAGCATGCCAGGCTTCCCTATCCTTCACTATCTCCCGTTTTTCTCAAACTCATATCCACTGAGTCAGTGATGCCATCCAACCATCTTGTCCTCTGTCTTCCCCTTCTTCCCCTGCCCTCAATCTTTCCCAGCATCAGCGTCTTTTCCAATGAGTCTGTTCATTGCATCAGGTAGCCAAAGGATTGAAGTTTCAGATTCAGCATTAGTCATTCCAATGAACATTCAGGATTGATTTCCCTTAGGATTGACTGGTTTGATCTCCTTGCAGTCCAAGGGACCTCTTTGCTCCCTGGAAGACTTAGGCCACTGGAAACTGTCTTGAAGACCGTATTTCCAACATTCATTCATTCACTCACCCAGAATTCCCAGTGTTCATACTGTAGGGTGCTGAATGGTGGCCCCTAAAGATATATCCCCCTGGAACCTGTGAATGTAACCTTGTGGGACAAAGGTCTTTGCAGATGTCATCAAATTAAAGATTTCAAGTTCAGATCATCCTGATTCATCTGGGTGGCCTCTAAATTCAGTGACAAGTGTCCTCAGAAGAGAAATGTAGAGAAGATCACATGAAGACAGAGGCAGAGATCAGATGGAAGGAGCCAAGAGTTAAGGGACACCTGGAGCCACCAGAAGCTGGAGGAGACAAAGGAGGCTCCTCCCGTAGAGCCTGCAGAGAGAGGGAGCACGACACTGGCGACACTTACATTTCAACCCAGTGACACTGACTTTCTTGAAGACCATGCCTGAGTACTCAGTCAATGTCGGCTGAGTGAGTAAGTGAAGGCATGATCGCTGAGAGTTCACAGATGCAAGTGTACACCAGGGTCTGTCTATAGACAAATGTGCCTTCCACATCTCTATGACTATTTATCCTTTTGTGTTCCTTGATGGAGAGATGATAAAATATTGCTAGCTGCTGTCATGTGGACTCTGCAAAACACTTTAATTCTGGAGAAGAGGTAAGAATGTCAGATGAGGAATTGAAGCCCATCACAGCCTTTTTCTAAGCCAGACTAGAGGAGTACCAAGACTTCAAGCCCAGGGCAGCTTCTAGTCAACCTGGACCCTGACCAGCTGCTCCTAGGGCTTCCCTGGTGGTTTAGATGGTAAAGAATCTGCTCACAATGCAGGAGACCTGGGTTTCATTCCTGGGTCAGGAAGATCTCCTGGAGGAGGAAATGGCAATCCACTCCAGTATTCTTGCCTGGAGAATTCCATGGACCAAGGAGCCTGGTGGGCTACAGTCCTTGGAGTCACAAAGAATTGGGCATGACTGAAGCAACTTAGCACACGGGGTAATAATTTGTAATTTGCTAGTCTATTCCTCCTTACAGATACTTGTTCCATGGGGGATTCTGAAGACAGACTTTTGAGCAAGTGCATCCCCTGGGCATCCACTGCAGGCCCATGGGCTGCTGTGCTGGTCGAGGAGAAATGGCTTAGACCAGTGACTCTCCTTTCTTTATTCATTAGGGATATTTGCACCCCAGTGACTTCTTTGTTTCTTGGGATTTGGATCCCTGGCCCAGACTGGGAGTGGAGACTCATAGGGCTGGGGCTCAGGAGACAGCGGAGGGCGGCAAAGTTTACCAAATTGTGCCTGGACCGGAAGCTGCCTTCCTCTGCCTCCAGAACCTTCTCTGAGATGTCTCAAGGATTTTGATGCTCAAGGCTGAAAAAAAAAAAGACTGAGATCTGAGGGCCTTTTCCTTGGGTCACAGAAGCCAGAAGTCAAGGATCTGGAGTCAGGCACCTCTCAGATTGTCTCCTGGCTTCTTCAGAGGCCAACTGAAGGCAGCAGACAAGCCCTGTCTTGTCTCAGTGGTCGGTCAAGGCAAGGGTGCTGAGGAGAAAGGCAGCCTCACTAGGCGGTTAGCAGGAGGTTAGCGAGGAGAAGGGAGGCTTGGGGCAGGGGGGCACTGGTTCCATAGCACCGGTGACCTGGGACCGAGGTTCCTTGGCTGCAAGGCCCTCACCCAACTGTGTTAGGCCAAAGGGGCCCCCTCAAGTGAATACTTACTGAAATTAAGGCTGCAGGAAGAAAGATGCTCCAATTTGGCATTGTGTTAACTGAACTTTTTTCTTGGAATATGAACCATTTCCTAGGGTGTTAAAGCTCCTTGAATATTTTACAGATTGGAATTGAATTCACTTTTTTGTCTGGTGTTCTTCCTGCTCTCACCATTTATTTGCTAATGTATGTAACCAGACCAAAAAAAAAAAGGGGGGGGACCCCATTCTATACAAATTAGCCACATTTTTCATTCAACTTGTTTTCTGAGCATGAAAGGTTTAAACATAAAGTTTCCAATTGTTTTACATTGAAAAAAAGACAAACAAAAAATAAGTTGTAGAATGTGATATAAAACTCAGTTTCTGCCTTGAGACAATTAAAAAAAATAGTAATTTAGACGTGTTCTGCTTAGTCACTAAGTTGTGTCCGACTCTTGGTGTCCCCGGGGACTGTAGCACTCCAGGCTCCTCTGTCCGTGAGATTTCTCAGGCAAGAGGCGTGGATTGGGTTTCCTGAACAGTAAACTAATTCTATGCATACATTAGAGCTATTAAAGGCAAATGTTTGCTTTTATATAATGATGTATGTAGATTTAGCCCTAAACTGTGGGTTTGTGATGTTAATTGAGCTAAGCTGAGAGCTAACTGATCTGATCAGGCTGGGTCAGCCAGGGGGCTGGAGCAGAAGTTGGGAACTTCTGTCACCTCTCAGGGTTCTCTTGGACTAGGCCGAGTAGGAGGGATGCCATATGCATGGCAAATGCCCCTGTCAGAACCATCAGACTCCACAGAAACCCACACTCTGCCCCTACTCCGCCAGGAATTGAAATTCACCTTGTTGGTTCCATAGCAAAGCAAAGAGACCTCCTGGGTGGAGCACTAGACCTGGAGGACTATTCTCAGGCGAAGTTGTAAGGTGTCTACAAGCTAACCTTGCTCTGGAAGAACTCAGTTCTATCTACACCCATCCTTAAACTGTGTCTCGTTAGGTAGTTGCAGAAAATGGCAGTCCTTGCTCCAAAAACCACAAGGAGGCATGGTGATTTGTTAAAGTGCTTATCAATAAGTGGCCCCTTTATAACAGACTAAATACAAGGGCATCTGAGACACTGACAGCTCACAGTGGAAACAGCTTAGTATTAGGAAGTTTCTCCGTTTGCTTGCGAAGAATTAGGTTCAGATATTTGATGACAGCCCCCAGCCAGGGCTGGGCTATTGGCAGGAGTAGGCATTCCTGGTCCCCAAACCTACCATCCGCCCCTAGCCTGATCCCTGGGGACTCACTCCCACCTGTCAAGCCCCTCTGGGAGGCAATGGCAGAATCAGGGTGGATCTGAGCTGGGATGGCCCTCCCTCAAAGAAAGGCCCTTTCATCCCCACTTCCCACACCAATGCCACAGGGACCTCTGAGGCTCAGAGACCCAGCCAGCCTGGGCCTGGCAGCTGCACAGAGGGAGCTGGGCCGGGGTGGTCAGCACCTGCTCAGAGCAGATGCTTACAGGGCCTGGGACAAAAAAGGGGGCTCACCAACCTCTTTGAATGCCACCTTCCTGAATAGAGGGAAGTAACCTTGGGCCCCAGCTCTTCCAGCCTCTACTCTGCTCCTACATCTGTAGCTGCGGGGTAGAGGTCCCGAGGAGTTTCCCTTTCCGCAGGTGTGAAACCTTTTCACGACTGCCTGCCACATTTTCCCCAGGCTTTTTATGTCTTTTGCTTATATTGATCCTCATTGCCAACAGCCCTAATTCACATCTGAGAATGCAGAACTCACAAGCTGAGGGTGATGGCTGATGCCTGCAGTCCCAGGCAACTATTCCCCGAGCATCTCACGGCAACAGCCTCCGACCCTGGCAGTCTTGGTGAGGTCTGTGACTACTGATTATTTCTTCCTTTTGGGGCTGAAAATACACAAACATTTTTTTTTTTAATCTAGAGAACCACAGTTGTCCCCAGAGGGTTAAAATATAAATAGCAGTTTTTAAGCGCACTAATAAGTAGATGAAACTAAGCAAACAATTTCTCAGCTGGCCTCCCAGTCTCTCGGTGGACCAGTCTGGCTGCCTGCCTCGCTAATGTGCCCACCACTTTCCCTGGGCACGCTCCCCTTCTGCCAAGGCCGAGAGAGGCTGGCGTAGTGGGCTAAAAATAAAATAAACAGGAGGCAGAAAACAAGCAGCCGCCACCCAAGCGAAGGACACCGTCTGCCCAAGGACCAACCCTCAGCCCCAGGAGCCCACCTGGGCTAGCCTGGGAGGGGCCTTGGTCTCCCTGGGCTCTCTGAGGTGTGCCCACACTGCTGTCACTTGTTTGGGTGAGGGGAGAAACTGGGGATAGCATTCTTGATCACCCTTATGATGGGAAGGAGCACCCTGTCCTTAGAACTGTGGTGGGACTGAAGAGGGAAACAGAGGGGCCCAAAGCTGGCATGGCCTCCTGTTCCAGGGCAGCAGGCAGTCAGAACCAACCGGGTTGGCCCAGGGGGCAGGTCCTGGCACACCTGGAGCCCTGAGCAGGTTGGTCCCAGTCCCCAGGGGCCTATGGGAGGGATAGGCAGGGCCCTTCAGGTCAGCCAGCACCCCTCCCCCCACGCCACCCAACCTACTGACAGGTGGGGAGACCAGGCCCACAGGGGCAGGGCTGTGCCCAAGGTCACATGCAAGTCAGGGCACCACGGGGTCCCTGTGTCCTGGGCCAGGGCCTTGGCAGGGCTTCCCCATGTGCCCGTGGGCTGTGGAAGCTTTGGCAGCTTCATACACGATCACCAGGAGGGGCTGGTCTAAAGCTGGGGCCCGGTGGGAGGTTTTTTCCTCGGAGACTCTGGGCCCAGTCTGGGCAACTCTGGTCACCTACTGAAGGTGGCATCTGCTGAGGTTGCAGTCCCTAAAAGATCAGGATGCATCTCAGAAGCAGCCGTCATGGCCCCACATGGGTCCCTGTGTGGTTGACCAGCTTCCCAAGGGGCACCCCCCCTCCACACCACCGGGATGGCTTGGTCCCCACAAGGTGGAATAGGACACAATGACACAGCCAGCAGTGCCCACCTCTCCTCCCCACGGGCTCCCACCTGGCCATCACGGAGGACCAGGGGGGTGCAGCAGCCCCGGGGCAGAGGACAGTTGTGGGCGTGTGAGACGCCCACAGGACGGGCCTGAGGATGAAGGCAGGAGGGCGAAAGAGGCCAGCGCTGGGATGCCCCCTCCAGGGCAGGCAGCGGGGCCCCCAGAGAAACCCCACCCAGGGCAGTGAGGGACCCTAAGGGCCAGGGATCCAGAGGGGTCTGACTAAACCAGAAATGGCTGTGGGGACCTGGTGGCCGCAGTGACTAAGGAGAGGGTGAGGCTGGGAGAGGGGCCGTCACTCCCTTGGGCTCCCAGCATGGCCTCCCCGACCATCCCTCTCCCCTTGGTGCCAGGGTTGTGTATCCAAAAGCTTTCTGGACATATCCCCCTGCAGATGGCTGAAGCTTATCTAGTTGGCTGTGGCCAAACTTGAACTTCAGTGTGTGCTGTCCACACAGAGGCCTCTTGGTGGAAGGCAGCTCCCCAGTGTCCACCTGAACTCCTACCTCTTTTCCTGCCCCTCCCCAGGGGTGGTCCATGAGCTCCTGGATCTTACTGGGCTCCAGCTGGACCTTTCTTTTCCCACCTGGACCGCAGAGCAACTCCCCATCTATCGATGATGCCACTGGTGCCAGGGGCCAAGACTGAACCCCTCTTGGATCTTGGCATCCCCACATGCCCACATCCTCTCCCTCTGTGTTCCTGGGCAGCCTTTCCTTGTCAACCTTAAATACACTGTGGGTGGCTTTGCTGGGCCTCCCTGGTGTTGGGGTTCAGCTCAGACCATGTTCTACTCACACTTCCCAGACAGCGGAATTCAGTCACACCAGAGAAACGACCAATTAGAATTTATTTGAGGTGTATATTTATTTTGCTTTTCAGTGACTGGTTCTGGTGATTGTGTAATAACCAGTTGTTTGACAGGTCATAGCACTTTTCCCTAAACTGGTTGCTCTGTGCAGGCCCAGCTTCTGTGTTAGGAATGATGCCCAACACCTCTGGCTTGCCACGGGCCCCATCTGTGCAGACCCAGGCAGGGCAGTCCAGCTGAGTCTTTTGGACTGGGGGCTTTCCTCCCAGCTGCCTGGGGGATGGACTTCTGTGAAAACTGAGACTTGTTTATGGCAAGAGTGTCCCTCTGGTCCTTTGGAGTACAGTGCCACCTCTCTTACTGGCTTTTTTGAAAGCCAAGTTTGGAAGGAATCTGGTCTTTGGTTTCTTCTTGGCCCAGGGGACCCATCCTCTTCCTAAAGCAGAAAGAAAAGATCAGAAACCAGCCCAACTTGTAGACCCTTGCCTGTGCAGAGGCTGCTGTTGTGCATTCCTGAAAGAGCTGCTGACACCTAGAAGTTAAAAGTTTACTGAACGATCACAAGGCTCACACAGGCTCTCCACATGTCCATTCCACTCCTTTTTAACTGCCTCAGTGCCAGCTCAACTCCCAGCGCTGGGAGGTGACATGGTACCAAAGGATTTCCCCAGCTATCTGGAATGAAGCTTTCAGTTCTATAATTAGAGTGCCAGAATGTCAGGGCTGCAGGGGCCCTTGGGATCAGCTGGCTCATCCCCATCACAGGACTGACAGCCAGCATGGAAGGCCCAGCTTGAAGCCCACCCCTCCCCCTCCTTCCTTGCCAGGGCCCTTCGTGCTCCACCTTCTGCTGCTCATTCCTTCTACAGTGTTAGCCTTTTCTCACAGACCCAGTGGGTGCTCCCTAGGTCCTGGATAAAAGGACCAGAGCTCTTCTGTCATCTTCTGGGTTGCAAGCCAGGCTGTCAGGCATTCCTGTGAAATTTCTTTCTCTAGAGACTCCCAACACTTGCGGGAGAACACAGAGCCCCTCCACCTGGCTTTCAATGCTCTCAGTGATCTGGTCCCAATCTTCTCTGGCATCATTCTCACCTGGTGTCCTCTGTTCATTTCTGCCGATCACATCTGTTCCTTGAACACACCAGGCAATTTCCCACCCCTAGGCTATTGCTCCAGCTGTTCCCTGCAAGCAAGATGCTGTTTAATTCTGGCTGTGCTCTGAGAGTCTTCGCTTTTGGTAAAGCCTGTCTCCAGGATTCTTTCCTCTGTGAAGCCTTTCCAAAGACAGCTCCATCAACTCACTCTCTTCTCCCACGAGTCACTTATTTATTCAACAGATTTCTTAGTGGGCGCCCCCATGTGCCAGGCACTGTTCTAGGCACAGAGGATGCAGGAGTGAACGAGACAGATATAAATCTCTGCCCTCATGGAGCTCATAGTCTAGTGGGGGAGAGAGACAAAAAAACAACAAGTAAACCATGTAGAATTGAGCAGTGGAACTTCTCCTGCACTCCATGCATCTTCATTCCTCCATGCTGCCCTTATTTTCCTTTGCCCTGTGCTCTGGTTACTTTGTGGGGCTTTCCAGGTGGTGCTAGTGGTAATGAACCAGTCTGCCAATGCAGGAGACATACAAAAACATGGGTTTGATCCCTGGGTCGGGAAGATCCCCTGGAAGAGGGCATGACAACCCACTTCAGTATTATTGCCTGGAGAATACCATGGACAGAGGAGCCTGGCAGGTTACAGTCCATCGGGTAGCAAAGAGCTGAACATGACTGAAGTGACTTAGCACGCATGTGGTTACTTTGTACTTCTCTCTCTCACTAGGTGAGCTCCTTGAGATTTAGGACCAAGGCTTGGCCTGTTCTGCAGCACCCCTCTCAGCACCAGGCATATAGCAAACACTCAAGAAATGCTTATGAATTGAGTGAGACTGACTGAGTGGATGGGTGAGTGCGTGAGTGACTTAGTGAGTGGATGGATGAGTGAGTGACAAGGTGAGTACATAGGCTCAGAACACATGTGTATTTGGCGTTTCTGAAACAAGGCTTCTACATTTTAAAGTTGACAGGCTTGAGCATAGGATTTCAGAGAGTCAGGAGAAGAGTCAGCACTGGCTTTCACACCACAGAATGAATGAGCAGTGGCTGCAGAGTTTCCAGAGATTAACTTCATGGCCCAGACCACACTTCCGCCTCATCCTGGCTGTCTTTCAGGGGAAGGCACCTACAGGGATCTAGCATTCCTGACTTGGTGCCTCGCACCCAGGGCATCATGCTCTCAGAGCACCTTTGCTTTCCTCTGCAAACAGTAGTAGTACTACAAATACTTTTGCATTTTCTGATAGCAAAAAAAAAAAAAAAAAAAAAAAACCCAAAAAAGTAAACACCAACTCTTCCCATAATCCATTCTTTATTAAATATGTGCTGGAATTAGCTGGTTATTATGTTACCAAATCCCTTTTAATTATTTGCTGAAGATTTTCATATCAATTCTCATCAAGTGAATTTATCTTAAATCTTAATTTTATTTGATGTTTCAGGGATTAAGGGAATGATTTTATGACCTAACATGTGAACGACCTCTTTTTAAAAACCCAGTTGGTGGCATTATCAAGTCGCGAGCACTATTTTCGTCTTTTCATAACATAATCTGCTACGGGACTTTATTTTCTCAAGAGGTTTGATTTATCTGCTCTTTAGACACATTCAGTCTCTGTAAATATGCTTTTGGCTTTTCAGTAATAATATTAGACCTGAATGCTTTGGCACATATCGATAGGGGAAGGAGATTGAAAGGGAGTTTGCTTCATACATTTAAACATACCAGGTCAACAGAAAAGAGCACATTTACAAGTATTCACAAGTATTCAATGTATCTTCTACACATGTTTTATAGTCTACCATGGGTTAGTCTAGAGTACCTGTTGCTTTTTTTTTTTAAGTTAGTTTTCCATTGGGTTTTTATCTCTATTTTCACTTCTGCTGTGGTTTTAGTCTGAGTGACCTTTGCCATCAGAATTATCAGGTGGCGTGCTTGAGAATGTTCTTATGATCCAAATGAGCTCAGACTGCAAGGCAGATTCAATCAGCAATGCCCAAGGGGGCCTGAACAGGGCTCTAAGTCTCGCTTCAACTCCCCAAATTCTGAAGCCAAGGGTGACTGCTCAATAGCCAGGCTGAGCAAATCTGTGTACAGTCAGGACTCCTCTGATTAATTCTCTGGAACGTGAATTGAACTTTCAGGATTCAGTGGTGGAAAACACATTCCCCCGACTACTTTATGAGTGTCTTTCATCAAAGCAGAAGCAGCCCTCAGTTTCCGGGCTGAAAAGCTTGGCATCATTTTTTCAGTCTGCAGCTCCCCCACTCTTCCACTGACTCATAACAAAGTGCCATCATTCCAACTTTCTCTTCTAAATGTCTGTTGGATGCATCTCTTCCTTTCTGTTTCCATTGCCACCTCCTTCCTCTGAGCCCCTGGGATCTCAGCCTTGAACCACTTCAATAATCTCCACATTCTTTTCTTGGCTCCATACTCTTGTGCTGAAACTTGACTCCAGGATTTATCTTTCTAAGACGCTTATTCAGAATCTCTCTCTCATGTTCCCTGACATGCTGGGGAACTCCTTTGCTCCCTGGGTCAAGTCCAAGGCTTTCCATTGATTTTCAAGATCCTTACTAATCTGGCTATACCTAACTTTTAGCCTTCTAATCCCTAATGAGCACAGCCTGAGCCAGTAGTTGTTGAGAGATGTCTGCCTGCTGAGGTTTTGGTATAAGCCTAGATAAATAGACTGATGAACAGAGTGGAAAAAAAAAAAACCACAAATTGGGAAAAGATATCTGGAACATATAAAACCAACATAAGGCTTGAAGCTACAATGTTTTTTACAAGTTCTACAAATTACAAACAAAAAGACAGCTGACCCAATAGAAAAATTGGCAAAAGACTTAACAAGTCATTTACAAACCAGGAAATCCAAATGGCCAATACATGTGTGAAATGCTGCTTGATTTCCTAGTAACAAGAGAAGTGCAAATGAAACCCACAATGAGATTCACTGCTTACCTACCTGAAAGGCTACAATTAACAAGTGTCAGTGAGGATGTAGAGCCCTGGAACAGTCATGCACCACTAAGGGGAGTGTACAATGGGATAGGCACTTTGGAAAAAGTTTATGTTATCTAAAGTTTATGTTATGTAAAGCCACAGCCAATGCCCCAGTAATTCCACTCCTAGTTATACACAGAAGGGAAATGAGTACACATGTGTATCAGGAGACACGGATGACCGTGTTCACAGTGTCCAAGCCCTGGAACCACTGAATAGTCCATTGCAGTAGAATTGGTAAATAGAGTGTGGTGTACTCAGAGGAAAAGTATATTATGAAAATAAATATTGTGGAAACTCAAGAGTACAATGTTAAGTGAAAGAGTTCAGATAAGAAAGAATGTGGATGAGACACAGAAGAATACATGTATATACACAAATGAGCAGTGAACTCTAAGGTCAGTGGATTGTACCAATGTCAATGTCCTGAGTGATAATACCAATGGGAGAAACTAGATGAAGTGTGCATAGGACCTCCTTGTACTCTTTTTGCTACCTACTGTGAATTTATAATGATTTTAAAACAAGAAGTTTTAAAATATGAATTAAAAAGTGTGTGTGGTATTATTCCATTTTTATAAACTTCAAAAAAGTAATCCATGGTGTTTCACGATGCATCCTTGCAGAGTAATGTACAATGAATAGCAAGGAAATGATCATTACAGAAGTCAAAGGTGTGAATGAAAGTTGTGATTGTGACTGGAAGAGCATATGGGGGGCTTCTGGGGGACTGGAAAAGGTATATGTTTTCATCTGGGTGATGGTTACACAAGAGTTGACAACAATTTGTTAAGCTGGACATTTATGTGTGAATTACTTTTCTGTGTGTGCTGTATTACACAATAAAAAAGATTTAATTACAGCCATCTATGTGAGGACCTCTAAGGGGTCATTTTGAACAGTTAAAAGTATTCTCATTAAAGGAAAGATAGTCTCCTCAATAAACGGTACTGGGAAAACCGGGATATCCACATGGAAAACTATGAGACTGACCCCATCTTGTATACAAAAATCAACTCAAAATGAATTAGGCTTGAATGTAAGACCTGAAACCAGAAGAATTCCGGGAGAAAATATGGGGATTTGACATTGGTCGTGGTAAGAAGTTTTTGGATTTGACACCAAGAGCAAAGGCAGCAAAAGCAAAAATAAGGAAGTGGAGTGACATAAAACTAAAAAGTTTCTGCACGCCAAGAAAACCATTAACAAAATGAAAATGCAACCTACCTATGGAGTGGGAGAAAATACTTGCAAATCACATATCCAATGAGGGGTTAATATCCAAATATAAAAGGAGCACATATAACTCAATGTAAAAAAAAAAAAAAGAAACAAAAAACCCAACCAAGCCTGATTAAAAAAATAAGTAAAGGCTCTGAATAAACATGTTTTCTAATAAGCTATACAGATGGCCAAGATAGATGAAAAAATGGTCAACATCAGTAGTCATCAGGGAAATGCAAATCAAAACCACAATGAGAGATTACTTCACACCTGTTAAGATGTGGCTATCATCAACAAGACAAGTGATAACAAATGCTGGAGAGGATGTGGAGAAAAGGAAACCCTTGTGCACTGTTGGTGGGAATGTAAATTGGTGTAGCTACTATGGAAAGCAGTATAGAGATTCCTTAAGAAAATAAAAATAGAACTACCATATGATCCAGCAATCTCACTTTTGGATATACATATATCCAAAATAAATGTAATCAGGATCTTAAAGAGATATCTGTACTGGTATGTTTATCACTGCATTATTCACAATGGTCAACATATGGAAACAACCTAAGTGTCAGCTGAGGGATGAAGGGATGAAGAAAATCTCTTCACACACTCACACACAGGATTATAAAGCCTTAAAAAGGAAAGAAATCCTGCCATTTGAGACAACATAAATGAAACTTGAGTGCATTATGCTAAGTGGAAGAAGTCAGACAGAGAAAGACAAATACTGCATAATCTCACTTACATGTGGAATCTGAAAAAAAAGTCGGACTCATTGAAACGAGTAGAAAAGTGGTTGCCAGGGGTTGAGGAGTAGGGGAAATAGGAAGAAGTTGGTAAAAAATTACAAACTTTCAGTTACAAGGTGAATAAGTTCTGAGGATCTAATCTAAGCATGGTGACTATATTTGATAACACTGTAAGGTATAACCGAAAATTTGTTAGAGGAGTAGAAATTGCGCTCTCAAAGAAAAGTAAATATGTGAGGTGATGAATGTGTTAATTAACTCAGTTGTGGGAATCCTTTCACAATGCATATATATATATATATACTTTACAATTGTATACTTTACATTATAATTTTATTTGTCTATTATACCCCAATAAAACTGGGAAAAAAAGCCCCAGCACAGGGCCCATCTCAGAGCAGGCACTCTGGGGAGGTCTGGCTGCTGGAATTAGAGGTACTCTCTCAAGAAGTGTTGCCCTAGAGGGCAAAGCCAGCAGAGCATGAAAAGAAGGACTGTTGGTTCTGGAGCCATTGTGTCATCCAACCCAAGTTTTAGGGGCTCTTATTTGTAACCTGGGGCAGTTATGTAGCTCCCAAGCCTTAGATAGTACCTCTGGGAAGCCTACTGGGAGTACAGCTTGGCCCTGGTTGACCGCAGGGCAAAGGCCCCCCACAGTTATGCCTAGAACACAATGTGGGTATCACCTGCTTGAGCTGTGTGGCACAGTGGCCCTGGATAATTTCATATGTGTGCTAATAGTACCACTCCTTCCACTGCTGAGTCCTCCAGGAGAGAACAAGCTGGGGCTGCAGGCCATGATCACAGCCTACCCTGGCACCATTGATGGACTACCCATGTGGTCACCTGTAGACTTCTCCATTAATTGGTGAAGTAGACATCAACAACCTCAGATATGCAGATAATGCCACCCTAATGGCAGAAAGTGAAAAGGAACTAAAGAGTCTCTTGATGAGAGTGAAAGAGAAGAGTGAAAAGGCTGGCTTAAAACTCAACATTAAAAAAACTAAGAAAATGACATTCGGTCCCATCACTTCATGGCAAACAGAAGGGGGAAAAGTGGAAACAGTGACAGATTTTCTTTTCTTGGGCTCCAAAATCACTGTGGACAGTGACTGTAGCCATGAAATTAAAAGATGCTTGCTCTTTGGAAGGAAAAGTATGACAAACTTAGACAAAGTATTAAAAAGCAGAGACATTACTTTGCGAACAAAGGTCCATAGTCCAAGCTATAGTTTTTCCAGTAGTCAGGTATGGATGTGAGAGATGGACCATAAAGAAGGCTGAGCACCAAAGAATTGATGCTTTTGAACTGTGGTGTTGGAGAAGACTCTTGAGAGTCCCTTGGATTGCAAGGAGATCAAATCAGTCAATCCTAAAGAAAACCAACCCTGAATATTCATTGGAAGGACTGATGCTGAGGCTGAGGCTCCAATACTTTGGCCACCTGATGTGAAGAGCTGACTCATTGGAAAAGGCCCTGATTCTGGGAAAGATTGAAGGCAGGAGAAGAGGACAACAGAGGATGAGATGGTTGGTTGGCATCACCGACTCAATGGTCATGAATTTGACCAAACTCTGGGAGACAGTGACAGACAGGGACGCTTGGCATGCTGCAGTCCATGGGGTCACAAAGAGTCAGACACGACTAAGAGACTGAACAACACAATGACAACAACAGACAGAAGGGCAGGTTAGAGGAGGTTAGAGGAAGAGCTTGTACGTCTGGGAGGGCCACCATGGAATGAGGTGGTGAAAGCCTTCCTTGGACTATGAAACACCACACCCATTTATGTAAGCAACTTGGGCTACTGTGACAATGATCACCATTACTGTTCCCAGGACTCAGCCTCCTGGGCCAGAGGGGCCTGAGAGAGCATCTGGGAAAGAGGATGGGTGGTGGGGAGGTCTTGCTGAAATTTCTAGTGAGGACATGAAACCAGGTCCTAGGAACACCTTTAGCTGTGCAGTCAGAACTCATTCAGGTAAGGATCTCCCACAAACCCCCACCCTTTTGAGGCTGCTCAGGATGCTACCTGAAGCTGGCACTCCTTTTTAAACATTTATTTTCAACTGGAGGATAATTGCTTTACAATATTGTGTCGGTTTCTGCCATAAGTCAGCACAAATCGGCCATAGGTATACATATGTCCCTTCCCTCTTGAACATCCCTCCCACCTCCCCCTCCATCCCACTCCTCTAGGTTGTCACAGAGCACCAGGTTGGGGGCTGGCACTCTTCAAGGAGAGGTGGCCACTGCCTTGGAGGTCACTGTCAGTCCAGAGCCCTGAGAGGTGAGCGCCTGTCCCAGCAGTCCCCTTCTGCCACATGAGTGTTCCATACAGCGGGAGCTGGCCAAGGAAGGAGCAATTTCCTCCAGTCCCCAAAGGAGGCAGGTTCCTTGAGTCCCTGCAAGACGTTCAGGATTCTCATATTCTCAGCAGCCAGATTCCTCACTGGAGATATCTGCTCAGTGGGAACCTAGGAGGCTGGCTTCCTTTCCCAGCACGCATCTAAGTGCACATCATGACCAAAAGTCGAGTGGGGCCCTGAACTCACTTGGATCCACAGTTTCGTGTAAGTGAGTGCTGCTGACCTGTGTACTAACAGATGTTCTGCTTGGAACAGCTCGTTCTCCTTTCTGAACTGACGTCAAGTTTAAAAGGGATGACCATGACAGCCAATGGCAATGTGGACTGGGATGCAGATAGCACAAGAGATGGGCTGCATTGATAGGTATGTATCTCAATAATGTTTGCTTGTGATGGAAAGAGGCATCCCTGTTTCCTTAAATGCTGTTTCCAAGGAAATGCTGTTCCAAGAAGGGCTGCTATTTTGTGAACTGCTCCACTCCCTCCCCTACTGGTGATCTCTCACGAGGTCCGGAGACCAGGGCCCCACACTAAGCTGCATGACACTCATTTTAACTATGACAATCCCTATGTCCGTTATCACACTATATGGAATGCTCACATGGGACCAAGTTATGGACACCATTCCACATGATCCTAGCAGATTTTTTCCTCTTTTAAATGGAAGTTTTCAGAAAGTTGTAAGGATACCCGGGCACATGGTTGAAATGTAAAGAGCTAGCTGGAATCTCTATGTTCCCTAATCTGGTAAAGAATGAACAGTGTTGGGAGCAGGCTGTCCTCCTGAGTGCCCGGACTGAGCCCCATCCAGTGGCGGGCAGAAATCAGGACCAGGTAGTTTACTTTCGAGGATGGAACAGAGAGACATTTTTTCCTACTGGGAGTTGAGATCAGGAAAGGAGGATAAGGGGCTAGGCTAATACTCAAACTCCAGGTGAAGTGCCAAAGGGCTCCACCTGAGGACTTGCAAACAGCCCGCAGAACTTTCCAGACATGCCCAGAGGCATCCCAGAAGTTAGGTGTCTGGGACTGGGAATCCCAGAGCACTCACTTCATCCAAAGAAGCCTGAATTAAAGCTCTGTTGAGAAACCCACAGCCTCTGGGTCCAAAGTGTCTTGCTTCTCAGAGCACAAAACATGCCCAAGATAGAGAGTCAAGGTTGTTCTTCCTTTTCCCACTAGAGCCCGCCCCCCCCCACCACCACTTCTATGTCAAAAGAAAGCTTGGGCAGTTTGGGACCCTTGGCAAGGCCTTTGACCAACTAGCAGCATGGTTTCTGTCAGGGGCTTCCTGGACAACAGATGTCAGCAAATGGTCATGGATTCTGAAGATGAAGAAAGAAAGAAGTAGACAGATATGATGGTGAACACTAACAAGAGCTTCTCTGGGGATTCCTAGAAATACTTGTATGAGTCAATGGGAGCTGCTATAACAAAATATTACAGACTGAGTGGCTTAAACAATACACATTTCTTTGGCAATTCAGTTCCTGGGGAGAACCCCTTCCTGGTTGACAGATAGCTGCCATCTTGCTATGTCCTCATGTGATAGAGACAAAACTTTGGTCCCTTCCTGTTCTTATGAGGGCACTAATCCCATCACAGGGGCTCAACTCATGACCAAATTACCAAAAAAACCAAATTACCTCCTAAAAGGCCTTACCTCCAAATACCATCCCATGGGGAGTCAGGGCTTTGGGGGAGGCACAAACACTCAACGCATAATAGGGGCTTGTTAGTGTTCTGGGAATCCTGTATCTAAAGGCAGGTGAGGCCCTGAACCTGCAGATGACAGGGTGTTGTGAATTCTAGGCAGAGGAAGTGTCAGGGTACAGAGCCACTGCCATGCCTTGCTCCCATCAGGCCATGTACTGAAGATCACTCACCAGTCTCAAGATTTGGGGATATTCGAGATTTTTAGCCCCTGCTGCTTCTTCACTTAGGCACTATATTTATTCAGAGAGCTAAAAATGGCTAAAAATCATAGCTTTGGAGTGAAACTAGAGCTTCAGTGCCTGGAATTCCCTTCCCTGTTTGGTTCTGGGCTAGTGGGAGCCACATGAGAATCAGATGACTTTGGAAGACAGAAGAAAAGCAAGAAGCCAGTGCCATGGCAGCTCGGGTAGTGTCCCTGATCCGCCAATTCCTTTTGTTGTTGTGGGGCAGCCCTGGCCCTGCCACTCCCCCAATTCTCACCAGATATCCTCCTCCAGCTGGGTCAAGTGTGTGTGCAGCTCTTGGTGATGGAGACCAGTTCTTTTGCCGGTCACTCATGGTATTGTGGTTGGAGGTGGCCAGAGACAGATGGGCTGCTGGTTTGTTCTTGCACTTGCCCTTGGCCCATTTCCCTGCTGATAGTTGGTTTGGGCAATTTCAGGCTCAATACCTAATGTGCAGACCCTTCCAGTCCCCGTAGGAAGTGGGTCCCATTCCCATGATAATCCTTGTGTTCTTCCTCACCTTGACTGCTTAGATTCTCTAACTGAACACTGGATGGTGCAGAGACACATCAAAAGAAAGAAAAGTTAGAAACCAGGGGAGTGGATGATGAGGAGGCAGAAACATACCAAAAGCTAGCATCCTCTAAGGAGTAAAATCACTTGGCATGTATTTAATACAACTGCAACTCAAAGGTGAATGCACTTCTTTCTTTTATGACATTTTGTCTTCAGGTTTATTGAGGTTTAATTGATAAATAAAAATTGTATGTTCTTGAGATCCACAGCTTGCTGTTTTGACACGTGTATATATTGTAAAATGTTCCCCAGTACCCTGTTGTATAGTTGAATGCACTTGAAAGAGCCCAACTCACAATAAAAAGCAGCCATTTTTGTTTGCTTCTCTAACATGTATTTAGGCTTGTTTGGGGATATGAACTTCCCTGGTAGTGTCAAGTCCTGGAGCCCTGGGTGGCTACTGCCACTGCCCAGCAGCTGAGGTGGAGCCCATGGGCTCCAGTCAGGAGACAACTTGAACTTGCATCCTTGTCTCTCCTTTCTCATTACAACACCTTACACATGTACCATCCCTAATTTAAGGCCCAGTCTCCTCATCTGCACAAAGTCTTGTTTGGATACATTGGTGACTTTCAAATATATTTATAGTAAGAAATATATTTTGTATCAGGACTCAATACAAATATCTATACAAATCAATATACAGGACAATGAAAGTTTCAATAACCAATACTTACCATTACCACATAAGATGCTTCTACAGAATGAATGTCTGTATTCTTCTGAAACTTGTATGTTAAAACCTAATCCTCACTGTGATAGTATTTGGACTTTAGGAAGTGATTAGGTCACGAGGGTGGAACCCTTATGAATGAGATTAGTGCCGTTGTAAAAGAGACCCCCAGAGAGTTATTTGTCTCTTCTGCATGTGAGGTCACAGCAAAAAGATAACCTTCTATGAACAAGGAAGTCAGCCTTCAGCAGAGAGTGAAACAGCTGGTGCCTTGATCTTGAAGTTCCCAGCCTCCAGAACTGTGAGAAATAAATGTTTGCTGTGTAAGCCACCTGATCCATGGTATTCTATTACAGCAACCTGGATAGACTAAGAGATTGTTACTGTGAAGTCAGGGTGTGGAAGTGGATTTGGGTAACAGGTAGAGGGGTGGATGACTTTTGAGACGCAGACTAGGAAAAAACCTACACTGCCTTGAACAGATCTTTAAAGAGGATTCTGGTGAGAGCTCAAAGAGAACCTCGATCTTCTTAGAGAATACTAATATTCATGAACAGAATGATGCTTTGGGATCTCAGATGGGAAAGAGGAACATGTCATTGGAAACTTGAGGAAAAGTGATCCTTGTTAAAAGTAGAAAAGAAGCTGACTAAGTTGGGTCCAAGTTCTAGTCGTTTATGGAAGGAAAAACTTGCAAGTGATGAAATTGGATGAAGCAATTTCTAAGCAGTGTTGAAGGTATGGCTCGGCTTCTCCTGACTGCTTATAGTAAAATGTGAGAAGAGAGAAATAACTTACAGATGGAATTGCGAAGCAAAAAGGAAGCAGAACTTAAAGATTTGGAAAATTCTCAGCCTCTTTATATTGCAAAAAAGTGAGAATACCAATGATGTGGCCAGATGCCTGTTTCATAGGGAAATTAGTCTAGATGTAAACTCCAGACTTATCAACTTTCTCTACAAAATCTAGGACTAGAGATTGGATTATGCCAGCCGAAACACTGCCAGCTGGGACTAAAGGAAACAGAGAAAATAGGGCAAAATAAAGGAAGAATGCTGACTTCTTTAACCTTACAGGACTGGATCATAGAGCTATTCAGCTGTGAACATACATTATTCTTCAAAACAAGTGAAGAAGGACCCCAGAGGAGATGGAAAGTTTATTAGGGCTGCTACTTCTATTCCAGGCTCAGAGTGTACTGGCCTGTGGGCATGGCTGCCTCCACCTAGGTTCCAAAGGACAGAGTGACCAAGCAGAGCTGTGAGCTTGAGACTCCAGCCCAGGAGAGCTTCAGGGCACCAGCAAAGAGCTGTCATGGAGCAAGGCCCGGAAGAGCGGCATCCCAATGGGTCTGAAAGGCAGAGCATGGCGCCAAAGAGGATTACAGTAAGTCCCCTTCATAAGCATGAGTTCCATTCTGAGAGTGCATTTGGAAGTCCAACAAAGTTAGCCTAGGTACCAAACGAACACAATCGGCTATATAGTACTGTACTGTAATAGGTTTTAATACTTTTCACAAAAATAATATGTTAAAAATGCAAAAAATAAAGAAAACATTTTAAATCTTACAGTACAGTGCTTGAAAAGTACAGTAGTATGGTACAACAGCTGACATACAGGGGCTGGCATAGCGTGAACAGGCAAGAAGAGTTACTGACTGAAGGAGGGAGGAGGTGGGAGATGGTAGAGCTGAGGGGTCGTCAGCAGTAGGAGACGGAGGGCAAGCTGCAATTTCACTCACGCCTGACATGGATGGCACAGGTTCAGGTTCCTTGCTGGAACCAGATGCACGTTTGCATCTTTGAAAGTTTGCACGCTTGAATCTTTGAAGGTTCATATGTATGGGACTTTCTGTATTCTTGAGCCTTAAGATTTAATGTTGTTTGCTCTGTTAGGTTTTGTACTTACTTGGCACCTATCTAACCCTTGCTTCTTTCTGATTTCTCCTTTTTGGATTGGGAATGTCTGTGCCATGTCTGCCCCACCACTGGATTTTGGAAGCATATAACTGTTTTACAGTTTATAGCTGGAGAATTTTGCCTCCAGATGAATTGTACCTCAAGTCTCACCCATATTTGATTTAGATTTAGATGATATTTAGATGAGACCTGAACTTTTGATGCTTTTGAACTGTGATGTTGGAGAAGACTCTTGAGAGTCCCTTGGACTGTAAGGAGATTCAACCAATCCATCCTAAAGGAAATCAGTCCTGAATATTCATTGGAAGGACTGATGCTGAAGCTGAAACTCCAATACCTTGGCCACCTGATGCAAAGAATTGACTCATTGGAAAAAATCCTAATGTTGGGAAAGATTGAAGGTGGGAGGAGAAGGGGGTGACAGAGGATGAGATGGTTGGATGGCATCACTGACATGATGGACATGAGTTTGAGTAAACTCTGGGAGTTGGTGAGGGACAGGGAAGCCTGGTGTGCTGCAGTCCATGGGATCGCAAAGACTCAGACACGACTAAGAGACTGAACTGAGATGAGACTTTGGACTAAGAGTTTAGAGTTAATGCTGGAACAGTTTAAGACTCTGGGGGATATTGAATGGAATGAAATGTACTTTGTATATGAGAGGGATATGAATTTTGAGGGTCCAAGGATAGAGTTCTATAGACTAAATGTGTTCCCTCCCCCAAGATTCATATGTTGAAATCTAATCCCCAATGTGATGGTATTAGGAGTGAGGCCTTTGAGAAGTGATGGGGTCATGAGGGTAGAGGCCTCATGAAAGGGATTAGTGCCCTTATCAAGAAACCCCACAGAACTCCCTCAACATTTCTGCCAGATGAAGTCACATGTAGAACATGGCCATCTATCCACCAGGAAGACATCTGTGAACTTCACTAGACACCAAACTGTTGGTGCCTTGATCTTGGATTTCCTAGCTTACAGAACTGAGATGTTGCTGTTTAAGCCACTCAATCTATGGTATTTCTATTACAAGAAAGACAGTGTACTTGGATGTTTTGTATTATTTCCTTTTTATTCTGTTTCATGTTTCCAAATATATGCAGAGACTTGCTAACTCAAGTCTCTGTTGAGACTTGCTAACTCAATTTTAGGACAACCACATATGGGTAACAAGTTGCAGTTTAAACAGTTCTAGATGCTTCCAGGGCATTCAGCCAGTCCTTAAGCTCCAGGACACTGTGGAGGTTTTAGGGGTTTGTGCTGGTACCCTGCTTCAAAGTGGCTTCCTCTCTGAGGGGGCTGTTTTTTCTCCCTCTTTTTCACTATGACCCAGCTAAAGAGTCAGATACTGAGCTCTGGGGCTCAAGGTCCTTCTTCACTGAGAACCTGATTTAGGCCTTCCTGGTTAGGGAAGCAGAAGGGTAATTGTAGAGGATTCAAGTGGCCAAGGTCCGACCTTGGCCATTGTGCCCCAGGCTATAGTCCCCAGTTATTCAATAAAACATCCATCTGAGGGCTTCCCTGGTGGCTCAGTGGTTAAGAATCCACCTGCCAGTGCAGAAGACATGGGTTCGATCCCTGGTCAGAGAAGGTACCACATGCTGCAAAGCAACAGAGCCCATGAGCCACCACTACTGATCCTACGCTCTAGAGCCTGGAAACCTCAGCTAATGAGCCCTGCAACTACTGAAGCCCCTGTGCCCTAGAGCCCATGCTCTGCAACGAAAGAAGCCACTGCAATGAGAAGCCCGTGCCCCACAACTAGAGAGTAGCCCCTGCTCGCTGCAACTAGAGAAAAGCCTGTGCACGGCAATAAAGACTCAGCGCAGCCAAAAGTAAATAAATAAATAAAATTATTAAAACAAAACATTCGTGTGAATGTTGCTCTGAAGGTTTTTTGTAGTTGTGGTTACTTGACATCTATAATCAGTTGAATCTAAATAAAGACGACTACTAGCACTTGATAATGTGGATGGGTTTCATCCACTCAGTTAAAGGTCATAAGAGGAAAGATTGAGGTTTCCCAAAGAAGAAGAAATTCTGCCTCCAGA
The DNA here is from genome assembly GCF_019320065.1 of Cervus canadensis. NCBI lineage: Eukaryota > Metazoa > Chordata > Mammalia > Artiodactyla > Cervidae > Cervus > Cervus canadensis. The sequence continues at coordinate 98,556,442 of NC_057419.1, forward strand.
CTGCAGTATAATCCCTGCCTGTTTCTAGTCTGCAGGCCTGCCCTATAGATTTTGGACTTGCCAGAGCCCACAGTTGAGCTAGCCAGTTCCTTAACAATCAATTGCTCAATCTATCCATCCATGTACTATCTATCTATCCACCTATTCACCTATCTCTATCCATCTGTCATCTATCTGTCATTATCTATTATCTACATATTGATGAGTTTATCATTATCTATCTATCTATCAATTCATCTATCTCATCTCCTATTGGTCTGTTTCTCTGGAGAACCCTGACTGAGCCAGGAGATTACTCTGTGGGCATTCCTAAGGCACTGATAATAACCCTTGATTACATTTTTCACAGCTTTATGAAGTTTTGGCCCCCATGGTTCTGGCTTGAATCAGTGGTTAACACTTACCTGTGCTGCTCCAACCTGGCAGCTCTCTTCCTGGGGGCCAGGAGGTAGCTTGGGAAGCTGCCAGGTAAGGCTTGGGGGCCGGTAGAGGGGGCTTTCACCTTAGAAGTCTTAGGGGAACCTCTGCCTGAGGTTCCCCTTGTAGGAAAGGACCCTGAAATAGCAGTGAGAGGCAGCAGGAAGTTTAGGACTGTGTGACATCAGCTAATTCACTTATTTCCAAACTTTGGCCCTTTGGTGTGGAAAATGGGACAAAATTTAGCATCCTGGCTACATTCAGGACTGGTTGCATGATCAGAATTGGGAAAGAGACAAGTGGGACAGAGCCTTGGGACAGGGCAGAGTGTCCATCCATATGAGTCATTGTACTGCAGGAGCACCCAGGGCTGCTCTGGGACTTCTGTGGAACCCAGGCACAGACTTACATCTCACCTTACCCAGGTGATGGGCTTCCTGCTTCTTGCAGTGTCCTGATGACGTGTTCACCACCACATCTCCAGCGTCCAGCTGAGTCCTGGACAAAAAGTACATCTGGGTCTGAAGCAGTGGAATGAAGGCTGGACTGAAGGGCTGAAGGACATGCAGGCTTCTTGCCAACAGACAGGCACTCCTGTCCAAGGGACACAGACAGTGTGCCCCCCCCCCCCCCAGACTGTTGTCACTCCAAGCCCCAGTACCAGGGCAGCAGAATAGACAGGCAGTCCTGGATTTCTCTCGTTGACATCTTTGGAGTTGCCCATCGTCAGCATGGCCTGTTATGACTCATGCCGTCAGGCAGGATGGCTGTTGTCTGCCAGTGAATCACAGATGCAGCTCCTCAGCCTTGGCAGCTGGCTGGGCCTGATGACACAGGGGAGAGAGCCCTGGGGTGGGAGGTGGGAGCCACAGTTCCGATTCTAGTCTGTGATGACTCGCCATGTGAGCCAGGCTCTGGACTCCCCAGTCTGTAGAACCAGTTAGAACCACCTGCAGAACCCTTAAAAATGCAGCTGGCTATCGCCCTCTCTACTACCCACAGGGAGATGCTGATTTAAGAGCTCTGGCACAGGGCCCGGGAACCTGCATTCTCATCTGCAGCCCCCATGCCCAGGGTGCCCATTCTGGCTTGGAGGCCCCACCAGAGCTGCTTTGGGGGCCTGTCCATTGCCCCAGGCTTTCAGTTCTAGGCTTCTAGAATGTCTTTCCACCACAAGTTCCAAGAAGTTTCTGGGAGGAAGGGCCAACTCACTTTCTTTTCCTTGAGCACCTCATCTGGGCTAGGCCCCTAGGGGGTACCCAGAAGTGGAGGGGACGCTGCCCAAGACCCTCTGTCACCTGGGACACTTTCCCTCTAAGTCACACACACTGCGACAAGGACTGGAACCCCCCAAGTGCAAACCCAGGGTGTTTGGCAGGCAGGGGGACATGGAAAAACCCCTCCAGATAGGCACACGGTAGAAGCCGAGGTGGGGGCACTGCTGGACTTAGAGCAATACACTAGGAAAGTCACTAGGGAGAAGGCAGCTTATGGCCCTGCGTTGGGAAGGGCAGGAGCTAAGGGTGCAGGCGAGCATGAGAAGCCTGGTGGGAATTGCACTGTGGAAGGAAAAGGAAAGTTCTTGAATATGAGGGGGTCATGGCCATATTCAGGAGGACCTCAAGAACTGGAGGGGGATTTAGGGGTGGGGGTGGGGGATGGTGTTTGAGTAGCTCCGGAGCCTGCCCTAACCTTATTGTCCATGGGGAGCCAGGATGGGCCCAGGAGCATGGGCTACTGGGAGCAGAGCTCTAGGAGCCCAAGGCAGCAGCACTGGGGAGGGTCTGAGGTCCCTCTGAGTCCCTCCTCCTCGGGTTGCCCCCATTCATCAGTCTGCACCCAAAGACACCGCCTCCCCATCTGGGATGGTCTCAGGGGCTTGAGGCCTGAGCTGGAGCTTTTGTTCAAAGCAGGGAAGATGCCTACTCCACTGAGGCTGTGTGCCCGGAGAGGGACTGGCTGACTCCACCCCAAGGGGGCTACCGCAAGGCTCTGAATTCTCAGCCCATCTCTCCCCTCTGCACCACTCCGGGCAAGTTGCTCACCCTCCTGAAGACTCAGTCTGCTCATCTGTGAAATGGGGATATGATTGTCACCTGCCTTAGGATTTCTATGACCTTAAACGGGAGGCTGCGGAGAGAGCCCAGCTCCAGGCCTCACCCGGGGAGACTCTGTAGCCCTCCTTCTGGCCTTGTCCTTCATGACAGAAGAGAAACCCCACTAGACCTGCTGGCCTGAGGTCAGGTCCCTGGGAAGAGAACTCCACCAAAAAGAGCTGAGAGGAAGGCTGGAGAGAACACACTCCCAGGCACAGGCATGAGGGGGCAGGAGCAGTGAGTAGGAAGAAGAAGCAGCTTGCTGAGAATCCGTCTCAGCTGGTGCCAAGGGGGTACATAGAAGACCAGGGCATGTGGAGAGAGCTTCACTGCTGGAGATAGCAAGAAGGGGGTGGATCCCCGGGGGCTAGCTGGGATGGGGGAGCATTTGCACAAATCTGGTGTCCCCCCTCCTGAGTAACCACGCTTGCCTGACCTTGGCCAGCTCCCTCCTCTTCATGAAAGGTCAGGCTGTGGGCTAGAATCCAAGTGTGGCCACTACTGACTGGGTGGAGGCGGGGCTGAGATGCAAGGACCAGGATCTCCAGGGGAGAAGACAGAGTTAGGCCAAGCCCTGAGCCAAGTCTGGATTCTGAGGCAACATTGCCGATACCTAGCCTGCCTCCTGGGATGCTGAGCCCTGGGAGGAGGCCATTGTGTGAGGCCAAGGGCAGTTGTGGAAGGTGGGGAGATGGGGAAGCAGCTTCCAGAGCGCCTCAAGCTGCCCAGACCCGTCAAGGCCATCTCCCCTCCCCACACCGGCAGGCCACCACCCAGTGGCACCTTCTGTTTTTCTCCATCTCTGATTTATGACCTACACCCGGGACCTTTGGTGGCTCCCGGCCCTGGTCTGCAGGGCCCCTGGAGGTCATCCAGCGAATCCCTCCAAACTAAGTGTGGAGCAAGTCATCTGCTGTCAGGATCCCCTCTCCTGGCTCTGGGAAGAGTCTTGGTTCCTTGGGCACCCCTACATTTCAGGCTTTAGGACCCCTCCCCGATGGCTCACTGCTGAGAATTGGCTAGATCCACTGCCAAGGTGCCCTGTTCCCTGAACACACCCCCATGGGGTCTGCCCTCTTGCTGAGCCTCCCAGTCCACCAGGTTGCAGCCCCCATCAGCTGAGCTTCTGCTTCTCAGACCTCCTGGCATTGCCACCCTCTACCTGCATCTTTGGCCTCACAATCTGCTGGCCAAAGCCAACCTGAGCTGGTGCAGAAGGAACAGTGGACATGGTGCTGAGTTATATGTGTCAATTTGGCCAAGTCATGACTATCCAGTTGTTTGGTCAAATATCACTCTAGATGTGGCTGTAAAAGTATTTTTTAGATGTGATGAGCATTTATTATCAGTTGACTTTGAGCAAAGCAGATCAGCCTCCATAAGGTGGGTGGGCCTCATCCAATCAGTTGAAGGCCTTACCAGCAAAGACTGAGGTTCCCCAAAGGAGGAATTCTGACCCCAGACTGCGGTGTAGAAGCCCTGCTTGAGTTTCCAGCCATCAGACTTAAGAGAGCAATGTAAACAACTGCCGGAACCTGCATTCCACTGGCCTGCCCTGCACAGTTTGAACCTAATAGTCCCTAGAATAGCATGAACCACCTCCTTAAAAATCAATCTCTCTCTGTCCCTCTCTGTGTCTGTCTCTGCCTCTTCCTGCCACATACAGTGGAAAGTGAGGGAAGAGGTTTGTCTGGACAGGCATGTGGCAGCCGTTGCCACGCGTGGGAAATGTGAGCACCCTTGGGGAACCCACAGCTGTGTACCATGCTCCCAGCCTGCATCTGGTCCCTGCCCACTTCCATCCCCCTCCATGGACTCAAACCTGTTCCGCCCCCGGCTGGAGCAGGCCATACAAGTGTGCTCTGCAGAGGCCAGTGGCCTCCAGTGAGGAGGGCTGGATGCTGACCCTGAGCAAGGTCCTTCCCCCCCGCCCCAGGCCTCAGTGTCCCCATTGCTCAACAGCAGAGCTGGATGAAAGTAGCTGCTTGTAAATGTTTTACAGCAGCAGATTGCTTAGGGCCGAAGGGAATTGTATACAGTAGGTCAACTTGTCAAGCTGTCCAAATAGGGCTTCCTTGGCTTCTGTGGAGTGGAGGGAGCTGCGCCCCTGCTCCTTCGCCTCACTCCTGCCTTAGCTTTGGACCTTGACCCCCTGAGTCAGGCCACCCCTGCCTACTGGACACCTGCAGGCTGTACTCACCATGGTTTCGGGGGGAAGCCCGCTCCCCAGGAGCCTTGCCTGGCTCCATGTGCCTCTGGGTTGGTGGAGGGAAGCTCATTACTGCTTGTGACTCATAAAAGTCTAAAACTAGCAGACAAAAGCTCCTTTCAGAGCTCCCTTTGAACCCCAGGGTCTCGTTATGTGACAAAGATATTTAGAGGCTAGAGACAAGAGCAATCACACAGAAGGCAGGAAAAGGCAGCCTTGTCTCCTGGGGGAAGCAGCAGCTGGAGCCTGCCTCCCTGTCCTCACACTCAGGCTCTGCTCTTCAGTGAGTGGCCTAGGAAATGTGTCCCCGGTCTCAGGCTGTACTCCAGTTGCCGCCTGATGGGCCCTCAAAGGCCAGGAGCCCCGATTTCCAGCAGCTTTACAAGATGGCTTCCCATCCCTGGGGACCCAGTCTGTCCGGGAGCTTGACACTGTTCATTCTCCTGTCAGCCCTCCCAGGGATCCGCACATGTCAGTCCTGAGACCCCTGAGGCTGGAGGCACCTGGCCTGAGGGGTCAGAAGCGTGGCCTCCTTTTCCCTCCACCCTTGAGAGGACATTTCTCAGAACGTGCCTAGACCACACAAAAGGAACTGGGGAAGTTAGTCACAATGAGTTTCACCTGGGCCCCACTCAAGGTGACCCTATGCTGGATATTATTCCTCTAGCACAAGGAATGACCTCCCCGCATGCATCTTTCTGCCACTTCTGCCTCTGTAGGAGACTCTGAAGGCTCAGAAATAAAAAGCGAAAGAAAAGCTGTCAATAATATAATCAGGATTTCAAGACTACATGAGAAGAGGTGGTAAGACCTTACTCTGAGGGCCAAGGGAGACCTCTGTGGTTTTTCCTCCCCTGACCACCTAGGTGCAGAACCAAATGCCAGTGATTTTTGTTATTGGTAGGCTCTCAGATGGAATTCCAGGCACCAGTGTGCCTGGGCCACCAGGGGTCAGAGCTGTCATTTTCTGAGCCCAGCTGGTCTGAAGCTGTCCCATGAGCTCTTTGGAAGCTCTGGCTTGCCACCTGCTGCCTGTGGTCTGACCCTCTCTGGCTTTCTTCCCCCTTACAGGGAACACTGAGAAATCAGTGGCTCATGGACACACAGTGGTGGGTGTCACTGTCTCAGCCAGGGCCTGGCTCACCTGCTGGATACTCCCTGCTACACACTGGGTAGGTGGCCTTGGACAGAGGACACAAGTGGGGCCAGGCAAGGGTCCCTGGATAATGTCTGTATCACTACACCTTGGGCTGGCATCATGGCAACACAGAAGCCAGGAGGCAGAGGTGCAGGTCGGTGCTGGGAGCATGGTGGCTGCCAGCCATTGTCAATGAGTGCTGTGGTGCCTGACATCCAGGGACTCTGCATCCTAATCAAAATTCTCTGGACTGCTGGAATTTCCTCTCTCAGGAGAGAATTACTTTGTTCCCAAAGACCCAAGATGGGGACCATCTTTCTTCTGTCTCTTCCTCCTTGGCACCACTCCCTTCAGGCCCAGAGCCCTGCCTTGTCTGGAGTGTTCGGGCTTACAGAATGCTGGCCCAATGTGTGTGTCTGAACTCCAAGCAGTCTGGAGAAGGGTTAATATCCCATCTGAAGAGGAGGAGGCTGAGGCTAGGATAGGAGGGCCACTTGGAGAACCCAAGACCACAGCCTTGTCAATGCTACATACCCCTACCCATAGCCCAGGCCTGCAGGAAATTCAAAGTTGAGGATCTCCAGTGATGCCTGGTCCCAGGCCAGCTTGCTTTCTGCTCCTGGGAACCCTGATAGCTACACAGTGATGGCAGTACCTGCTTTTTGAGCTCAGTTAGCTATCTTGCAGCAACCTCTGGGCCAGTGTCTTTATCCACTGGGGCTACCCTGCTGGCTTAAATAACAGACATTTATTTCTCACAGTTCTGGAGGCGGAAGTCCAAGATCAAGGTGCCTGCAGATCTGGTTCCAGGTGAGGGCAACTTCCTGCCAGGTAACAGCCACCTCCCTGCTGTGTCCTCTCTTGGTGTTTCCTGGGTGCATGTGCATGGAGATAGAAGCCACTGCTCTGATATCTCTTCTTATAAGGACACTGATCCCATCATGGGGACCCCACCATCATGACCTCATCTAACCCTCATTACTTCCCAAAGGTCCCACCCCCAAATAACATCAAAATTGGGGATAGAGTTTCAACTTGTGATTTGGGGGAATGCAAACATTCAACCTGTGTCAACCAGGGAGAGTGGAGATGAAGGTAAATTACTAATAGTAACCCTGGTGAATTTCCTTTCCTCAAACACACATTAGCCCAAGGCCCTGGTCCAGCAACAGGGGGCAGAGGCATCAGGCAGAGCTGAGAGCACCACACCCGATGTGCTTTTCTCTGAGGGCACTCGTGCTGGGCAGCTTTGTTTTTGTTAATTGAATTATTATCTAGTCACAGGTTTCATATACTGACCTCACCTTAAAGTAATCAAGTAAAAGGTCGAGAGCACACAGGCCTTGGATGGTCAATGGGTTCAGTGTTTCTGGAGCAGCATAACCCACTGATGAATTTCCTGGGACTGTCATTGTAACACTTTACCACAAAGGCTTGGACTTAAAAGAACAGAAATTTATTGTCTCATAGTTCTGGTGGCCAGAGATTGGAAATACAGGTGTTGGCAGCACTGTTCTCTCTCTGAACTTTCCAGACAGAGATCTATCCTTGTTTTCCTAGCTTTTGGTAGTTTCTGGCATCAGTGAAATTCCTTGGCTGGTGGCCGCATCACTTAATCCTTTCCTCCTTATTCACATGGCTTCTTTTCTGCTCTGTGTCTTCTCTTCCTGTCTCTTGTGAGGACACTCGTGGTTGAATTTCTGGTCCTTCAGGATAATCCAGGATGACCCTATCTCGAGATCATGAATTTCACCACATCTGAAAAGATCTTTTTCCAAGTAAGGTCATGTTCACAGGATCTGGACATTAGGGCTTGACTAGATCTCTTTGTGGGCAACCATTCACCCCACTGCATCCACCCCCACCAATGGATCACAGCTCACTGATTTCCTAGGGGTCTGGTTGTCAGAGAAGAGGGGCCATTGATGAGACCAGCTGCCACCTTCTCCTTTTAGAAATGAAGTGGCTGAGGCCTCAGGTCCCCTGGTAAGTGAGGGGCAGAGCAGGGACTTGCCACCCTGTGCCCTAGGCTCCTATGGCCTGGATAAGCCTGCTGCCCTCAGGGCAAGGACCAGCTCTTTCACACAGCATGGACATCTGCAAGGGGCACAAGCCTAAGGGCTCCCTGGCACAAGGTGACTCTACTTCTATGGCTTGGTGTGGCATTGGGAAACCTTGTTCCCTCAGCTGGACAGGAGAGGGCTAGAGAAAGATCTCAGGGGCTTCTCCAGGCTCTAAAGGCCTTGGCTGCTCAGGAGACCATGGGGACCATTGCTTCTGGGAGGGCTGCAATCAGCTGGGTGGAGGGCAGCTCCAGGATCCAGAGGATTCAGGTTGTCAAGAGCAAATACACTGGCAGCATCCCCTTCGCAATTCCAACAGGGATGCCCTTGGCTGGCCTGGGACTTGAGTGTCCATAGGAATGAATGTTCCTCTCACAGTGAGCCAAACCAGAGCAGAAAGCTTTCAGAGTGGCAGCCAGGGTATGGACAGAACTGAGTTGAGCTCCATACAGCCCAGAGGCCTGGGCTTGGGTGCTGCTCCACACCCTGCTATCCTCTAACACGTCTGTCCTGTGGCTGCCTCACCGTCTGGTAGGCCTCCACCAGCAGAAACCTACCTTCCTTCCTCCTGAAGCAACCAGTACTAGTATGACTGACTTTTGGAGATGTCTTAGTCCCTCCATGGCACCGGAAGCTGCATCTCAGTCTCTTCTGGTACCTCCATCCCTGTCCTTAAGGAAGCTACCAGCCACATCAGGAGATGCCCTGTCTCCCAGTGGGCACCCAGCCTTCCCTCCTCCAGATATGCTCCACTTTGTCAGGGTCCTTCTGAGTATGGGTCCCAGAAATAGCCAGAATATCTGGTTGGTGTGAGGGCAGAGCAGAGTTGAGGCAAGCTGTAGACATCAGATACTGCCAAACATTTGACACCTAGTATCTCACTGAATCCTGCTAGGCCTAGGCTTTCCAGGTGGAGCTAGTGGTCAAGAACCCACCTGCCAATGCAGGAGACATAATAGAAATGGGTTTGATGTCTAGGTCGGGAAGATGCCCTGGAGGGCTTCTCAACCCACTCTAGTATTTTTTGCCTGCAGAATTCCATGGACAGAGGTGCCTGGCAGACTGAAGTCCATAGCGTCGGACATGACTGAAGCAACTGAGCATGCACACAATCATTGAAAAGATGAAAAAGGCCATCTGTGTCTCAGAGGGGTTAAGTCATTTCCCAAAAGTCACAAAGATAATAAGCAGTAGAGTCAAAAGTCTAATCAGACCACATTGTTCTAGAGCCCACGCCTTACTGAATTGCAGAGAGGAGCAGCACACTCCCCTCCCTTGCCCTGAATACTTTGCCTCTGTTGATACGGCCCAGGGCCCTGATTGCCTATCTGGCTCCTCCTTTGTGATACCAACTCATGCTGAGCAGTTGACTCTTGCCCATCTCCATGTCTTTCCCTGTGTTCTCTGGGCCCTAGTTCAGAGCTCCCTGGTTTCCACTGCCTAGGTCCCCTCTTCCTACTGAGCCCTGCTTCAGCCTCTGCAGGTCAACACGATTACTGAGTAAAGTTAGCGCACAGCAGGCGAGCAAGGCGTTGGGGCACAGAGCCATGAGCTGGCAACCACTAAATTGAGAACAATTCCTGGAAATCAGGAAACAACTATCAAGGCCAAAGGCATCAAAATTAAATCGGCCTTTGAAACAAACAAGTGCATCTCCACAGGCATCAACTATGATCTTGCAAGCTTCTAAAATGAGCCCTTAAATGAGATAAAGTCCTTCAGCCCTGTTTGGACTGGGCACATGGGTGCAGAGGATTGGCTGATCTATGGATGCCATTAGCAGGAACCAGTTTGGATTGCAAGTCATTGATGGAAACCGGGAGGGGAGGAAATAGGGAGGGGGGCCTCCCTATGACACAGCACACAACCTCCCCAGGGGCATCTGAAAAATGAGGGGCAAGAGACATAGCACTTTTAGTGAAGCCTGAAGCTGGGGGGCTTTTTCTTGCTTAAGAATTTTTCCTAGCCCACCAAGTGGCGATTCCTGGAGTTGCAGTGGTTTGGAAGTGTTGCCCAATTTTCTTATCCCTGAAATAAGATCATTTTTAAGAAGCATGGACAAATATCTGTACCAATGGAAGCATTCCATGGAGACTCACAAATATCAGAATATGCTCCGTTAGCTTTGAGCAGGCACAGCTGTAGCCACCCAGCATTTTCCAGTTGGAGATTGTGGGTGCTGGCTGCATGATCCAGTGCAATTCAGCAAACATGCCCCACCCCGGGGTTGAACATGGCTACATTGTGGGGAAATGGAAAGACTTGGCGCCTGCCTTTGGGGAGCTCACAGACAAGGAAACACTTCCTTGTACAACGCTCAGCTGGCTAAGTGCTAAAGAGGATGTTCTGAGAGTGGGCTCAGGAAGCTCAGAGGAAAACAGGATGGTTTGTACTTAAAAACCTTGATGGTCTTCCTGGAAGAGGCAGTAGTTGATCTGGACCTTGGGAAATAAAGAGTATGGCAATGGTCAGAGTTGGCACGGAAGGTAGTCTCTTTGAGGGGAGAGCATTTGCCAGGGCATGGAAGGACAATCTGGGAAAATGGCGAGTGACCCACTTGGCTGGAACACTGTGTCCTGGTCAGTAATCCTGAGTCAAGGTCAGGCCTCATTCTGCAGACAATCGGAAGCCATACAAGGTCATGATTAATGGAGGTGGCATGAGCAGATATATGCAGAGCATTGTGCAGCTGTTCTCAGAGTGAGACCTGAGGAACCATGGAGGCCCCTAACACCCTTTTAAGAGATGCATGACATCAAAACTCTTTCCACAGCACCACTAAAATGTTCTTGGACTTTTATACTGGGTTGACATTAGCACCGATGGTGCAAAAGCAGTGGTGGGTGAGACAGAAGGGGTCTGAGCACAAATAACAGTGGTGGCATTAGATCTTCCTAGCCATTGATGGATCCTTCATCAGCGCGAGCTTGCAGTGAAGAAACAAAAAGTTGGCCTCACATAAAAAGGTTGTTAGAAAAGCAGTAATAATTAACTTTATAAATATTGACCTTTGAGTACCCATATTTTAAAATTCCTTTGTGACAAAATGGGAAATATACTTAGAAACTTTCTGCTAGAAACTCAAGTGCAAGTTTGAGTCAAGGCAGAGCACTCTGGCGACAATTCTGTGTTGTGAGCTGAACTGGCTGATTTTTCAGAGAACATCATATTTACTTGAAAGAATGACTAACTAATGTTATTCCGTTTTGGAGATCTGGCAGACATTTTCTTGTAAATGAACGAAGTGAGCTCATCACTTCAAGGAAAACAACTGACAGTATTTTTGCCAATGCTCACATTTAAGATTTCAAGCAACATTAAGAATTTTGAAAAGGCACTACTTTGAACTTGAGAGCTTTCCAATACTTAATGACTTTTTCCAATGAGATGGGTGGTGAAAGTAACAAATGTGATGTTCTGATGCAGAATGAAATGTGTCAACACACGGAAGGTCTGTCCAAGACAAGGCACTACCACTTTTCAGTGACCAGTGCGTGATGCTCCTGAATGATGGTAAAAGATCCATTCAGAGGATAAGAGATGTGGCTCGGTGGGGTCAACAGTGGAAGTTTCATTAATATGGGTTTCACACTCCACACTGCACTTAACTTGGAAGAAACAACCACTGGCTGAGTTTTTGTCTCATATCAAAGAAGAATGTCCGCAAGTACATGAAATGTTGACTGAAATATTCCTTTTTTCTTTTTGGCCACACCACATGCTATGTGGGATCCTGGACCCGGGATGGAACCTGGGACCCCTGCATTGGGAGCATGGAGTCTTAACCACTGGAAGTCAGGGAAGTCCCTAATCCTCCTTTTTCTAGTTGCATATTTTTATGAGGACATATTTCCTTCATATATTTCAACTGAAACAACCATAATAACTGAATAGAAAAGGACATGGGAGACTCTAGTTGTCTTGTATCAAGCTAGATACTAGATAAATTTAAAAAAATGTAAAGAATGAAAATTTCTTGAATACAACTTTTTGTTTAGAAAACTACACTTATTTTCATTCCATTATTTATATTTATACATGAAATAACTTTATTATTTTAATATCCTATTAATAAATAAATACTTTAACAATCTTATTTTGAGTATGGTTAACATGACGAGCTAAAAGTCACATAAACGAAAGCTCTTTGGAGTCCTCAACAAACTTTGTTGATTTACTTCACTGTACGTGAAGTGAAAGGCACTGAGTTGTGTCTGACTCTTTGCGACCCCATGGGCTATATAGTCCATGGAACTCTCCAGGCCAGAATGAAGTGGGTAGCCTTTCCCTTCTCCAGGGGATCTTCCCAATCCAGGGATTGAACCCAGATCTCCCGCGGGTGGATTCTTTATCAGAAGAGCCATAATGGAAGCCCAACAATACTGGAGTAGGTAGCCTATCCCTTCTCCAGAGGATCTTCCTGACCCAGGAATCAAACTGGGATCTCCTGCATTGCAGGCAGATTCTTTACCAACTGAACTATCAGGGAAGCCCTCATTTACCTCACTGTAAATCAACATTTAAATCATTGTTACACTGTTGTGTTTTTTTTTAAAGGTGACATTCATGTGACATAATATTATTTAAGGCATACAATTCATTGGTGTTTTGTACATTGACAGGACTGTGTAACCACACCTCTGTCTGGGTCCAGAACATTTTCCTCACCCCGAAAGGAAATCTGTACCCATTAGGCAGTCACTTGCCTTTTCATCCTCCTACCGGCCCCTGGCAATCACTAATCCACTTTCTGTCTCAGCAGATTTACTCTCAGTAAGTTTTAAGAGTACAAATGGGTCTGAGACCAATTTCAGACCATTTCAGAACCACTAGCTTCAGTCTTTCAAATCTCAGCTCTGCTTTTATTAGCTGTGATACCTTGGTCAAGTTGGTTAATTCCTGCTGCTGCTGCTAAGGCGCTTCAGTTGTGGCTGACTTTGTGGGACCCCATAGATGGCAGCCCACCAGGCTCCCCTGTCCCTGGGATTCTCCAGGCAAGAACACTGGAGCGGGTTGGTTAATTTCTAGAAGCCTCTTTTTCTGACCCCTAAAATGGAGATGATCATAGTACCATCTTCATGGGGCTGTTGTGAGGATTTAAGGGGAAAAGACATGTAAAGTTCCTGGAATGTAGTAGACATTCAATACATGGGAGTTCCTATCAACTCCCAGAAGGGAGCATGGATTTCATTTCTGTCCACTCCACTTCTAGATGTGATGGGCTATGTTTCCAGAATAAGAGCCAGCTATCATTCTTGCTTACAAGCCCCAAGACTTCAGTGAGTAGCTTCACCACTCTGAACATTGCTTTCCTCATCTGTACAGTGGAACTAATAGAATACCCATTTTGCAGTGTAGTTATGAGAATCAACGTGACAGTGAGTGCTTACAACTTTCTCAGCCCATAGCAGGCACTGGATGGCAGACAGGCATTTGCGGGGAGGGTGTGGTTTACAATGATGACAATGACGTTGATGGAAAAGGGAAAATGCTGACACTGTCCTCTCGGCTCTCACACTCTCTGTGCAGCTCAAGAGCCACCACTGTGGCTTGGTCAGGCCTTGGGACCATGGGAGCAAGGGACCCCTAATATCAGGATTTGGCAAGATCATGGCCACACAGTCTGCTTGGGGCCTGAGGGGCCTTCATCTTAGCGCAGGTCCCTGTGCACAGGGCTTTAGAAGAGCAAGGAAGTTCGCACTAAGCTTTCCTGCTAGAGCCATGTTTTAGCTCCAGACCCAGAACACTTCTGTCCTCCAGTTGTGGAAGGGCCTCAGGGGCACAGACTTGAGAGGCACTTTTCAACATGGTAGCTCCCCATGGCCAGGCCCACACAGCCCCTTCTCTTCTCAAAGGGTAGAAACATACTCTCCTACTGGAGTCCCTTCTGATGGTGCAGGACTCCCGGGGGAAGTCTGCCTCCACTACCATTGGTGTGGGCATCCAGGCCTCTGAGGCCTATACCCATTGGCTCTGAGCCCCACTGTAATAAGCTGATGCCTTCCTGTCAGCCCCTCTTCACTGCCACGTTTGTACTACTAATGGGGCTGTTAGTTGCAACCTGAGTTTTTGTCAAGGCGATTTTGAGAGGGGGATGCTGGGGAAGGCTGGTGGAGTGGAGGGTGCAGGGGATCAAAAGACTTAAATTCAACCTTGCTGGGATTGGAAATATGAACTTCCTGGGCCTCAGTTTCCCCACCTGAAGAATGATGAGGTTGGACTAGCTCCAGCTTCTTGGATTTTAGTCATGAACCAATGACCATGGAATAGTCACTGTCCTGAGCCCTTGAGGGCTTGCTGCTTGATTCACTTTGCCCTGGAGAGGCTTGGTCTGGTCCTGAGGATGTGAATGAAAGATGCAAGGGACAGTTCTCCACCGGGTGGGAAACAGAAGCTATCACTTTTCACAGAGTGAGATGGTCAAATGTGTGCTTTGCACACAGATAGAGCACCCATTGGAGCTTCCCTGGTGGCTCAGAGGGTAAAGTGTCTGCCTGAAATGCAGGAGACCCGGGTTCAATCCCTGGGTTGGGAAGATCCCTTGGAGAAGGAAATGGCAACCCACTCCGGTACTCTTGCCTAGAAAATCCCATGGACGGTGAAGGCTGTAAGCTACAGTCTATGGTAGGCTACAGTCTATGGTAGGGTGCAGTCTATGGGGTTGCAAAGAGTCACACACGACTGAGCGACTTTACTTCACTTTCAGAGCACCCATGGGGGCAGTGAATCAAAGGCAGTTTGGTGTATCTGCTGATGGCGGATGACAGCACATGAGCATGGGGTGGGCACCTAGGAATACACCTCAGTCAAGGGCCTGTGGCAGTTTATTGGGTAGTCTTAGGGACCTCGGGAAACTTGTTGCTGTTGTTCAATTGCTAAGTCATGTCCAACTCTTTGTGACTCCATGGACTGCAGCATGCCAGGCTCGCCTGAACTTCACTATCTCCTGGAGTTTGCTCAGTTTCATGTCCATTGAGTTGGTGATGCTATCTAACCATCTCATCCTCTGCCACCCTCTTCTCTTTTAGCCTTCAATCTTTCCCAACAACAACAATAGGAAATACAAAGCTCCATTAGGGGGCATAAAGAGAGGCCTGGTATATAGAGAAACATACTTTGTTCTTAGATATGAAGATTCAATATTGAAAATACATCAATTGTTAAAAATTGATCTATACATTCAATAAAATCTCAAAATTTCTAGACGCATTCTTGAAACTGGATAAAATTATTCAAAAGATCATCTAGAAGAAAAAGTACATGGCAAGAATATTCAGAAAGAAAGGCAATGAGGACAAACTCTCCCTGCTGGATAGAGAAGCATATTGTAAAGTTCTTACACAGGGAAAAACCCCCAACAGATCAATTGATTAAAGCATAATGTCCCCAAATATATATGCAAATTTAGTATATGATGAAGTTGATACTTCAAATCAGTATTGAAAGGCCACATTATTCCATAAGTGGTGATGGCTATTTCAAAATGGCTACATAGAAAATAGGGCTTCCTTGATAGCTCAGTTGGTAAAGAATCTGCCTGCAATGCAGGAGATCCTGGTTCGATTCCTGGTTTAGGAAGATCCTCTGGAGAAGGGATAGGCTACCTACTCCAGTATTGTTGGGCTTCCCTTATAGCTCAGCTAGTAAGGAATCCGCCTGCAATGCGGGAGACCTGGGTTCAATCCCTGGGCTGGGAAGATCCCCTGGAGAAGGGAAAGGCTACTCACTCCAGTATTCTGGCCTGGAGGATTCCATGGACTATACAGTCCATGGTGGTGGTGAAGAGTCAGACACGACTCAGTGACTTTCACTTCACGTAGAAAATTATAAGTCACATCACATCATGGAGGTTTTTCTCATTGGTGGTGGTTTAGTTGCTAAGTCATGTCTGACTGTTGTGACCACGTAGCCTATAGCCTGCCAGGTTCCTCTGTCCATGGGATTCTCGAGGAAAGAATAATGGGGTGGTTTGCCATTTCCTTCTCTAGGGAATCTTCCTGACCCAGGAATTGAACCCAGGTCTCATGTACTGCAGGCAGGTTCTTTACTGACTGAGCTATGAGGGAAGCCCCAGGTTTTCATTATATAAGTTATATTAACTCTTCTCATTATATAAGTTATATTTTGGGGTTTGGGAAGGCTTTTCCAAAGATGACATAAAGCCTTGATGTCACAGGGGGGAAGAATGGGGGAAAGGATAGTTACGGAATTTGGGATGGACATGTACACACTGCTATACTTAAAATGGGTAACCAACAAGGTCCTACTGTATAGCAGAATTCAGCACAGGGAACTCTGTTCAATGTTATGTGGCAGCTGGGTTGGGAGGGGAGTATGGGGGAGAAAGAATACATGTGTATGTATGGCTGAGTCTCTCTGCCGTCCACCTGAAACTTTCATAACATTGTTAATTGGCTATATTCCAATAGTGAAAATTGGACTATAAAGAAAGCTGACCGCTGAAGAATTGATGCTTTTGAACTGTGGTGTTGGAGAAGACTCTTTAGAATCTCTTGGATTGCAAGGAGATGCAACCAGTCCATCCTAAAGGAAATCAACCCTGAAGATTCATTGGAAGGACTGATGCTGAAGCTGAAACTCCAATACTTTGGCCACCTGATTGAAGAACTGACTCATTGGAAAAGACTCTGATGCTGGGAAAGATTGAAGGTGGGAGGAGAAGGGGACAACAGAGGGTAAGATGGTTGGATGGCATCACTGATGCGATGGACATGAGTTTGATTAGGCTCCAGGAGTTGATGATGGACAGGGAAGCCTGGTGTGTTGCAGTCCATGGGGGTCACAAAGAGTCAGACATGACTGAGTGACTGAGCTGATCTGAACTGATACTCCAATACAAAATAAAAAGCTTAAAAAAATACCTTAAAGTCATACAGAAAAAGGTTACCAATTTGACTACATATAAATAAAAACATTTTAAGGGAAAAATGCCATAAACAATATGTAATATTTATCATTTATCATATTTATTATAAATGGGATATGTTATATGAAATATAAATATTATATACATATGTAATATATTACATGTAATGCATTTGTATTTTAAGTATATATCTTTATGCTATATGCTATGTAGACTATTACATGTATTAATGTATTAAATACATATGTCATATCTCAATGTGACAAAAATATTTCTAATAGATATGACACAGGATTTAAAGCCCTTTCTACAATGAGCTCTTAGAAATCCATAAGGAAGAGAACAAACATCCCAAAGAAAAACAGGCAAAGGCCCAGAAAACACCATTCCCCAAGAGAATAAGTACAGATGGTCAATAAATATGTGGAAAGATACTATCACCAATAATCAAAGCAATGCCAAGAAAATATCTTATTTTTCACCTATCAAGTTGCCAAAAGTTTAAAGTCTTGAATAAACTGGTGAATTTCTTGCACTTGTGGTAGTATAAATTCATGTATTTTTGAGGGCTATTGGGCAATGTGTATCAGCAGTATCATGTGCATGGCCTTTCACCCAACAAGCCCATTTTGAGGACTTTACAAGTATTGATATAGGAAGATACTCATGATGTAGAATGGAGATAAAGTGCTTTCTAGAACAATATCTATGATGCATAGACAGCAGTCTGGAGTATGCACACCAAATGTTAAGAATAGCTGTCCTTGGAAAATGAGATCTGGGTGTGATTTTTATTTTCTCTGTACTTTCAGTATTGTTTGCTGTTTTTAAATGGCATGTATCTTTTTTTCTGCAAAAAAGATAAAGCTATTTTCAAAAATAGAAAAGTAGAAGATGAAACATTAGCACAGAGCTTTGTAACCACAGTGGTTGGTTGTTTAGGACCAGATATGGAGGCATTGTACAGGAGACAGGGATCAAGACCATCCCCAAGAAAAAGAAATGCAAAAAAGCAAAATGATTGCCTGAGGAGGCCTTACAAATAGCTATGAAAAGAAGAGAAGGGAAAAGCAAAGGAGAAAAGGAAAGATATACCCATTTGAATGTAGAGTTCCAAAGAATAGCAAAGAGAGATAAGAAAGCCTTCCTCAGCGATCAATGCAAAGAAATAGAGGAAAACAATAGAATGGGAAAGACTAGAGATCTCTTCAAGAAAATTAGAGATACCAAGGGAACATTTCAGGCAGAGATGGGCTGAACAAAGGACAGAAATGGTATGGACCTAACAGAAGCAGAAGATATTAAGAAGAGGTGGCAAGAATACACAGAAGAACTGTACAAAAAAGATCTTCATGATCCAGATAATCACGATGGTGTGATCACTCACCTAGAGCCAGACATCCTGGAATGTGAAGTCAAGTGGGCCTTAGGAAGCATCACTACTAACAAAACTAGTGGAGGTGATGGAATTCCAGTTGAGCTATTTCAAATCCTAAAAGGTGATGCTGTGAAAGTGCTGCACTCAATATGCCAGCAAATTTGGAAAACTCAGCCGTGGCCACAGGACTGGAAAAGGTCACTTTTTGTTCCAATCACAAAGAAAGCCAATCCCAAAGAATGCTCGAACTACTGCACAATTGCACTCATCTCACTCACTAGTAAAGTAATGCTCAAATTTCTCCAAGTCAGGCTTCAGCAATATTTGAACTGTGAACTTCCAGATGTTCAAGCTGGTTTTAGAAAAGGAAAATTGGCAACATCTGCTGGATCATTGAAAAAGCAAGAGAGTTCCAGAAAAACATCTATTTCTGCTTTATTGACTATGCCAAAGCCTTTGACTGTGTGGATCACAATAAACTGTGGAAAATTGTGAAAGAGATGGGTATACCAGACCATCTGACCTGCCTTGTGAGAAACCTGTATGCAGGTCAGGAAGCAACAGTTAGAACTGGACATGGAACAATAGACTGGTTCCAAATTGGTAAAGGAGTATGTCAAGGCTGTATATTGTCATCCTGCTTATTTAACTTATATGCAGAGTACATCAAGAGAAACACTGGGCTGGATGAAACAAAAGCTGGAATCAAGATTGCTGGGAGAAATATCAATAACCTCAGATATGCAGATGACACCACCCTTATGGCAGAAAGTGAAGAAGAACTAAAGAGCCTCTTGATGAAAGTGAAAGAGGAGAGTGAAAAAATTGGCTTAAAACTCAACATTCAGAAAACTAAGATCATGGCATCTGGTCCCATCACTTCATGACCAATAGATGGGGAAACAGTGGAAACAGTGACTGATTTTACTTTTGGGGGCTCCAAAATCACTGCAGATGGTGATTGCAGCCATGAAATTAAAAGACACTTGCTCCTTGGAAGGAAAGTTATGACCAACCTAGACAGCATATTAAAAGGCAGAGACATTACTTTGTCAACAAAGGTCTGTCTAGTCAAGGCTATAGTTTTTCCAGTAGTCATGTATTGATGTGAGAGTTGGGCTACAAAGAAAGCTGAGCGCCAAAGAATTGATGCATTTGAACTGTGGTGTTGGAGAAGACTCTTGAGAGTCCCTTAGACTGCAAGGAGATCCAACCAGTCCATCCTGAAGAAGATGCTGGCCTTATAAGAAATGCTGGACCTTCTAGCCAATCATGTGTAGTTTCTGTTGCCTTCTGCAACATTCTAAAAAATTCACTCTTGCCCAAATTTCCTTCGGAAGAATGTTCCACTGCTTTTGGGGCAAGATACACTCCCCCACACACAATTCATTAATTGTTTTCCCTTGAATAAAGTGTATTAAACTTATTGTATTAAAAAAAAAAGAAGAAGAAGAAGGAGGTCAGTCCTGAGTGTTCATTGGAAGGACTGATGTTGAAGCTGAAACTCCAATACTTTGGCCACCAGATGCAAAGAGCTGACTCATTTCAAAAGACCCTGATGCTGGCTAAGATTGAGGGCAGGAGGAGAAGGGGACGACAGAGGATGAGATGGTTGGATGGCATCACTGACTCAATGGACACAAGTTTGGGTAAATTCCGGGAGTTGGTGATGGACAGGGAGGCCTGGCGTGCTGCAGTTCATTGGATCGCAGAGTTAGACACGACTGAGTGACTGAACTGAACTGATGGAGACGGAAGGTAGAGCCCCAAGAATAGGAACTCCCTCAAGGCCTGCCACGTGCTAGTTGGGTTGTTTTGGCAAATGGAAGGATAAGAATGGAACACACCCTCTTAGAGTCCCTGTGAGAATGAAATGTGAAAATGGACCGCAGATAGCAAGCCCCCAAACAGAGCAGACCATTGTCTTTTCATTATTTATTCATGAAAATATAAGAACCCTTCTCACATGTGGTTGGTTAAATAATGGCCTCCCACTGATGTCCATGTCCTAATCTTCAGGACCTGTGAATACATTACCTGGGATGGAAAAGGGACTTTGCAAGTGTGATTGACTTAAGAATCTTGAGATGGGGAGATCATCCTGGATTTTCTGGATTGACCCTAATCATCCAAGGGTCCTTATAAGTGGGATGCAGGAGGGTCAGAGTCAAAGTACTGTGACGAAAGAAGCGGAGGTAACAATGATGTGGGGCCATGAGCCAAGTCCCATGTTGTGGGGCCTCTAGAAACTGGAAAAGGCAAATAATTGGATTCTCTCTTACAACCTCCATATGGAAGACAGCACCACCAACTCATTTCAGGCTTCTGCCCTCCAGAACTGTAAGATAATACATTCATGTTGTTTTAAGCCACTAAGTTGGTGATGATTTGTTACAGAAAAGTAGTACATTACACAAGAAGAAGTCAATTTCTCTTGCATGATGTCCCTTGTCTTAGGCTTCCTCCTGCATGCTAAGCTCTTGAAGGAAGGGGGAGGGGATGTGTTTGCTTCACCTGATGTGACCCCATAGCCCTGCACAGAACCTGGTCCTGACAGGAGCTCTCCAATCCATTCTTTTCATTCTGTGTTGGGGCCAATGACCCTGCTCGGATCCATATCAGCTTTCTTCAGGACTGTTGAAACATCCTCCCCATGAGCTTCCTGGCCTCACTGCCTCCAATCTCAGGGCCACTGTCTTGGCAGTCCTCAACATGATCTCGGTAACCCATTAAGTCTGCCACATTGCCCCACCA
This sequence comes from Cervus canadensis, assembly GCF_019320065.1. NCBI lineage: Eukaryota > Metazoa > Chordata > Mammalia > Artiodactyla > Cervidae > Cervus > Cervus canadensis. The sequence goes on from NC_057419.1 coordinate 98,577,384, forward strand.
CCTACAGGATGAAACCTAGTGCCACAACCCATTACAATCTCATCTGCCTCCTGCCTTTTCTCTTGATGTTCACTGATATCTACTTTCACACACCAGCCGTCCCAAACCTTTTGCTCTTTCCTTTCACCCAGCTCCTATATATATTGTCAAACAAGCTGTCCCCTCTGCTTGGCAAAGTCTTTTCTGCCTGGTGATTCTCAACCACCCTTCAAATATCTCAAAAGCCTTCACTTTGGCCCCCACGACTCTCTCTTGGAGTGTGTGTCTGGATTGCACCATAGGCACTGGTTCTGTGTCTGCCCCCATGTAACCAGGAGCTGTTGGTGGGAAGGGACCATGGACACACTTCATTTTTGCATCCTCAGAGAGAAGCTCAGCAAATGCCTTCTGCTTTGGTCCATTGCTGACCTAGTGTTTGTCAAGAGGAATTACTCAGCATGGATATAGTCCTGACATGATTCAACTTCACTTGGTATCAGCAAATGTATAACATCCTCTCTGCCTCTTCCCTTACCTCTCCAGCACCAGGCTTCAGGGGCTAAAGTATTTATCTGAGAAGATTTCCAGCCCCTGTAGGACTCTGTTTATTGATCTTAGACATTCTACAATCATTACATCTGTTACCCAGCTCTGGACAAGTACCATTAATAGTCCTTCTCTTTCCTCTTTTATCCTCTTTGCTTCAGTGACAGACTTTATTCTTTTGGGTTCCAAAATCAGTGCAGATGGTGACTGCAGCCATGAAATTAAAAGACACTTGCTCCTTGGAAGAAAAGCTATGACCAACCTAGACAGCATATTAAAAATCAGAGACATTACTTTGCCAACAAAGGTCCGTCTAGCCAAAGCTATGTTTTTTCCAGTAGTCATGTATGGATGTGAGAGTTAGACTATATAGAAAGTTGAGTGCCGAAGAATCAATGCTTTTGAACTGTGGTGCTGGAGAAGACTCTTGAGAGTCCCTTGGACTGCAAGGAGATCCAACTAGTCCATCCTAAAGGAAATAAGTCCTGACTATTCATCGGAAGGACTGATGCTGAGGCTGAAACTCCAATACTTTGGCCCCCTGATGTGAAGAACTGACTCATTGGGAAAGACCCTGACGCTGGGAAAGACTGAAGGCAGGAGAAGCGGGGACAACAGAGGATGAGATGGTTGGATGGTATTACTGACTAGATGGACATGAATTTGAGCAAGATCTGGGAGTTGGAGATGAACAGGGAAGCCTGTCGTGCTGCCATCCATGGGGTAGCAAAGAGCTGGACATGACTGAGCAACTGAACTGACTGACTGACTCTTTGCTTCAGCCCTATCAGTCACATATATGTTGCTCTTTCTTTTCCTCTGCTTCAGTTCAGTTAAATTCAGTTTCCTTTGCTTAGTCCATGCCGTACTGATCACCACTCTGGGAATCCCTGAATCTCCTACATGGTCCCACAGAGGCTTTCAAAAAACAGCTATAACACCAAGAGAGTATGCCCAGCATTGAGTGTGGTACCTGACATGTAAGCACTTCTTACACAAATGTCTGTGAGGGCAGTTCTCAAATGTGAACATGCATCAGAATATCCAAGGGCTTGTTACAATACAAACTTCTGGGTGCCACCCCACTCAGTAAGTCTAAGGTGGAGGGCAAAATTTTGCATTTCTAACAAGTGTCTAGATGATGGTGATGCTGCTGGTCAGCTCGGTTCAGTTCAGTCACTCTGTCGTGTCCGACTCTTTGTGACCCAATGGACTTTGAGAACTACTGGTCTTTCGAATGCGTATGAATGAGTACACAAAAGGGAACTTGTGGAATTAGTCACTGTACCATAGGAACTGTAGAACCCCTGTTAGTCAGCAGGGACTACACATAGATGCTGAAAGTGGGAGGTGCTCGTGTGGTAAAGAATGGGATTTTGAGGACTGCACACAGGACAGGGAGTTGAGGGAGAATGAGTAGAGAAGGAAGGGCAGGGTAAGGGATATGACACTGAGGATCTGCTTGTGTGTGAATAAACTGACAATCTTCCCTCATAGCTCAGTCAGTAAAGAATCTGCCTGCAATGCAAGAGACCCGGGTTTGATTCCTGGGTTGGGAAGATCCCCTGGAGAAGGAAATGGCAACCCACTCCAGTATTCTTGCCTGGAGAATCCTATGGACAGAGGAGCCTGGCAGGATACAGTCCATAGGGTCACAAGAGTTGGACACAACTTAGCGACTAAAGAGAGAGAGGGACAGAGAGAGAGTGTGTGTCAACATACAGTGTATCCAGTGATGTTTGGCCAACTCTTATAGATTAGTTGCTTGCTTACCTGATCCTTAAACCAGTTCTAGCCACAAATTAAGGAGGCTGCCAGAGCAGAAGTGGGTCTAGGTAAGCAAAAGATAAACACTACCAAGAAAATGATATAGGGTTGTTGGATTAGATGAACTAGGTCAAGCATCTTAGAGATCTGATAATGTGGAGAGGAGTAAATATAAGAAGAAATTTTCATAATATCTAATTGGTTCTTTTTCATGTCTACTTGTTCTTGTTTTATTTATGTCTAGTTTGGTCCAGAATTTCTTAGTTTTTTTTTTAAATAGATGTTATTTCTTTGAAGATCCTAAACGTATATTTTATTAAGTCATTTTCAGATTTCAGTATTATTTTCATTTTATTGGTAGAAAATTCATCTCATTAGTGTTGACTTGTTTAAACTGACACACCTAGCATTAGTGTTCATGATGTGTTTTTATTTTTTTGACCATGCCATGCCCCATGTGGGATCTTAGTTCCCTGACTAGGGATCGAACTTGCACTCCCTGCAATATGTTAACCACTGGACTGCCAGGGAAGTCCCTTGTGATGTGTTTTGAAATTTTGGTTCATCTCATGTAGTAGTGAATTTTCATCTTTTTTCTGCCCACATCCCCTCCTGTTTAGCAGTCTTGCTAATGTCTCCACCTAGCATCCTAGAGTCCCCAGTCAAGAATCATGTTGTAAGTTGGTTGCTCAAGGCCTCCATCCCTCTGTGATTTGGGGAATGCTGCAAAGAGTTGGACACGACTGAGCGACTGAACTGACTGAACTGACTGACTGACTAGGTTTACAGACATCCTGAGCCAGGTCTTGGCTGCAAGCTTGTGTTTGGTTCACCCTGCATCACTAGGTTTGCAGCTTGATGTGAACTATAGCCCCAGTTAGCGGGATGGCCATAGTATTTATAAATGCTTTCATGAATGGAGAAGTGCCACACTAGGATCTGATTTCAAGCAGTAAATTCCAGACTCTTCTCATTACCCCATAGACGCAGAACACCTGGTTGTCTCTGTCTGCTTCTAGACATAGACCTCAGCTGGCCTGTGGCTTTATCCCTACTTAGCAGGTGTGTTTATGCTCCATTTTTGTTCCACTGAGATAAGCAGTTTATTTTTTAGCACTGCTATGCCTTTTAAATTGTCTCTTTATAGTATTGCCATGTTTTGGTAGTAATGTCTCAAAATGTAAACTTAAAACCCATGTTAGCTAGTGGTCCAGGTTGGTTTAGGTCTCAGGAGTCCTTCAGTAGTGTTGTTTGAACCTTGCACTGATTTTTTAAAATGCAGACTGTAGTAGCTGCCTATGGCTGCCATAGCATAATGCCACAAGTGAGGTGGTTTAAAACAACAGACATTTCTTCTCTCACATTTCTGGAGACCAGAAGTCTGAAATCAAGGTGTTCACTGGCATGCTCTCTTTGAAGGCTCTAGAGAAGGGCCTTTTCTTCCTCCTACCTTTTCCTGTTTCCTGGCATTCCTTGATGTTCCAATTTCTGCCTCCATCTTCACGTGGCATTCTCCCTCTGTCTGTGTCTCTGTTTTTCTTTCTTCAGTTCAGTTCAGTTGCTCAGTCATGTCTGACTCTTTGTGACCCCATGGACAGCAGCACATCAAGCTTCCCTGTCCATCACCAACTCCCAGAGCTTGCTCAAAGTCATGTCCATCAAGTCGGTGATGCCATCCAACCATCTCATCCTCTGTCATCCCCTTCTTCTCCCACCTTCAATCTTTTTTTTTCCATTTATTTTTATTAGTTGGAGGCTAATTACTTTACAATATTGTAGTGGTTTTTGCCATACATTGACAGGAATCAGTGATGGATTTACATGTGTTCCCCATCCTGAACCCCCCCTCCCACCTCCCTCCCCATCCCATCCCTCTGGGTCATCCCAGTGCACCAGCTGCAATCACTTCTCTCATGCATCCAACCTGGACTGGCGGTCTGTTTCACACTTGATAATATACATGTTTCGATGCTGTTCTCTCAGGTCATTTCACCCTCACCTTCTCCCATAGAGTCCAAAAGTCTGTTCTATACATCTGTGTCTCTTTTTCTGTCTTGCATATAAGGTTACTTGCATATATGGAATTTATATGCATCAGTATACTGTATTAGTGTTTATCTTTCTGGCTTACTTCACTCTGTATAATGGGCTCCAGTTTTATCCACCTCATTAGAACTGATTCAAATGTATTCTTTTTAATGGCTGAGTAATATTCCATTGTGTATATGTACCACAGCTTTCTTATCCACTTGTCTGCTGATGGGCATCTAGGTTGCTTCCATGTCCTGGCTTAGCATATGTGCTGCCGAAGTGAGCACCCACCTTCAATCTTTACCAGCATCAGAATCTTTTCCAAGGAGTCAGTTCTTCACATCACATAGACAAAGTATTGGAGTTTTAGCTTCAACATCAGTCCTTCCAATGAACACCCAGGACTGATCTCCTTTAGGATGAACTGGTTGGATCTCCTTGCAGTCCAAGGGACTCTCAAGAGTCTTCTCCAACACCACAGTTCAAAACCATCAATTTTTCAGTGCTCAGTTTTCTTTATAGTCCACCTCTGACATCCATACATGACTACTGGAAAAACCATACCTTTGACTAGACAGACTTTTATTTACAAAGTAATGTCTCTGCTTTTTACTATGCTGTCTAGGTTGGTCATAGTTTTCTTCCAAGGAGCAAGCGTCTTTTCATTTCATGATTACAGTCACCATCTGCAGTGATTTTGGAGCCCCCCCAAAATAAATTCTCTCACTGTTTCCATTGTTTCCCCATCTATTTGCCATGAAATGATGGGACCAGATGCCATGATCTTAGTTTTCTCAATGTTGAGTTTTATGTCAACTTTTTCACTCTCCTCTTTCACTTTCATCAAGAGGCTCTTTAGTTCTTCTTCACTTTCTGCCATAAGGGTGGTGCCATCTGCATATCTGAGGGTTATTGATATTTCTCCCAGCAATCTTGATTCCAGCTTGTGCTTCATCCAGCTTGGCATTTCGCATTTCCTTCTTAGATGGATGCTAGTTATTGGAGTAGGGCCTACTCTAGTCTGGTATGACCTCATCTTAATTTAAATAATTACATTTACAAAGACTCAACTTCCAAATAAGGCAACATTCACCAGTTTGGGATAGGCATGTATTTTGCGGCACTGGAGAGGGCGGGGGGACAGTACTCAACTGAGTGCACTAGGCTATGGGCCTAGTGGCAAGGTGTGCTCCTGATTGAGGCAAGGAAATACATGTCTCACCTTCTGATTCCCAGCTCTAGCTGAGGCCATTTGGCTCCCCCATTAAACTCTGTAATTCAAAAGTGGGACTGGATTAAAGAATGTGAAGCATTCACCCAACCTCACTTCAGTCAAAACACTGGCATTCATAGTCCTTCTAATATTAGATCAGTAGCATAATCTCCTTATATATATGATGGCAAATGATTTCTGCTCCTTAAACCCTAATACTCGTCTTGAACAAAGTGCTTAGGTCCAGAAATATAAGCTTAGTTGTTTCAAGAGGTAACTTGGAAAATCACAATTGGCAAAGGAAGTCCAGTAACACCTCATTTATCTAGCATCATCATACCCTTTGTTCCTATGATAAGTGATCCCAAGTGGCTTGAACCTCTTCTTTGGAATCTGCTTTGTACAATACTGCTGCCTCCTCCCTCACTGTCAGATGCCATTTCTGATGTCTGTCAGTCTCATTTCTAGTAGCTCTGGTCCTGTTTGCTGCTTCTACGTGCTACAGGATGAGGGACTTGGCAGCAGAGCTTGTTAGACATGTGAATGTAAGAGCCACAGACCATGTGCAAAACTTGCCGAGCTCTCTGGTGAAGGAAGGGCAGGAGACAGGACAATGCTGGCTCTTTAGAGGCCTTTCTGAGGCTGATGACTTTCTGATTCTATGAGGTCACCAGCAAAATGACCTTGGAATAACTAAAGTGTCTCTGTACTGTGTACACCCTAATCTTACAAATCTGCAGGATTCAGACTTTAAGTTGGACCCAAGTACCCATTTGTGCCACTGGAGGCCTGGAAATGTCAGAGCCATGTGCCTGAGGCCAGCCCACAATTTGGGCTTTTCCAGCTGCTCCATCTTCCTGCCTTACTCAGTGCTTTCCCCCCAGATGCTTTCTGATCAGTACACTGCAGTGGGGGCAAGGACTCTGGCAAGAGTGTCCAAAATCTCCCTACTGGTCTTGCTGAGTCTGTTTTTTAACTGAAATATAGCTGATTTACAATTTTGTGTTTGTTCCTCAGTCTGTAAGTTGTCTTTCCATTTTGTTTATGGCTTCCTTTGCTGTGCAAAAGCTAGTAAGTTTGATTGGGCTCCATTTGTTTATCTTCGCTTTTATTTCAATGGCTTTTGGAGACTCACTTAAAGAAAACATTGATATGATTCATGTCAGAGAATGTTTTGCATATGTTCTCTTCTAGGAGTTTTATGGTGTCATGTCTTATGTTTAACTGTTTGAGCCATTCTGAGTTTGTTTTTGTGTATGGTGAGAGGGAGTGCTCTAACTTCACTGATTTTTTGATTTTATTAAAGTATTGATTATTATATATTATTAATAATTATGCACTATTATTTATTTATACATGCAGTTGTCCAGCTTTCTCAACACCATTTGCTGAAGAGACTGTCTTTTTCCCATTGTATATTCTTGTCTCCTTTGTCAAAGATTATTTCTTCATAGGTACGTGAGTGTATTTCTGGGTTCACTATTCTGTTCCATTGATCCGTATGTCTGTTTTTGTGCCAATACCACCCAGTTTTTATTACTGTAGCTTTGTAGTACTGCCTGAAGTCTGGGAGGGTTATGCCTCCAGGTTTGTTCTTTTTACTCACGATTGCTGTGGTAATCATGGGTCTTTTGTGGTTCCATATAAATTTTAGGATTATTTGTTCTAGTACTGTGAAAAATGTCACGGGTAATTTGACAGGGATTACATTAAAGCTATAGATTGCTTTGAGTAGCATGGCCATGCAAACAATATTCTTCCAATCCCAAAGCATGGGATCTATTTCCATTCTTTGAATGATTTTCAGTTTCCTTTATCAATATTTTATAGTTCTCAGCATATATGTCTTTCTTGGTGAGTCTTGTATTATATTCACCTGGGGTGCAGAAGCATTTTAATTGGTTTCTGGATTTCTTACAAAGGGAATTTGCCCCTGAACAGTTGCTGAATTGGTGTGTTTGTGAGGGGAAGGAGGGTGGAGGGCTTCCTAGGCCATCATCTTAACTGTTGTTAGTCTGCCTATTAGCCTTCTGCTCATCCATTTATTCAGCATCAGAAAATGCTTGTAGTTTCCCACACTTTTCAGACACAGTAGCATAAGAAACAAACATGTCTTGTGTTCCTGCTGAGGGATTGCTAATAAGCACTAGTTCTTAGCTTCATGGGATGCAGAGTGAGTCAGTTATACAGCTGTGGTGTTTATGATAGTAGACAGAAGTGGCCAATCCTTCCTCACTCTGCCTCTAGTCCCCTTTATCCAACTTCTAAGTTTCTTGAGGCTGTAGGCAGAAAGCCCAAAGTGGTAGCTCACTCCTCAGTAGACCCAGGAAGAAAGAAGTCCCCAAGCTCAGCATCCAACAGTACTGGGAAGAGCTGGGAATAATGCTCTGTTCTCTACCCTTTGGGGCTTCCCAGGTGGTGCTAGTGGTAAAGAACCCACCTGCCAATGCAGGAGATGTAAGAGACTCAAGTTTAATCCCTGAGTCAGGAAGATCCCCTGGAGAAGGAAATGGTAACCCACTCCAGTATTCTTGCCTGGAGAATCCCATGGACAGAGGAGCCTGGCAGGCTACAGTCCATGGGGGTCACAAAGAATTGGACATCACTGAAGCAACTTAACATCACACTCTATCCTTTGAAGAGCTTCTTAGAGATCTTTAGACAAAGCAAGCTCTTACTATCTTCCCTCCTGCCTCGCCACATCTTCTCATTGCCCATTCACCACCTCAGGGTCTGAACAAACAAATGGATAAGCCACTACTGCTACAGAAGGGCAAACATGAGGGTGCTGATATTGGGACCATAGTGCTGCTCGGAATTGGGCAACCCTTTTCACAGCACTTAAGATGTTTTCAAAGTCATTTCCTGACTGTTAAAAATATGATCCCCATTTTAGAGATGAAGAAACTAAGGCAGTGACTGAGGCAGAGAAGGAAGAGGATCCCTGTGTGAGTCAGCAGCTGAAGTAGGGCCAGAGCCCTGGTTTTACGCCTCTTTGAACTCTTTCCATACCATGCAGGCCACATAAAAAAAAAAAAAAATAGATGAAGTTTTAAATTTCAAGTCTATCTTAAGAAAAGGCCTAGGATTTTTAAAAAGGGTTATAGTTAAGGCAATAAAAAAGATTTAAAAAAAGAAAGCAAGGAAAGAAGAGAGAGAAAGGAGGAAGAGAGAGAAGGCAATAGAGACTGGACAAGAAGAAGCAAAACTGTCTATGATCACAACCAATATGACTGTCTATTCACAACCAATAAATTGTCTATGTAGAAAATCTGATGGAATCTACAAAAAAGCTACTGAAACTAATATGTGAGTTTAGCAAAGTTATAAGATAAAAGGTCAATATATAAAAATCAGTTTTATTCCTATTTATTACCAAAGAACAATCTGAAAATAAAATTAAAAATCACTTTAAAAAATGGCACAAAATGGGGCAAGCCTGTGAAAACATGTGAGAGACTTCCACAGTAAAAAGTATGAAATGCTACTTGCTGTTGTTCAGTCGTCCAGTCACTTCCGACTCTTTGTGATCCCACGGACTGCAGCATGACAGGCCTCCCTGTCCCACACCATCTCCCGGAGTTTGCCTAAGTTCATGTTCATTGCATCGGTGATGCCATCCAGCTATCTCATTCTCTGATGACCTCTTCTCCTTCTACCCTCAATCTTTTCCAACATCAGGGACTTTTCCAATGAGTTATCTGTTTGCATCAGATAACTGATGCAAGATAAGTAGTCAGCAAGATAAGCTGAGTTTCAGCTTCAGCATCAGTCTTTCCAGTGAATATTCAGGATCGATCTCCCTTAAGATTGACTGGTTTGATTTCCTTACAGTCCAAGAGACTTTTAGGAGTCTTCTCTGGCACCACAGTTCAAAGGTATCAATTCTTTGGTGCTCTGCCTTCTTTGAGGTCTAACTCTCACAACCACATGTGACCACTGGGAAGATCATAACCTTGACTATACGAACCTTTGTTGGCAGAATAATGTTTCTGCTTTTCAACACACTGTCTAGGTTTGTCATTGATTTCCTGCTGAGAAGCAATCGTCATCTGATTTCATGGGTGCAGTCACTATTAAGAGAAAATAAAAGGATCAAAATAAACAGAGAGGTATGCCATGCTTATAGGGCAGAAGGTTTAATTCTCTCAAAATTCTGTCAATTCTCTCCAAATTGAGTTATAGATTCAGTTCAATACCAGTAAAAATTCTAGGAAATGTTCTCTCCTAGATGACTAGTTCTCTGCAGACGCAGCCTCCTTCTGGGTAGACAGTCTTGATCTCTGCGGATATAACCATGTTCAGGACAGATACAACTTCATCTGAGGAGACCATCTCCTCTGGAGCTGCCTCACCTTTACCTGGATGGCAAGGTCTGGTTCTGTGTAGACCCAGCCGTGTCTCCACCCAGAGCTTGTGCTTCACCCAGCTCTGCATTTTGCATCCAGTGCATGGCTGGTCCAGGGCTGCTGGAGGACCTGCAGCCTGTGTCTACATGGAGAACGCACAGCTCCAAGCTGGATCAGCAGGGAGCAAGGCCTGGCTAATGGTTATCGGGGAACCCGGGCTCTTCCTGACAAGCATGGCCTGTCTCTACTTGAATTGACCCAGAACTAGCCAGTGCAAGGGAAAATTGGTTGCCCTGAACTCAACCAGGGATCTTTGTGGACACTCGGCCACACAGCTTGGCGCTCCTTGAGGGACTGCAGTTTAAAAATGAGGGAAGCAGAGATGCTGGCGGCATCCAGTGGACCCATAGGTGCCCCTCTCCTGGATGTACAGCCTGGGTTGGCAGAGCAGAGGAGGTGCTGCCAGGGGGCGCTGGCTGATTCCACTTGAACCAGGGCACCAGCTGGAGGCTTAGTCCAGGTCTACACTGAGCCCACTCGGCAAGTAGCTGAATGCCTACTGGCTCAGTGAGGCCTCTCCTGGAGAGTACAGGCTGCATCTTAGAGTAGCAAGGGCAACCCGCAGGACCAGCCCACCTCTGTGCTCAGCACAGCTCTGCGAAGAAACCCCACCTGGATCAGGGCTGCCTGGGCAGGGCCGCTGGCCAGACTTCCCCAGAGCTGAGCCCCAAGCACAGGCCAGGATGTACCTACACACAGTGCAGCTGGGCGTCCTTGTCCTGGCCCCTCCAACCCCCAGGGGTAGGCAGCTGGCAGCAGCCTTCTTGGGCTGGGTGCTGCCCTCCCAGTCAGTGTTCGTGTCTCTACCACTGCCTGCAGGACTCTCCCCGGGACCTTTCATCGCCTAACCCTCTCTCTTTTATTCTCTCTAAGCATCTCCAAGGCCACTATGCAGGTCTTCTCTGCTGGGTTCCAGAGGCTGGCACCCCCGGATTGGAACACAGTGCTACACCACATATCAATGTGCAGACTGACTTCCTCATGAAAATCTTTCTGCAGGTCCCAATCTGAAAAAAAAAAAAGCAATGTGGGGCCATCAACATTTGGACAGGGGTGGGGGTGGCAATAAGTGTTCTCAGCTGAAGGGATTTCATGGAGAAAGGCCCGGGGGTAGGAAGGCATGGACTATTAGAGGAAAGAGCAAGTCAGTCATATTTTCTGGCATGTGGTTCACTGTTGTCTTTTAGGCTCCCTTAGCACTCTGTAGAGCTCTCCATCAGCACTTGTCCAAGTCCCCATCACCATCTCCTGCTTGACCCTCAAAGGTCGAGCTCCTCCCAGGGCTGTCCCACCTGCTTCCCTTTTCCTCTCCTTCCATACTCCCCAGCAGTCTTGGCAACCCCCAGGCTTGCAGTCATTTGCTCAATAGAACTTTCTGTGACAATGGGAATGAGCCATATCTGTGTTTTCCAAGACGGTACCTTGAGTCACATGTGGCTACTGAGCTACTGGATCCATGGCTCATGTGAGCGAGGATCTGAATTTTAAATCATAATGAATATATTCTCTTTTCTATTTTAGAGTTGTGGTGTATATATATATATATATATATATATATATATAAATAATTTGGCATTTTAGCCACTGTTTGTGTACATTTCAGTATTAATTACATTCCCAGCGTTGTGCAACCATCGCCACTATCTATTCCAAAAGCTTTTTCATCATCCCACACAGGAGGTCTGTGCTCAGCTTTTGACCATTAAAATTTGTTTACATGTCCATGTGGCTAGTAGCCACTATATTGGACAGGACATGTCTAGAAGTCAGTGACTTCCAAATAGACATCTCCTGCCTAGACCTCCCCTCTGCCTGCAGCCCCCATCTTGAACACCCAACTGTCTAATGGGCTCCTCCATCTGGGTGCCCTACTGGCACCTTGAACTTTACAAACTTTCCAAAACTGAATGTATCATCTCCATCTTCACCTCCCATTACTGCTCCTTCTGGGTTCACTTTCTTACAAAATGGCACCACCAGCACCCCAAGGTCTGAGTCAGAAACCTATGAGTCATCTCAGGGTCATCTCATATATCCCATTTACTTTGCTTATATAGCCAGTTTTTTTCCGAGCTCCACAGTCTGCTTCCTTAGAGTATGTCATCTGAGCCCCACCTTCTCCCTCCCTATTGCCATTCTTCACGGATGGCTCCCTCCTCCCATCCCTTCACCATCACACCACTGGCTGCTGCCTTTCTGAGCCCTGAGCCTGTGCTGCTGGAGGCTGGCCAAACTCCCAGCCCCTGCGCCTCAGGACAGAAGGGTCAGCAGAGCTGCCAGATCACACTCTTCAGATGCTGTTCAGCCCCCACTCCATCCCAAGTGAGGGGGAGCCCAGAAGGATGTTGTCTGTGAGGACCAAAGCCTCGGCAAGCTTGGGAATATTGGAACAAGGCTTAGGAAGAAGCTATCCAGGCTTCTGGGACAGCTCCCCAGGCTAGTCAAGAGGTGTGGGAGCAGCCTTCCTATGTGGGAACTCGAACCCTGGCTCTGCCTCCTAAGAGCTGCCTCAGTTTCTCCCATGAAGGATGGAGACAATTCTCTTCCCTCCTTCACTGTGCTGTGAGGCTTGACAAAAGTGATGCAGGAGAAGCGTCTGCTGTGTCATAGGGGATGGGTCAGCCTCCCTAGGGCACAGAGGTGATTGTCCCAGCCCACAGCAGTGGTGAGTGCTGTGGCAGCATCTTGTAGATTCTTCTAAGAAGCTACAGACTTGCCAACAGGAGTTCAGAGAAGGGTAAATGCCCTCCAGAAAAAGTGGCCAAATGAGGTCAAATACAACTCCATTTGCAGAAATGCCTCAGCAAGCCCCAGGTGTTTTCTGAGGCCTGTCAGCTTGGCTAAGGGGCAAGCCCTCCCAGCGGGGAGATTTCTGTCTCTGGGCCTTTGTCGCTCTCGATCCTGGGGAGTCAAAAAGGGAGAAAAGGGACAAGTGTATCTGCTGACTGAACTGCCTGCTGGGCCTTGGGCGAGCCCACACACTGCGTCCTGAGGGGCTGAGTCCTTCTGCTGGAGCTTGGAGGTCGTTAAGTCATTAAAAAGGAGGGAAGCTTTTACTTGGGAAGAAATAAAGAAACTGAATTTGAGAAAGTGAGTCATCAGCACGAAATGTCTAGCTGAACCTTCTTGTAGCAAAGACAGCTTCCCCCCCCCCCCACCCGTGGGTTCATTCTGCAAGCAGGCAGCATGGGGAGCACTGCCTCTGCCTCCTTTAGTGAAAAGGCAGACCTACATCCCAGGACCACCCTCCCCTTCAGTGATGTCTGGACAGGTAGATACATAAGAGGCCTCCTTACTGGAGAACGGCAGGCAGGCCAGGCACAAGGAACCATGTACTGAAGGCCTCCCTGGGCTAAGGTGGGCAAGCCTGGGAAGCCGAGCCTTTGGCCCAGGCTCCTGATTTGCTCTGAACCCAGAGGCCACATGCTAGGACTCTCCACTAGAGAAAGCCTTAGACCTGGCCAGGTATTTCTGGAAACAGAATTGTGTGGCCTCATTTGGTCACCTTCCTGGACAGTGTCAGGACGCAGAGGAGAGATAACTAATCACCAAGCCCTAAAGATGGGCTCCCAGATGGGCCTGGCTGTGGGTCAATGAACATTACTTGGGCTCCCTTAGTTTATGGTTGGGGAAACTAAAGCTTGAGGACAGAGGCAACTTGCCAACAGTCTGTACCTCACGGTACCCACTGCAAGTGTCACCCTGAATGGGTGTCCTTTCCTCGAGGGCTGAGGAGGCCTGTCCTCCCAGTTAGTATCTAATTCCCACAGGAAAACCTAATCTCGACATAACTTCACACACGCTGCACATCTGAGCCTCTGCACCCTACAGGTGTGGCGATCCTGTGCCTGGCTGGGGATGGGACACACACACACACACTTAAGCCAAATGCCTAATCCTGCACAGAATGCTGGGTCTTCCAATCACCTGTCCATTCCTCTTTTGGGGGTTATGAGGCCCACAAAGCTCCCCTGTGACTTTCCACAGAAATCTTCACTGTCATAAAAATAGACTGCTCAAGCATTTGGATGCAGAGTTCTCACTCTCTTTCTAAATTGAGGAAATCCTTCTAATATAGTGTTAGCTGCATGGTTGTGAAAACTGAATGCAAGGGAGGGAGCAGAGCAAGGGACAGGAGGCCTGGCTCCTTAGTCAATGGTGACTGCAAGGCCAGGGCCATGAGGCCTTGGGCCTGGCATCTGGGATGCTACTCACCTGACCAGTCAAAAAATACCTGCAGGTAGAATCCTCCCACATCGGCTGGTGGGAATGCAAGTTGGTACAGCCACTATGGAAAACAGTATGGAGCTTCCTCAAAAAATTAAAAATACTGTTGCCATATGATCCAGCAACCTACTTCTGGGCATATATTCAGAAAATTCCAATTCAAAAAGATACACACACCCCAATGTTTACACCAGCACTATTCACAATAACCAAGACATTGAAGCAACCTAAATGTCCATCGACAGAGGAATGGATAAAGAAAACATGATATACACAATGGAATACTACTCAGCCATAGAAAAGAATGAAATAACACCACTTGCAGCAACATGAATGGACCTAGAGATTATCATACTAAGTGAGGTAAGTCAGAAAGAAAAAGACAAATACCATATGTTATCACTTATGCGTGGAATCTAAATATGACAAACGAACCTATCTATGAAATAGAAACAGACTCACAGACATAGAGGACAGAATTGTGGTTGCCAAAGGGTGGAGTAGGGGGAGGAATATAGTTGGAATTTGGGGTTAGCAGATACAAACTATTATATAGACAATGGATAACCAATGAGGTACTACTGTATAGCACAGGGAACTATATTCAATATACTGGAATAAACCACAATGGGAAAGGATATTAAAAAAAAGAATGTCCATATGTGTGTATAACTGAATCACTTTGCTATACACCAGAAATTAACACAACATTGTAAATCAGCTATACTTCAATTAAAAAATGATACTCTCAGGTAAGGGCATGCCCTTTGGAAACATGGCTCTAACCGTAAACCATCAAAACTTTAGAAACCATCAAACCCAAACGTTCCCTCAATGCCTGTTTTACAAACACACCTGCTGAGGCTGAGAGAATTAGGTCAGTTCAACACACATTTTCTGACTCTCTTCAGAGACTGACAGTCCCAACTAAGTGCTCCTTTTTCAAAAGAAACATGAAGGCATCACTATACCAGCCCCTTACACATTCCTGGCAAGTCAAGTAATAACATCTACCCTGAACTTTCTGCAAGCAGACCTGGTGTGAGCATCCCAAGCCTATAGGACTTGCCCCAGGGTCAAGTTGCTATATTTGACCTCCCGTACCTGATAATCATATCCATGAAGCTGATGGGAGTTATGTCTCCAGACCATTTGCTCTGGACCATCCAAGGCTTACACTTGGTCAAAGCAGAACTTTTGAAAAGTTAAGGCTGAGAGTGCCACGGACAAAGGCCACAGCTAACATCAGGTTCCTGGTGGCTTTCCTGGTGGCTCAGTTGGCAAAGAATCTGCCTGCAGTGTAGGAGACCCAAGTTTGATCCCTGGATAGGGAAAATCCTCTGGAGAAGGGAATGGCTACCCACTCCAGTATTCTTGCCTAAAGAATCCCATGGACAGAGGAACCTGGTGGGCTATAGTCTGTGGGGTCACAAAGAGTCAGACACAACTGAGTGACTATCACTTTCACTTTAGCTTTCAACATCAGATTTGCCACAAATTTGGCAAACTGTACCAGGCAGGCAGAGACCAGACTGTACCCCTCTGGCCAGCAGCCTGGCGACCTTGCTTGCTCTCACTCTGAGGCATGTCAAGCCATGTTGTGGGGTCTGATACCTCTCTTGTTGCAAAGTGTTGGAGAAGATGACTCTCAAGCTAGGGTTAGCAATTCTTCCTTCATTGTCAATTCTACTGCAGCCAGTGGATTCTAATCATATGTGAACATCTCAAAAAGGAAGGGGGCACAGAAGAGAGAGGAAGCAGGAGAAAGAAGCTCATCGTTCCACTGGATGCCAGTCAGGGCAGTGCCTACAATCTGCCTGCCCTGGGCCCTTGCAGGCCTTCTCTGGATGGGCCCCCTCCATATTTGCCTCTCTGCTTCAGCTCAGAAAATGTGTGTGTACTCGGCAGGGTGGAGACAGGTGGGGACAGGCATCAAAGCTGGCTTGGAGCAGCCAAAGGCCTTTCACGTGAAGGCAGAGGGCGTTGATTGCATCTGAGTGATTTTAGGGGTCCCTCGCTGGCTGATAGAAGCTGCAGCCGTGGAGGCCTCTTTCTAATCACACATCTCACAGAGAAGAGAATATCTCATTGTAGGGGAGGGTTCAAACAAGGATTAAACCACTGTGTGCCAGGGAATGCCTCCCAGAGGTAAAAGGCCAAAGCCAAATGCTATGGGGCCACCCTTTCTGGGAAGCTGGCACTGCTCAGATCCTGGCGGATTGTCATTTTGGGGCTCTGCTGCCCCCTGCAGTGAGGCTTGGTTTCCATGGGTTTCTGCAAGTCATCTTGTTCCAGGGCCGTCTGTGGGCTTGGTGGCCCTACCAGATCCATTCCAGAGAAAGGGTTGGCAGGCCCTATGCCAGGCCCCTGGGGAAAACAGTCTAGGCTGACCTTATGATGTGTAATAAGAACCAGAACAGGCTCCGAAGGACTCTGCAAGCCTAAGGCAGCCTTGGGATTCCTAGCGACAGTGGAGGCCTTGCAGTTGTCAGATTGGTCTGGAGCCTCTGCCCACTGAAGACATGCTGATGACAACATGGATTCACCTAGAGATTATCACACTAAATGACATAAGTCTGGGACTTCCCTGGTAGTATCAGTGGTTAAGAATCCACCCCTCCACTGCAGTGGGCACAGGTTTGATCTCTGGTTGGGGAACTAAGATCTCACATGCATGTAGCACTATCAAAAATTTTTTTTTAAATTGTTCTGTAAGTAAAGTAAGTCTGCCATGGTGCAATTCGACTTTTTTGCTTGCTTTCTCACTTTCTTTTCAGGTAACACATTTTAGATTCAGTATTCTCTTCACAAAGAACATATGCCATTAGCAGCCACAAGATAAATTCCTTCTTTCTTCCTCTCTTGTCAGCTTGTGCCATCAAGGATTCCAAAAGGCCTCAGCGGAGAGCCTGGGCCAGTTGTGAGATGCCTTGTTTCTCTGACATCCTCCTTCTTGACTTTGAGCTCTTGTATAGCTCAGGTAGGTTGAATAATGACCTCTTAAAGATGCCCCCATCGTAATCCCTAGAACCTGTGAATAGGTTACCTTATATGTGATTAAGTTAAGGATCATAAAAGATGGAGCATGACTCAGGATTATCTGAGTGGGCTCAATGCTAACACAGGGGTCCTTAAAAGGTGTATTTGTCAGAGAAGGAGATGTAATGATGGATGCAGAGATCAGAATGATGCCTTGCCTGGCTTTGAAGATGGAAGAAGGGGCCACAAGCCAATGATTGCTGTGGCTTCTGAAAGCTGGAAAGGGCCAGGAAATGATATTCCTCCAGGGCCACTGGCAGGAACACTGTCTTGCCCACACCTTGATTTTTGCCCAGTGCAACTAATTTTGGACTTCTGACCTCTGAGACTATAAGATAATAAAGGTATGTTGTTTTTAAGCCACTAAATATGAGGCAATTTGCTACAGTGGCAATAGGAAATGGATACGGTGGCTAATGGTGTTTAAACACCAACCAACAGCTGTCACTGGTAGAAGAAATATGCTAGAGTGGACAGGGTAGGCAAGCAATCCTGGGTTCAAATCCCAATTCCTCTGCTTCCTGGAATTGGGACCTTGGGTACAGTCACTTCACTCCTCTGAGCCTCAGTTTCCTCATCTGTAAAATGGCAAAAAAAAATCACAATTTTCAGATATATAGTTTAGTTAATAGTATTGCACCAACATTGATTACCTGATTTTGATAACTGTACCAAAGTAACATAAGATGTTACCATTAGGGCAGCTGAGCAAAGCGATGTGAACTGTCTGTACTGCTTTTAACAGCTTCTCTAAAATAATGTCCAATTCGAGTATATGTATTTATGTCAATTAAAACATTATTTTCAAAACTTTAAAATCACAGTCCTTAGGGATGTTGTCAGAGCTGTAGTTAAGTTCTTTGTATTAATAGAAAGAATAACAGTTCAGTTGTGACTAGTGCCTACCATTGATATTAGGTGACAGGCTGCCTTCAGAAACATTACAGAGGAAGCACTTTCTTCCTTGGTGAACCCATCAAAAATACCAAATAAGCAAGGAAAAAGGGGTATGCTACTGGATGATATCCTTGCCAGGTGTGGGTTGGAATTGAACCAGTTGGTATCAAACACAGCCCAGGTGAAGAGTGATGGGTACTCATGGGGGATCTTGTTCTGGGGGAGCCTTGCTGGGAGCTATCCAATTCGGCCAGCCTGTGGTAAGGACAGCCATCACCCTTGTGGGGCAGTGTAGCCCTGGCTCCCAGCCACTCGGCCCTTGCAGGCTACATCTGGGCTGGAGATAATCCTGAAGGTTTCTTTGAATGTTCATCATCAACAGACTCTTACTGGCCTTTTCTTCCTTAACATAAGCAGTTTATCATGCAGCTCCCAGGACCTGGAGGAATGTTTGCTCTTTAACCAAGATTCTTTGCTTTTAAAAGTCCTATTGTGGGTTCAGGGCCCTTAAACTAGGAACAGACTGCCTCAGTCTAGACTTGTGTCTCCCAATCTAGAGAGAACTCTGTGGACCAGAAGATGTTCAGAAGCCTGAGTCTTGTTGGCCAGGGGGTGGGAGAGCAGGGGTTAGAAAGCACAGTCTTCCCCATTCTTTTCATTCAAGATGGCGTTTCTGCCATCCTAGAGATGACACAGACTGAGACAGGAGTGCCCAGAGGAGGGCTGGGCCCAGGTCCCAAGTGGGGCTGACGAGGCCTCGCCTGAGCTGGTCCTGCACTGTCACCTCACCAGGCCTCAGTTCTGGGCCCTCTAAAGTTCCTGTTCCACCTCCGCAGGCACATCTCGGCTTCACTCACCCCTGCCGCACCCTTCCAAACACAGGCACATGTGGTCTTTCCTCCCAGGAACCCTCCAACTCACCTGCCTCAGGCCGAGTGAGCAGCCCTGCCGCGCCCCGGCCCTCGGTGCGCTGGATGAAGATTACTTGAAGACTGGCCCGCCATGGGTGGTGGGTTCCTGGAGGACAGACCCCAGGCCTCTGCCCCCAGCTCCTGGCACAGACCAGGGGACATGGGATGATGGATGAGATGAGGGAGCCAGTGAGTGGGGGTGGGGGCTGTGGGAGGGTGGAGCCCTGGCCACTGCAGCAGTCCAATTCAGAAGTACTCTCCAGGGCCACCTTCCATTTGTCGCATTCATAGGCAACAATTCAGGAGTGAAATAAGACAGATTTCTATGTATGGCGTGACTCATGCAGGGGCTTTTTTACTGTCGATGACAAAAATAGCCCGAATGCGTGGAGGCCCCCTAGGGAGGGATTACATCATGCTAGCCTCTGTGAAATCAGCTGCTTTCTGTGGGGGCTGGGGAGGTGAGTTATATTATTATCTATGCAGAGGAAAGGTTCCTTGGTGAAAGGCCAGCCTGCATCTTCCCACCTGCCCAGGTCCCAGAGGCTGCAGGCCCCACTGGCAAAGAACAAGCACCAGGTCCCCTGCCAGCTGCCCCAGTCCAGGGGCTTGTGAGGGCAGTAGAGTAGCCTTTGCTTCCCAAGCACTGAGCCATGGCCCTTCCCCCTCAGACCCATTGTGCGCAGTTGCTCAGTTATGTCCAACTCTTTGAGACCCCAGAGGCCATAGCCCACTAGACTCCTCTGTCCATGGGATTTCCCAGGCAACACTGGAATGGGTTGCCATTTCCTTCTCCAGGGGATCTTCATTGGGCCTCCCATTTATCTCGTCTCGGGACAGAGGGAACTATGTTTTCCTTGGGGCCTTCTGAGCAGCTTGATGTTCAAACATCTTCACAAATGCATCTCTGAGCCCGCCTGCTGCAGAGACAGGCAGGCCAGGACCATCTCAGAGAGCATCGCCAAACGATGCTCCAGCTGCTCGGCAAAATCATAGGCACACGGTGAGGCCTCTGTGTTAAAAGACTTGGTTGTGATAGGGGAATGTGAGGCTGCTCTGCTTTCCTCCCTCCACAAGGGGCTTAAAATGCACCTGCACTTAAAATGCACTTCCCTAGACCTGGCTGGCTTCACCTCCTCCCAGATAAATCAATCCCAGGCAGCCATCCCCCATGAGGTGAACGGGAGGCAGCAGATGAAAGAACCTTTGAGGGAGATGCAGGAAAGGAGCCCGTGGCCCCAGGACTGCCAGGAGCCAGCACTGAGTGGGATCAGGGAGGTAGTCCCTGAGCTGAAGCCCTGGGCCCCATGTGGCAGGTTTCTGATACCCCAGGGACAACCCTGCTGCTGAATAATGCTATCCTGCCTTTCAGCATGTTTGTCTTGCTCACCTCCCAACTTTCTGGGCTTCATCTGCCCTTCATCTCCAAGGATGAGGCAGGAGAGAAGCCTCAGGAGAAAACCCCTGTGACATGACACCTCCCCAACCAGGCTGTTGGATGGGAGGTCACATGAGAGCCAGGAGCCTGGACCCGGAGCAGCGGAGCCTGACTTGCAGACTCAGCCCCTGTGCCAACAGGTGGATGACCCCAGGGCAATTGTGATGAGTTTTCCAGCCTCTCCTTCCCTACTGTCAAATGGAGATGGAGGTCCTGGTTAGACCACCCTGTGGCCGCCCCCAGAAGACCTGTCACCCTGGGCCCTCCTCGTTTCTTGTTGACTGACTTTCTGGCCCCAGCAGACCTGGAGGTGCCCTCAAAGACTGGCTACTCTGTCAGTACCATTTTACAGAGAAGGAAACTGAGGTCCAGAGGACAGGATTGGCCTGAGGTGTCCCCAGGCAAGAACTGACTTCTTCTCATCTCTCTCTTTTTTTAAAATGAAACTTTTAATTTTCACTTAATAGTAGATTCACATGCTGTTGTAAGAAACAACACAGAGAGATGGTGTGTACCCTTGACCCCCAGGGAGACCAGTCTCATTTTTTTTTCCAATCTCATTTTTGAAAGTGAGTCTGGAGGTGGGGTATGTATGTGTGCTAGTACAGGGGAAATGGGAACAAGAAGGTCTGATATGCTTGATCCAGAGCTGAAACTGCAGCTTTTTGGAGCATCCAAGGCTATGGAGAAAGGGAATTCTGAATAGCCCATGTTGCCCTTTGACCCATTTTGTTCCTCCTGGGCCTTACTCCTAAGCCACCTCTGCTCCTGTGCCCACTGCCTGGCATTTGAAGAACAGGAGGCCGCTAGATCTCTCAGCATCATCCTGCATCAGAGACTACCCCAGAACCCCCAAGCAGGTAGCCATTTGCCCCAGCAGCCAGAGGGGTCCACCCGGCTGAAACATGGGCCTCAGGTATCACTAGCTTTCCGTGGGAACCTTGCTTCTGTCCAACTCCCCACAGACACCTGCGATTTCCACTGCCTGTCATTTATCAGGAAGACCAGCTCTTGACTGTCAGGCCTCCATGGTCAAGTCTCATCTTTATTTCTCCCCAAATTTCTAAACATCAGTAAGTGATTCTAGTTCATCTTGCCAGACAATAGAACTTAAATATTTTTGGCTACAAAAACAAGAAACAACAACAATAGCAACAACTAATCTGTGGCCCTCTTTCTTAGGGTGGCCAGAGTCCCTTTGATAACCTCAGGAGGATTGACACGATTTCAGTTAGCTTTTCAGAGTCATGGGCAGTCATCTCCACCCGACTTTTTATAACTACCATCAGGAGAAAGCCCCCCAAAGGGCTTCTAATGAGTCCCACTTGGTTGGTGTAAATGAGCCTCACAGGTGGTGTCTGAGTACAGAGGAACCTGGGCAGAAAAGGGAGCATGGGCATGGGTATCTAGGGTGGGAGCCAAGCTCTGTTTACTCCTCCTAGCCTCCAAGGGCCTGAATGGCACTGTCCAGGGAAGCATTCTGCGATAATTGAAATGTTCTAGATCTGAGCTATCCCCCCAGTAGTCACTAGCCACTTGTGCCTCTGTAGCACTCAGTGTGAGGCTGGTGCAACTGAGGAACTGGATTTTTAATTCTATTTAAAGTTAAATTGGGCACACTACCCATAGCAGCTACTATCATGTGAGAGAGCAGATGTCCAGTCTCCACGGACCCGAATAGAGCTCTGGAACTTTCCCAGCCCTGCCGCAGCCTGTGCCTCCCCAGTCCCGACAATGGGTGCTTCCTTTCTGTATACTTTGCTTTTTCTTGCTGAGGATTTGGTCAGGCCCTAAACACAGCTCCCTTCACATAAGTTGAGCAAAAGGCATAGCCCAGCCTGGCCAAGCAGGAATGCGGGCATCCAAGGACTTTGACCCAGGGCAGTGGGTGAGAAGGGAGAAAAGAAGGGGGAACACTGATCCCAGAGGGAGGGTGGGAGGTGGGCCTAGCACCCGAAAGTGGTGAAAAGTAGAAAGAAGAGGGGATGTGGGTGAGATGGATCTTAATATGAATCTCAGTGTTAGCTGTGGGTGTGCAGCTAAGCTTTCTGGGCCTCAGTTTGCTCAGAAAACAAGACGCTGGGAAAAACTGAAGGTAGGACGGGACGAGAAGGGGATGACAGAGGATGAGATGGTTGGATGGCATCACTGACTCAATGGACATGAGTTTGAGCAAGTTCCGGGAGTTGGTGATGGACAGGGAAGCCTGGTGTGCTGCAATCCATGGGGTCGCAAAGAGTTAGACACGACTGAGCGACTGAACTGAACTGAACTGTCTTCATGTTTTAGGGCTGACTCGGGGAACTGGTCAGAGAAAAAGTTACATATAAAGCACCTAGTTCACACCTGGATCAATGAGGGCTTTGCTACAAAGCAGAGCTTTTGAGCATAAGAGAAGCATAGGCTGAGTCAGACCTGGGAAGAGAAGCATAGATTGGCCACGGTGGTTCAGAGGTGTGACTAAGGAGTCTCAAGTAGGCAGGGGAGCAGATAACCTCAAGAGAGGGCAGGCTGGACACGCAGACTGAACACAGATCAGAGGACCTTGGAAGGTGCATCTGGACTCCAGCCTCTGGGGTGCAGGGGCTGTGGAACCATCTGAGTGAGAGAGTAACACAGGGTGAGCTGGGCTGAACAATACAGATAGCAGAAAATCAGGAAGAGGTTTGAGTGGCTCATTCTATGGGGCCGCCGGAGGAGAAGCCCTGGGAATTGAGAGCCCTGCGAAACTCCCAGGGGAGAAGAGCCAAGTGGAGCCTGCCTTGGTGGCTGCCTGGACACCTCAGGAGGACCCTGTCACAGCCGAGCCACTGTTGGCAGGAAAGTGACCCTGGGGAGCCCCTAGGTCACTGCTGCCTGCAACTTCCGCTTACTGAAGGAAAGACCTGAGTTCTCAGACAGCAGGGTTCCTCTTGTGACATTTAAGGCCAACCTCACACCAAGGGGGACCAAGGGCATCTGGTTCCTGTGCCTGAGCTGGGCTGCTGCTCCAGGGGCAAACCGAATGCACCCTGTAGCCCTGGCTCCTGTGGACATTCCAGGGAATTTGCCTCAAGAGGAGATAACACTAGGGTAGGGCTCCTTGGAGGCACAGGTACAGGCAGGGTCAGAGGCGGGGTCCCGGGAGACCAGGCCCTGCAGGGAGACTTGAGGGTCCGACAGCAGGAACCGAGTGTCTTGGCAGTCAGGGAAGCAGGGGCAAGGAGAAAGCTCAAGAACTGGGTCCTAGGCTAAGTGTTTGCCTCCCTCTCCTGCCCTGTCTCCCATCCGAGGCTCTCTGCCATTGCTCAGCACCCAAACCTCTGCCTCCTGGGTGCTGACTTCCTGAGCGGCAGGTTGCTGGTCGGCCCCAGGGCCTTGTGACTGGGAGCCCCATCTGGCCACCTGTCAGTCCCTGGTGCAAGTGACAGGGGAGAGGGTTTGAGAGCCTGGGCACGTGTACGGAGAGCAGCCTGTAGGTGGAGCTGAAGAGGCCTCAGCTTAAGTGATGGGGAGGCTGGGGTGTCTGGGAGCCTGGCAGGGCTAGAGGGTCTAGAAGATACTGCGGATGAACCCTAAGGGCCTTTAACCCCATTCCGGTTCTGAAAAAGGCAAGTTTTTTTTTAAACGAGCACTCCTCCCAGGTACTCCCATTGAGAAATTGACAGGCCCTTATGGAGAACCAAGTGTCATCTCCTTTACACTCCTGCCTGCAGGGAGGTCATTCATGGGCAGCACTGCACTCCCCCGACCCCCAGCAAGCCCAGGAGCTGGTATCCACAAGAGGCTTGGCACGACCCTGAGATGGCATGAGCTCTTATTCTCTGGTAGCAACACATGCTTTTATGGGCTGAGAGAGCCAAGACTTTGATAGGTCACTGGGGAATGGGCCTCACACACATCTAGAATGTTCTGGTTGGTGCCAAGTTATTTTTTGATTTTTGTCTCATGATCAAATCATGCAGCCAAAAATACACACAGCGTTCCAACTTCTAACATGAGTATCACTTTACCCTGGTAACAAATATGATCATTTAAGAAGTAGGATAAAGAACACATTTGTGTATCTGGTTTTTGCATATTCCGTGAGACATATGAAGATGAAAGCTTGTCAGAGATGCTAAGGGGCCTTAAGGCCAAACTCTGCCCTTTTGTGATGGGCAAGCTAAGTGCCAGAACAAATGAATACAGGCAGCATCCTTTGAATTTGGGTTGTACCTCAAGATTTAGAAAACTTTTCACCATCTCTTGAATTTTCAATCCACCATGAGAGGCAGGCTGTACAGTGGATAAGAGCCAGTAATTGGGAGCCAGACCCCTGGAGCTGGAAACTTACTCATCGTGTGAGCTTGGGCAAGTCTTTTAATCTCTGAGCCTCATGGGGATGTTAATAGAACCTATTTCCTTAGGTGTGTTGTCAGGGTTCAAGGAAATAATACATATACCATGTTTAGAACAGTGTCTGCCTCACACTATGGGCTATAAAAGCATTAGCTATTTCTTTAAAAAAAATCTTATCTGGATCCACAAAAGCTTCTTGAAGTGGGAAGAGCAAGATTATTATTCCATTTGACAGATCACAAAATTGAGGTTTGGGGTGATACAGCGATTTACTTGATTTTACATAGCTAGTCAATGGTCAAGCCAGGAATCAAACCTAGATCTTTAGACTCGATACTTGGGATCCTTTCCGTCATTCTGGCCATGTCCTGTGACGATTCTCCAGCCTGCTCATCCACCTAACTTATAAGTCAAGGAAACACCTTTTTTCCACTGACATTGCAGTAAGAAAAACACTATTATTTTTAATATTTCTGTGAAGATCTGAGGTGGCTTACAATGAAGACACAGATTAAAGAGGGCAGTGGGACTAAGCCATTGAGAAAGCAGTCAGAAACATTCAGAGAAAGAAGTCGTTTCACTGAGCCCTGGGTTCGAGATCATTGAGATCAAAATATGCTTGGCTCTTAGCTTCCTGGCATCTGGAACACAGGAACCATGGGGCCACATTCTGACCAGTATTGTCAATATGAAATTTTCTGGAGTCAGAACTGACCAGGGACGGCAGGGGTTTGGAAGGCTGTGTTGCATCACCACTAAGCCTGCCCCAAGGTGGGGCCACACAAAGGAAAGGAAGGCCGGTGCATGCCCAAAGGCTCCACATCAGAGATGCCATGGGCGTGCAAATCCAGGCCTGCCCTGGGGCCGCCCATGCTGCAGACCTCTGAAGCAGCTTGATGCCACTTGCTGTCTCCGGCAGGAACACTTATAGTGCAGACCTGTGACAGGCCAGTTCCAGCAGGGCTGCAGAGGTCAAGGAGCTGAAAAGCCCTGCTTCAGGAGATGGCCAGGCAGCAGCAGCACAGAGAAGGAGGCTGCTGGCCTTGCAGGGAAGACAATGAACTTAGTTTCAAGAGTGTTGGAAGCCCCGCCCTGTTGTCGGCAGGCAGGCGAGCCGGGCTACAAGGCTCGGTAGGTCTCTGCCCTTCACCAGCCTCAGCCACCTAGCCCCTGGATGGAGCCCAGGCTTCCTCCCACCTGTGCCATGGCTGGGTCACAGCAGATGAGGAAACACCAAAGTGCTGGAAGAGTAGACAGGCCACAATGGCTTGGAACTCAGGTATTCTTTAAAGACAGTGCTTCATCAAAAAATACATGTATGCTGTTTTGGGTTGAATGGTATTCCCCTAAAATTCATATAGTGGAGTCCTGACCGCCAGGACCTCAGAATGGAACCATCTTTGGAAATAGGGTCACACAGATGTAACAAGTGAACATGAGACATCATACTGGAGCAGGATGGTCCCTCATCCACCTTGACTGGTGTCCTTATACAAAGGGGAAATGTGGACACATACAGAGACAGAGAGAGAGAGAGAGAACCACATGGGAAGATGAAGACAGATGGGGTGATGCTTCTACAAGCCAAGAAACACACAAGGTGGCCAGTAAACCACCGGAAGCTGGGAGAGAGGCCTGGGACACGTTCTGCCTCTCAGCCTTTAAAAGGACCAACCCTGCCCACACCTTGAACTCAGACTTCGAGCTTCCAGAACCAGGAGAGAATAAATTTCTGTGATTTAAACTTCCCAGTTCATATTACAACAGTCCCAGTAAACTAATACCTATATGCATGCGCGTGCGCGCACACACACACACACACACACACACACATCACCTCTGCCCTATAGGAAACCATCACAATATTGCAAAGCAAATATTCTCAAATTAAAAGTAAATTAATTAAACAACAACAACAAACCCCCTTTAGGTGACATAGACAGTAAAGAATCTGCCTGCAGTGCAGGAGACCCAGGTTCCATCTCTGGTCAGGAAGATCCTCTGGGGGAGGGCACAGCAACCCACTCCAGAATTCTTGCCTTGAGAATCCCAAGGACAGAGGAGCCAGGCAGGCTACAGTCCATGGGGTCACAAACAGTCGGACATGACTGAGTGACCAACACTTTCACTTTCCCCTTCACCAGGCCTGAAACACAGACACACATTTCCCAGAGAAGCAGGGCCCAGCCAGACCTGTGTGTGCAAAACATTAGCGGGTTTAAATCAGCTTCCTATTTCTATCCGACGTGGATGCAGATGCATAATGAAAACACACCCCACCTTTCCACACTGCTCTCTAGACGCATGGGCACTTCTGTATTCACAACATTGCTTAAGCCCCTATCAAACTTGAGCAGGTGCAGACGGTGAAAGGTGGGTGCTGTGTGCCTGTGGAATGAGCGGCAGCCTAGCGTGGGGCTTGGTGGATGCCCTCCTGGAGCCCTGCCCTTCTCTAGATGAGGACACTGGCCTGAGAGATGGTGCGGAAGCTGGGAACAGCTGCAGGTCTGGCTAACTCTGTGACCTTGCTGGACACAACCCCTCAATGCTGTCCCGTCTGGGTGACCTCCAGAGATGATGACCGGAACAAGTGGCCAGGTTGACAACTTGCCCTCAGCCCCTAGGAGATGCTTGTAAGGAATGACCCCAAACGCCCAGCACCCAGTTGGTGGGCCAGTAATCCATGCAGGAAGTCCCCTGGCTCGGGGCCTAGCTCCCAGAAGTTATTTAGAGGCAGTTTCATTTCCTCCTGAAACCTGAGGGTCAGCTCTCTTGGGGGCTGGTGAGCAACAACCACCCAGGAATGCTTCAGTGACACCTTCCTTCTTGCCTAGAGCTGGCCTGGAGCCCGGATGGTCCATTGCAGGTGACCGGAATCCTGGCAATGAGTCAGCCTTGGAAACTTTCTGGGCTTGACAAAAGAGAGTCTATGGAAGCAGCAGTCTTTCTGGCCTGGGGCACTCCCACTGCCCAGGGGAGGGGTGCTCAGTGGCCCCACCTGCTGGAGCCGTTGGCATAGCTCACCAACCTGTAAGAACTCAGCCTCAGACCAGGGGTTGCCAACCTTTTTGGCACCAGGGACCAGTTTCGTGGAAGACAATTTTTCCACGGACCAGAGGTGGCGGCGGGGGGTGGGATGGTGATGGTTTCAGACAACACACTAATTGTGCACTTCATTTCTATTATTATAACATTAGTTCCCCTCAGATCATTAGGCGTTAGATACTGGAATTTGGGGACTCCTGCCCTAGAGGATAGTTAAGGGGACAGAGGGAGATCTTCCTAGAGAGAAACAAATCATTTCCTCTAAGCATTGTAAGCTCTGGAGATTTGCAAGGGAACAGCACGGATGCTAAACTAACATGCTGGGGAGGAAGGCAGGTGCCAGGCTAAATAAAGAAATGTGAGGACATACACAAACACACTTCTTTATTTCCACGGGGAGACACAAATGTATATTAATGAGGATTCTGAATGCCAAGAAATCAAATAATGACATAAACATCACGTAAACACCAAAGCCCCAGAGTTGGCTGTGATCATTTGCTGTGGAAGGAACAGAGGATTTTGAGTGTCTGCCCTGTCCTGCAGCCCTCCAAGCCTTCACAAAACAACTGCTCTGGGACTTGCTGTTCTACATGAGAAGCTCCTGGTTTCAGCTCTAGACACTGGGGAGAAACCCTAGGAAAGCACTGCCAGCACTAAAGGCACACCAGCAAGGACGTGAGCTGGGATTCATACTAGGGGCAAGGAACTCTCTATTTAAGTCTTGAGGCAAGTTGGCTTCCTAACCCCAAGGGGCAAGCTGATATTCAGATATGGCAGGACACATGGTGGGGCCATGGGGACTAATGAGGACAGCCTCTTCATATGAGGCCCAGACATGGGAGAACATGTCCTCCTGGATGGCGTGGGAGGACATAGGCGTAAGTAGCTGCCCCCGTCCATGCCTATGCCCACCTTTGGCCTTCCTGCCAGATAGGCATAAATGGGCCAGGTACACCAAGACCACACAATCCTGGTGTGGGCCTATGGGAGTTATCTAGCTCTTTTTGGCTGCCAAGCATCTTAACTCCATTCCCAGGTCTGAGGAAGCTGAAAGCACCAATTACTCTCCTAGCTTCCTGTTGAAGCTAGAGCAGATGTATGACTTAGGCTTAGGCCATTAGATTTGGGGTCAGTGCTGATGTTGAAGAGAAGCAGGGCCAGCAAAGGATCTGCCATAACATCCCAATTCCTGGAGCAACTGATGCTAGTAGACAAGCTACAAGGTCTGCTGCTCAGTGGTGCCCACAGAGGTGTCCTAATTAGACTAATTCTGTACCATGATATTTTCTGTGGATCTAGCCACATGGCCAGCAAGCTGGGTTCTCTAATCCCCCCAGCAATTCTGTGAGCTACTCAATATCCTTCCTATAAACTCCTTTATCTAAAGGCCCCACATGTTCCACTCATTCTTCTGATTCTGTGTTCTTTCAATGTTCCACTCATTCTTCTGATTCTGTGTTCTTTCAGATCTTACCCCAATAATCCCTATTATCTTATTAGATAATAAAATAATTATTATCTTACAATTATAATTATAATAATTATTATTAGATCTTTAATATTTTAGAGAAATCGTTCTTTAAACTTTTAACTAGGATTTTTATTTCTCTTTAGTGGGAGAAATCCTCCACTCTCAAAAGTGGAAGCCTCAACGTTTCATCTCTGATTTTCCCATCAAGGTCAGGCAGCCTGGGATTCAGCAAGTCTCTAATATAGCCCTTATCACATTTCTTTTTGATAGTCCATTTATCTTTATAATAGGAACTCTCTGAGCAAATGAACAAGGTCCAATTTATTTCTACATTCTCAGCACTTAGCACAGTGCCTGGCTCAAAACAAATATGTGAGAAATGTGGTTAGGATGAATGGAGTACTTAGACTGTGGTTCTTAGAAGAGAGATTTGTGTTGGACTTCAAAGGATGACTAGGTTGTGGAGAGAATAGGAAAGGATATATATCCATTCAAGTCCTCAACAAGGATTTATGGTACTCTATCATTCAGGGCTCTTACCTATAAGCAACAGAAACTAAATCTGGATGATTTTTTGAAGAAAGAATGAATGAACTGGAAAATAAGTTAAGAAAATAGAATATGCACAGAGAAACAATTGAACTAAAAGTGACACAGAGGACAGAATGAGAAGAACTCACGTATATGTAACTGGTGTCTAAGGAAGAAAAAGGAAAAACAGAAAACAGGAACAGAAGAAATAGCTGAAGAGTTAGTAGTTAAAGAATTTCCAAAACTTATAAAAGGCACCAAATCACAGATTCAAGAGGCCTACAGACATAAACAAAGATGGTATACTGAGGCATATCTCAGCAAAACTGCTGAAATAAAAGACAAACAGAAAATATCAAACACAGTCAGAATTAAATTATATGATGTTTGGGATTTACTTTGAAATGATGTAATAGTACTGGAAGTGGCCACAGTTATAGATGAAAATATCTGGGGAACTTTCACTTCTAGAAGTGCAACCAATTAGGTAGCAAAGGAGCCCTCTTCACAGTAAACAACTGTAAATTGGATGAAATATAGAAGGCAATTGCTTTCAGGCATTATGGATTTAACATTAGACCTTAGACAACAGCAGAAGACTTCAATCCCTGAGGGCAAAGGATGAGTTACACAACCACTCCAGTTCTCTTTGTGGGGAAAATCCCCAAACTTCAGAGAAGCAAACTGGAATCCCAGCAGAGAATGGTGGTCCTACTAAGGGGAGGAAGCAAAGATCAGAGTTAAGGGAAGCTAAAATGCTTGTGATCTTTGGGATAGGATCCTGGAGAGGAGAGAGCGACAAGTAGGAGGAAACACAGAAAGCCCATTTATCAGTTTGATAGAGATGTCAGAGTAAACTACCACAGACTGGCTGGCTTAAACAAATAGAATGTTTCACAGTTCTTGGGGTGAGAAATCTACAATGAAGGGGTAGGCAGAGTTGGTCCTTTCTGAGAACTATGAGTGCAGGATCTGTTCCAGGCCTCTCTCCTGGGCTTGTAGATGGACATCTTATCCTTATGTCTCTTCACATCACCTTCCATCAACAGATATTTCTGCATCCCAATTTCCTCCTCTTGTAAGGACACCAGTTGTATTGGATGAGGGTCCACCTTCATGACCTCACTTAAATATGATCACTTCTGTAAAGATCCTATCTCTAAATATGGTGACACACAGAGGTACTGGTGGTTTAGACTTCAACATACAAACTTGGAAGGAACACAGTTCAACATATAAGAAAGAGTTCACGTGGGATCCCCTGAAAGTCTTTGGCTGATTCTGGGCTATAAATATGCAGGGCAAGATATCATCTCTGATGTTAAGTATATAATAAAAGGAGTAGAAAATGACAACCCGTTCCAGTATTCTTGCCTGGAAAACTCCATGGACAGAGGAGCCTGGTGGGCTACAGTCCATGGGATCATAAAGAGTTGGACACGACTGACTGCACACACACACACAAATACATACAATACAAATTTACTAAACATACAAGGAACCGTGGAATTGTGAAAAGAGTAATTAATAGAAATCAACCTTGAGACGGTCCAGATGTTGGGTTTAGCAAAGATAATAAAGCAACTATGAAAAAAGTATGTCCTAAGAATAAAAGGCAAATACAGTATGGATGAATGAACTATCCAGAATAACCAAATGAAACTCGAGAGCTGAAAAAGAACAATAATGGAAAGGAATAATTCACTGGGTAGGATGAATAGTAGTTTGAAAAAGACAGAATACAGACTCAGTAACTTTGAAAACAAATGAACAGAATTCATCCAATGTGAAGAGCAGGGACAACATGAAAAAAAAAATAGAACCTCAGGGACCTTGAGAAATCAAATAGTATAATATGCATGCATATTGTAGTCTCAGAAAGAGAAGGGAGTGAGAACGAAGGAGAAAAATATGTTAAAAATAATGGACAAATTTGCCCAACATTTGAGGAAAATTATGACTTATAGAACTAAGGAACTCAGTGAACCTCAAGCAGAATAGATACAAAGAAAACCATGCCTAACCACATCATAGTCAAGCCACTGGAAATGAAAGGTAAGAGAAAGGCTCGAAAGAAGTCAGGAGAAAAAAAAATACATTACATACAAGGGAGCAATGATACACACTGTGCTGGAGAAATTGGATAGCCATAAGCCAAAAGAAATCATCACATGGATCCCTCATGTTGCCCTTTTATAGCCTTACCTTCCCCTCCCCATCCTTCACCCTGTTAACCAGCAATCTATTCTCTATTTCCATAATTTTGTCATTTCAAGAAAGTTATATAAATGGAATCATACATATAAGAAAGCTAATCATAAATGGGATTGTCAGGTTTCATTTAGCGTAACACTCTGGACATTCATTCAGGTTGTTGCATGCACTGATGGTTCTTCATTTTATTGCTGAATAGTATTTCATGGTATAGATGTATCACAGCTTGTTTAACTATCTACTCGTTAAAGGATATCTGGATCATTTCAATTTTAGGCTATTATGAAGAACGTTGTTGTAACATTTGTGTACAGATTTTGTGGACATAAGTTCTTATTTCTCTGGGATAAATGCCAAGAGTGCATTTGCTAGTCTGCATGGTAGTTGCATGTTTAGTTTTTAAGGAAACTGCCAAACTATTTTCCAGAATGTCTGTACCATTTTATGTTCTCACCAACAACATATGAGTGATCCAATTTCTTTGGATCTTCCCCTAGGCTGCCCTTAGGTTGCGTTGTTCTGTGTATTTATTGTATTGGTAACTACAGCGATCTATATCTTGTAAAATTCACAGAAATGCATATATATATACATATATATATATATATGTATACATATATATATAAAGTTAATTTACAAATAAAAATTTTAAAATAAAGAACAAAATTGTATGAGTTAGTTACATTGACAGACTTTTAAAGACTCACTATAAACACTGAATAATCATAAAAGTGTGGTATTGGTATAAAAACAGACCAAAAAAAAATCAATGGAAAAGAATAAAAAGTCCAGAAATAACCTCACACACATTTAGACAATTGACTTTCAAAAAATGTGCCAAGGAAATTCAATGGATAATAATACAGACTTCAAAAAAATGGTGCAATTACAGCTATATATTTATATGGGGAAAAATGAATCTGAGTCCTTATCATATACCATATATAAAAATTAACTTTTAATGGATCATAAATCAAAACATAAAAGCTGAATCTATTTAAACATTTAGAAGAAAATTAGAAAAGTATGTGCAAATTTGGGATAGGCAAACATTTTCTTGATGGGACACAAAAAGAATTTACCATATTAAAAAATGATTCATTGGGTCTTATCAAATTTTGCTCTGTGAAAGAGTCACTAAGAAAATTACATGATAAATTAGCCAACCACATATCTGAAAAAGAACTTATATTCAGAATATACAAATTACACTTACAGTTTAAAAATGAGACAAGGAACCAAATTTTAAAATGACAAATCATTTAGAGACTTCACAAAAGAAGACATATGAATAGCCAAAAAAACAAAAACAAAACACATGAGAATATATCCACCAGCATTTGTTATCAAGGAAATACAAATTAAAACACAAAGAGAGATCACTTCACAGTCACTTGAATGGCAAAAATGTAAAAGTTGGATAATAACAAGTGTTGGCAAGGACATGGAACAGCTAGATCTGTTAAGCTTTGCATTTTGTAAATGCAAAATGGTACAATTGCTTTGAAAAATCCTTTTCTAGTTTCTTGTAAAAGTTAGCATATACTAATCGCACAGCTTGGAAATTCCATTAGTAAATATTAGCCAAGAGAAATGGAAACACAGATATTTGTATAAATATTTGTATAAATATTTTAACACAGATATTTGTATAAAAATGTTCATAGCAATTTCATTTCAAATAGCTAAAAACTGGAAACAAACCAAATGCTATCAAGAGGTGAATGGATAAACAAACTGTAGTATCAATATATGTACAATATAGAATACTACACAGCATTGGGAAAAAAAAAACATACAATAGACACGACAGCATGATGAGCTCAGAAAAAAATATGATAAGCAAAAGGAGCATGGGACAAAAAAGCACATACTGTATTTTTCCATTTATATGAAATTCTACAAAAGGCAAGACTAAGCAGATGAGTTCTTGACTGGGGCTGGGGCAGGAGGGGTTCAACTGACAAAAGGGTACCAGGGAGCTTTTTGAGGTAACAGAAATGTTCTATACCAACAATAGGCATCAATCTTGCAAACAACAGAAGGAAGCCATGCACAAAAGAATACATATTGCATGATTTCATTAAGTTAAAAAAAATAGGCAAAGCTCAAGTATAATGCTTAGGGATCCCTGCTTAAGTTACCAGTTAACAAAACTAAGAGGATGAGCAAGGAAGTGATTGTGGGGAAAGCCAGGCTAAAGGTTTCCTACGGTAGGAATTGAAGGGACATGTGCACAGTGTCTGGGATACTAGCAATATTCTCTTTCTGATCTGGATGTTGGATGTTAGTTACACAAGTGTTTAGAGTGATTTGTTAATCTGTATTGTTTTGAGTATGTACCTTTTTGTCTGTCCATTGTATTTTACAACTAAAGACATTAGAAGAAGAGCAAAAAAGCTCACTGAATGACAAGCTGAGGCTGATGCAGAGGATGAGGTCAGGAGAGTTGAGAGCTGAACAGAACAGGCAGCGGGGACTGTGGCACTGGGCCTATGAAGTATATTGAGGGAAATCCTTGAGCTTGCTGGTGGTAGATGGACAGTGCATCTTCTTAAGTGCTCCCCATCGCATACCCAGCACGGGGACAGGGATGCAGCATACTCATCTAAGGCTCGTGCATTCATTGATGGCATTAGCGTGTGCCATTGAGACATGCCTGTCAGAGCATATTCCCCAGGGATCACCTACCAAAAAGCATCAGACAGGAAGGCTAGGGACCTGGATTAAGGCACCAGCGATGTCATGTCTAGCTACATGACCTTGGACAGGTCATTTCACCTCTTAGTATTAGTCTTCTTATTACTAGCCCTGGCTAAGAGGGGCAGTGAAAGACAGAATGCATATATCTATAAATCTATATCATTCTACATCTAAATCCAGCCTTTAGGAATGGCCCATGCAGTAAAATCTTGAGATAGGGACACCAAAGGTCTCAATTTCAGGCAATCAATTGGTCCTCCACATCTGATCACCCCTGGGTTTTATTAAATGCCTCTGGGTGTGAGTTAGCATGGTGATGTGAGGGACTGCCTGCCAGCTATTCCAAGCTAAATATCCGAAAAGGTGTCACTTATGAAGCAGGTAGCAGGAACAGGAAAGTGGGGAGTTATGGAAGCCAAATGCCCTGAACCTTTGCTAAGTTCACTGCACACTGTCCCCGGGGATAATTAGCCATGTCAGGCTTAAAGGTGGGGGAAGTGGCACAAGGCTGATATTTTCCAGGCCAAGCAAAGCATCAGCACCAAAGGAGGGTGCCTGAGATGGGGATCACCACTGTTGCCTCCAACAACTGCTCTGTCACATCCTTTGCTACCTCTGGGCTCAAGGGGACCCTGGCTGATAGTGCGGGTTAGGGAGCTCTCTGCCTACAGGTGCCCTGACAAGACATTCAATCAGGGAACTTGGGACAAACTTCCTTATCCTGTCAGGGGGATAATGCCCACTTCCTTGGTTCATCTGAGAAGAAGGATCTGGATTCACCCCTGCTCACTAATAGGCAGGAAGCTTTTGCAAATTAAAGCCTTAAGATGAAGGATGGCTGGTGATGTAGGAATGGCAACAATGGGCCAGATGCTCCTGCCTTATCCATTTCAAAGGTTCATGAATAGCCAGCTGTACCGAGGAAGGATCCAGACTTCTTTTTAATAACATGTCATGGTCCTGATTAGGCATCAAATGGTGCCAGCACCTGTCTTCTTCTTGTCCCTATTCCATATATATATACAGTTATTCTCAAATAGATGTAAGAATCCACTGCAAATAGATTTAGCTTTGGGGAGAAATTATTTGCTGATTTCCCCAAACACACACACACACTATTCCATTTATAAGTGTGAAAACAGTATAACTATGATCAAGACATTTTTTAAAAAAGAAATCACAGGAATCCCATCATCCTAACAGAGCTCTTTATATTTGAGCATTTGCTATGCAGAAAGTGTTTGTAAGTTGCAAGATCACAATGTAAATATAATGGTACCTTCTCTTTTACAAAATCTTCTGTTCCACATATCCCTCAGCCTGCTGCAGGTTTCAGAGTGGGCATATTAAATGACCTCATAATATGCAATGGAATGGATATGCTATAATTTAATTAACCACCCTGTATTGTTGGGCGATTCATTTATTCCCAAGTGTTATATTGCTACAGCCAATCTCGTCATGAACATCTTCGTGCATGTATCTTCTCAATTCTGTTGAAATGCTTCCTGAGGAATAAACTCTCAGGAGGGAGAATAATCGGGTGAAATGGTAGGAGCAGCTCCAAGGCTCCTGCTTCAGTGGCCTGGGTTGCCTTCCCCTGGGCCAGGCCCTGCTCTGCAATGTATGTGGCCTCCACACTGGCCAGCCTTCCCCTTCGGCCTCCCCAAAGCTGTCCCACGCACTCTTGGTGCCTTAGTAACTGCCTGTTGTGTGGGGATCAACTTCTATTTGCTCTCTGGGTGCCCTGCACCATGGTTTCAAAACAATGCAAACTTGTTTTGGGAAACAGACTGAACCAATGTGGAATATACTCTGAGCTCCAACAGCTGAGAGTCCACAATAATTATCTTTAGGGGATGGCAGCCTTGGGAAGCATGGAGCAGATGCGCTTGTTTCTCTGAGCCTACATGGCTGAGAACATTCCCCACACTCTGATGAGGGGACCACAGGCTCTGACACAGGCAGCCTTGCACTGACCACTCTTCCTCTCAGCACCTCCCGTGCCAGGTCTGGCCATGCACCGGATGTGGTCCTTTCCCTCAAAGAGCCTGCCACCTCTGGTGTGGCAGTCATGAGCGGGTGCATTGCAAACCAGGTGGACTTGGGTTGGGAGCCCTCTTGGACTTCCGGTTGTTGTATGCCTTGAGCAGGTTAATTTACATATCTTTCTGGGCCTTGGTTACTCTGTCTACAAGATAGGAGTAATATCAGTACTGAGACCTGTTGAGTTGTTATGAGAAGTTGGTAAGTCAGGACAGGGAAAGCCTACAGAACAGTGCCTGCCTTGGAGTCAAATCAGTGGTCAATAGATCCCAGCTATGCGTAGTGGCATTGCGTTACTAAAACCAGGTAGAAAGTGAAATATTTCCAAAGAGTGATTCTGATAGAGTAGACAAAACCTCAGTCTTCCTGCTTGGGGATCAGGAAATGTTTTTTGCCCTCCTCTGTTCCTGGCACTGAGAGATGCTGGGAGACACCAGCAGGTCAGAAATGCTGGCCTCTTCCACCAGCCCCAGGACAGGAAGGCCTGCGGGTGAGGAGCCCTGCGGTGGTGGGAAAGGACAGGCTTGCAGTGATGGGGGGCTGCCTGAAAAGCCAGTCATAGAAGCTTCCACACAGTCTCTGCCTTTGTGATTTCTACCAGGAAGGGAAAGTAATGTGGCCCGGCTGACTAGTCTCTCTCGAGTGCCTAACGGGCCACTTGATTAGAAAAACACAGCCCTGGGCGGACAGCCTTGCCAGCCATTAGAGCTAATGCAAGGCCCAGCTGAGAAATACAACCGGCCAGGCCCGGTGCCCAGTGCCACGCAGCCTTTCGGCTTGTCCAGGACACAGGCCAGAGACATAAAAGCTGATTTCATAGCAGAGCTACTTAGAGTCGACATTTACCAGTGCCAGCGGTGTCTTCTATGCAATGACGGGAACATGAGTGGGGTGACTGCTCTTCCCACCAGTCCCCAATCCCAGAGTAAACTTTCCCAGAGGAACTGTCAGTTGAGAATGGCCTTGAACTGACACGGCTGGCTGTGCAGGCATGTAAGTCCCCACCAAGGCTTGTATTCACTTCTTCCTGGGAAAAACCTGCTTTCCTCTTGTGGCTGGGAAGCTATCGTCTGCATCCAAAGTAGCTTCTCTTTGCATCCAATCTACCCATTTCTCATTACATCTGGTCTTGAATGCCCATCATCTGAGCACCTCCTGTAGCAGATGCAGTCTGGGGCAGACATCATCATCTCCCCTCAAACACTTCAGCGGAATTCCCACTGAACCGAGTGGTGCAGTAGTAGTGTTAGTCACTCAGTCATGTCCAACTCTTTGCAATCCCAAGGACTGTAGCCTGCCAGTGACCTCTCTCCATGGGATTCTCCAGGCAAGAGTACTGGAGTGGGTTGCCATTTCCTTCTCCAGAGGATCTTCCTGACCCAGGGATTGAACCTAGGTTTCCTGCATTGCAGGCAGATTCTTTGCTGTCTGAGCTACAGGGAAGTCCTTGGCCCTGAGTAAACATCCACTCCAGTATCTCCCAAAGTAGGCACCACACATAGGGGTGCCATGACATTCTAATCGATGCTCAGCTCCAGAAGGGGGTGTGGTGACAAAAATTTCAGTAAAGCTGAGTGGAGGAAAGACACCAAGCTTTGTTGACTGCCCGGCTTCCCAGGGCCTGTGACGGTCCAAGGGCACGGTGACTTTTCCAGAGACAGCACAGCATCGCCCAAGCATATCAGACTCTAGACCCACTTGGAAAAAGCCCTGCAGGAGATTCGTAGCCAGATGACACATGCTAGTCCAAGCCCCTTGGAGTCCAAGCCCCTCTTTTTCAGGCCCAGAGAAGAAAAGGGCTTGCCTGAGCTCACCCCAGAGGCTGTGGCAGGGTCACACTAGTTCAGCTTGTAGCATCATCAAGAGGGCTGTCTCAAAACCTCCTTCTACCCTTTGAGGTTCCCCTGAAATCACACCTCCTCCAGGCAAAGAATGCTGCCAGAAGAGAAATACAAGGTGCTGAGTGGATTTAAAGGACTCACAGTTCACCAAAAATGATTTAAAAAGTTAAAAAAAAAACTATAGAGTCTACTTCCACCAATGGACAGGCAAATTCTTATTGAACCAATACTATTGCAGTTAAAACTAAAAACCTGGAGAATATGCAAACAAATGAACAAAACAAAATGAATGTACAAACAAATGAACAAAAATACATTACCTGAAGACCGTAAGGAGAGACTGAAAGCAGGCAGATACTAGAGGGGAGCAAACACTGGAAAGAAGATGCCACTGGGTCACTCTCAGTATGTTGTATGACATTGAGCTTTGAAGACATGACCCACTAGGCACCAGGCAGGGCAACTAAAACTCTACTGGAAAACTTGCGGCCTTTTGAGATTGAAGAACTGGAGTATAGCATTCAGAGCAACCACAGCACCTGAACAGTAAGGAGCAAGTCCCCCCAAATAAGAGCCAGAAAGAAAGAGACTCCAATCTTATGTCTAAACTACACCCAACTCTCTGCTGACCTCAAATCACGCATGTGTGGCACAGACTTCAAGGAGTCAAGTGTGTGTTTTATCTGACACCAAATATTGTGGCATTTCTAGACAATAATGAATTCACCAATTCTCTAACACCTCTTGGCACAAAAACAGAAATCAATGGAACAGAATAGAAAGCCCAGAAATAAACCTACACACCTATGGGCACCTTATCTTCGACAAAGGAGGCAAGAATATAAAATGGAGAAAAGACAGTCTCTTCAATAAGTGGTGCTGGAAAAACTGGACAGCTACATGTAAAAGAATGAAATTAGAACACCTCCTAACACCATACGCAAAAATAAACTCAAAATGGATTAAAAACCTGAATGTGAGGCTGGACACTATAAAAACTCTTAGAGTAATACAGAGGCAGAACACTCTGATATAAGTCACAGCAGGATCCTTTATGACCCCCCTCCTAAATAATGGAAATAAAAACAAAACTAAATGAATGGGACCTAATTAAACTTTAAAAGCTTTTGCACAGCCAAGAAAACCCAAGAGGCACATGGGAAAATGGTCAACATCACTAATTATTAGAGAAATGCAAATCGAGGCTACAATGAGGTACCACCTTAGAATGAAAGTGAAAGTGAAAATGGCCATCATCAAAAAGTCTACAAACAGTAAAAGCTGGAGAGGGTGTGGAAAAAAGGAAACCCTCCTACACTGTTGGTGGGAATGTAAATTGGTACAGCCACTGTGGAAAACGTTATGGATGTTCCTTAAAAAACTAAAAATAGAGTTGCCATATGATCCAGCAATCTCACTTCTGGGCATACATCTAGAGAAAAACATAATTCAAAAAGATATATGTACCCCCATGTTCATTGCAGTACTATTTACAATAACCAAGGCATGAAAGAAACCTAAGTGTCCATCAAGAGATGAATGGATAAAGAAAATCTGGTACATATAGATAATGAATGGAGTATTACTCAGCCATAAGGATGGAAATTTTGCCATTTGTGACAATATGGATGAACCTAGAGGGCATTATTGCTAACTGACTTAAGTCAGACAGAGAAACACAAATACAACATGATCTTACTTACACGTGGAATCTAAAATTAAAAACAAACAGAAAAACAAAACAAAATGAAACAAGACTCACAGAGGACAAACAGTAGTTGCCAGAGGGGAGGGGGTGGGGGTGGATGAGTAAAATAGGTGAAGGGGACTAAGAGGTACAAACTCCCAGTTACAAAATAAATCTCAAAGGCTTCATTGGTGGCTCAGACAGTAAAGAATCTGCCTGCAATGCGGGAGACCCAGGTTCAATCCCTGGGTCTGGAAGATGCCCCTGGAGGTGGAAATGGCAACCCACTACAGTATTCTTGCCTGGAGAATTCCACAGACAGAGGAGCCTGGTGGGCTTCAGTCCATGAGGTAGCAGAGAGTCAGACACGACTGAATGACTAACACTTTCAATTTACAGGGATGTAAAGTATAGAACAGGGAACATGGTCAATAATATTGTAATAACTTCATATGGGGGCAGATGATTACTAGCCTATCATGGTGATGATCATTTCATAATGCGTGCAAATGTCAAGTCATTATATCATACACCTGAAACTAACATAACATCAACTATATTTCAAACAAAATATTTTTTTCC
Source organism: Cervus canadensis (assembly GCF_019320065.1). NCBI lineage: Eukaryota > Metazoa > Chordata > Mammalia > Artiodactyla > Cervidae > Cervus > Cervus canadensis. Next base: position 98,618,284 of record NC_057419.1, read on the forward strand.
AACTGCTATCCTAGGTGGGTGCCCAAGAATTGGCCACATTTCAGCTCTACCACCAAGAGATCTGACCCTCATGCTTTCACTGGGATCAACGCTCAGGTTATAGCCAGGCAACAGTAAAATACGATGAAGAAAAGCAGCCAATGACAGAACTGGGATTCAAGCTCAAGATTTAACACCCTCTGTAGCACCACTGCCCTTGGAGCAAATCCTCTGATTTAGCTTCCAGTGGCTTCTAAAAGGGAAAGCCACCTACTTAGAGATGCCATTGTGATGATCAAAACTAAAATCACTCACTTTGCTTTCTTAACAATGAAAATTATATCATTACCAAAAAGCTATTACCAGCTCCTCCCACTCCCAGGTAATAATGCACTGTCATGTATACAGAGTGAAAATTTTAAGTAATGGGGAATCGGTAAACTAAAAGTCCTCAGATGGTTTTATTGATGGGTTATTCTACAAGGGCTTGATATACACATATATGAGTGACTTGATATACACAAAGCTCATGACTATATTATGAAGGAGCCTCTATCACCCCACCAGTTGGCCGATGAGCTCCCCAAATTGTGGAATTCTGTTCTCTGATCAGGGTTGGGAGCCTTGAAGACAATTCCTTGTGTTTGTGACACTCATTACTCCTGATCGTAACAACAGTTGGCACAGTTATACTAGTGCCAACTCTGAGTGTGAGATCTGCTGCCATAATCAGACTGGCCCAACATGTCAACTCCAGCCTTGTCCAGGACTGCACTGGGTTACATAAATCTCATATGTATGAGTCAATCATCAAACACAGCCCCAAGAGGCAGGCCTTATTATTCTTATTTATAAAATGAGGAAATACAGGCTTGGAGAGGTGAGGGGAGTGGCCCAAATTCACAGAGCTGAACTTGCATTCCCATCCTGGTCTCTCTCTGGAGCTTGGAGCTGGCTTGCCTTCTCCTACATGGGGTAGCCTATAGGAATGCACACTGGGGAAAGCAAACAAGATTGCTTTTTGGCCTCACAGCTTGTGACCAAAAGGGCTCTAATGCTACCCACTCACTCAGTGACACCATCTTTAGAGAAAACACTGGAAGCACAGAGTCCTCCTGCCCTTTCCAGGGCCACCAGCAGGAAGTAGGGAAAAGATGCTTGTCTGAGACCTTCCCTGGGCCCCCGCACATGTCTAGCAGTCTGATTAGTTATTTGTGGAGGCCATGTTAGTCTGAATGGAAAAGGGCAGCAAGTCTCAAGCCCATGTTGTGTTTGTTAACAGAATTTTGGCTCAGCAGTGTGGGCCTCAGACAGCCAGCTGGGCAGCACCATGAAGACACTTCTAAAGCCACCTGCTGGGGACAATGGCCTGAGAGCTGGTGTCCAGACATGCTGGGTGTGAGGTGGGGGAACCAAAGTAACAGCACATTGAAGGACTCTTTTCTTTATTATAAACCCCACCCCACTCCCTACAAGCTGAAGCCACAGGACCCTCAAACTCATCATAGCTTTGGAGACTGGCTAACGCAGAGCACAGAAGAAAAGCCTATTGTGGGACCCCTAACTCAATAATGGCAGGGTGTGAGTGGGCAAAGTTTCACCCCTTTACCTCCCTCCTCTGCCTTCCTGGTTTCTCCCCTGCCTGCTGTTCTCTCAGGTAATGGAACCTTCCCCTGAGGGACCAGGCAGCAACTGGACTAGGGACTGGCTCAGGATTCAGACTGACGCCAAGGTCACACTTACTATGTTGAAAGCAGTCCCTTGACTACCCTTTCACTCAGCATCCCTCTATCGCTCCCAAAGTCAGAGAGGCACACCTGACACATACATGCATTCAGTCAACACCAACTACGAAGGAGCCAGCTTGCTGGGCACTTAGGACAAATTGGCAGCCAAGACAGCCACAGGCCCTGCTCTCTGAGAACAGACATTCTAGATGGGGAAGAGAGAAAAAGAAGTCAATGAATACACAGTGATTTAATAATAAACATTATGAATGATAATTTCATAATAAATGTTATGAGGATATGATCCGGGTTATATGCTGGTGACTGTGGTGGGGTGGGGTTGGGGGTTGGCAGTCCTGGTCATGAGGTTCAAGGGAGAAGACACATCAACACACCGGCACAACCACAGCACACGGGTAATCTCTCAGTACAAACATGTGCCAGAACAAGTCACAAGCTTTCCCTGTCACACACACACACACACACACACACACACACAATCACCAGATGTCAGGGATAGAGACACCCTTGGAGGTCATTCAGTCCAATGGTTTTCAATCTTCTAAAGAAGAGTCTTCTTTGCAGAAGCATATCCTTGGCCTCTTGTTCCCCCAAGGTACCATCCTGGGAATGCCAGAGAACATGTCCAAGCCACTTGGTTAACACAATCCAAGGCCCAGAATAGAGAAAAGCCTTGCCCAATGTCAGGCCAGGTGTTGGGAACAGAGCTGGGACTTGGGGCTGGGCCCTTAGCCCTCCCCTCCATGACCTGCAGAGGCTTCTCCCAGTGCTCACCTGGGGCTGCCTGACACATGCAGTGGCTGGGGTTAGGATCCTCAGTGATGTTCCTAGGAAATGAGGGAGACCATGGGCCTGGAGTGTCACCAAGAACAGAAAGAAAGGAGTCAGAAGGATATTGGTGCATCCATGTCAAGCAGACTACATTGGCTGTGGGCAGGGCATTGCAGCTAACAAGCATTGTTTTACTCTCTGCCAAGGAGAGAAGGCGGGGAGCAGGGTGACATGTGTGTGTGTGAGCGCACGCACATACACATGTATACATGCATGGAAAGTCCACCCTACCCAGAAGCTTGGCACCAGCTTCAAGCTGGGCATGGACCAAGGGCTCTCAGAGGTAAGGGTTGGCTAAAACAAGCTTCTCTTGAGGAACTTCTCACAACTCACATATGTTTGTGACAAATACTGGCAAGCCTTTGATTTGAATGAGAGACTTGATTTCAGAACCAGCCCAAAGTAATGCAGAGCCAAGTGGCATGAGGAAATATGCATGGGTTGGAAGCCAGTCCAGCCTGGATGAGAATCCGAGTTCTGCCAGTAAGTGCCTTTGTGATCTTTGACAAGTAACTGTAAACCACACTAGGCCTCTGTTGTCCTGCCGGTAAAGTGGGGATATAAGAGCTATCATTTGTGGAACATTGGGTTTGGCTAGCCCCTGGGCATGTAAAGAAATTCTCCTTCCAGCCCCATGAGAGCTTTGCAGTGTACGTAGTTTCAACAGTGCTTCTCGCTCCAGCCTCGCAGCACAAGAATCTCCAACAGGAGTGATAGTCACGTGAGAGGGAGCGCTATAGAGATGAGCAAGGTGCACAGGCAGCTGCTCCATGCTTGTTTTACAGGCCAGTTGTCCCCGCCCAACTGGGAGCCTCCAAGACCGAGGCAGGGTTGACCTTCTTGCCAGAGCCTCAGTACCCTGCCCAGTGCAGTATGCAGACCGCCTCAGTAGATGTATGTTCAGTTGATAATGACGTACCCTTGCTCGATCACAGATGACTGCCTTGGAGGCTCAAGAAAGTTAGGATGGTGACATATCCCTGACAGACGTGAGGACAGAGATCCTAGAGTTTCCTAGCCACAGCTATGGAGGGGCCCTAGGAGATGGCCCAGCTATCAGACAAATAGAGGCCTGCAGTCAGTGCCAGGAAGGGACATCCCCAAGTCACCAACAGGCTAGGGACAGAGCCGGCCCCACAGCTCACACCTCTTGACCTTAGGTTACCCTGCACCCTTTGCAGTCCTTGACCTCCTCTGATCCAGCCAAGCTGAATCCAGTAACTCCAGAGCACGTGAGGCCCTGGTAGATGGTACTGCAGCGCCACCCCCCGGCAGTTGTGTGCTGGGAACTGCTACCTGGCAAGGCCCAGGACCTCTCCCTGCCCTCAATGGCACCTCAAGAAATCCCATTCTGGCCACTATCTGCTTCTTCCCGGGATCCAGGCCCCTCTTCTCTGACAGACTTGCCCCCAGCTCCTCCCCAAGCTGTGCTACTCTGGGACCAAAGCTTAGGCACTGGGTCCCCAGGGTCTGCCCAGCAACCAGAGTGACTTCCCAGATTCCTTCTCCGAGTTCCAAGGAGATAGCCAGGGTCAACTGCCCTGTTGTGGCCAGTTCCTTATCCTCAGGGCCTGTGTGAATGGCTTGTCAGCTCCTAAGCAAAGGCTAGGGAACCAAGCATTCTAGAGACTGACGTGGGGGTTAGTAGGGTGACAGTGCCCATACCCCCTTCCCAGTGGTGTGACTTAGGGTAGGCAGTGAAAGGCCTATTCGCAGGGGACTGGGAGAATCCAATGAGACAACGGATTTGAAAGTTCCTGGCAATATGACTGGTACCCACAAGGGGTTCTGTGATGCCGGCTTTCCTCCCATGGGGAAGGCTTCTTAACCAGGGGCCCTAGATGGACTCCAGGACCCCATATATGACGCATGTGTGTATTCATGAGCATTTTCTCGGGAGAAGCTCCCATGGCTCTATTGGAGCCTCAAAGAGGTTCCATGACACACCAAATTTTAAGAACCTCTGATCTCAAGGGTTCCTTCTTGGGCAGAGAGGGTGTGGAGCTTAGTCAAGAATCAGCCACCCCCTCTCATGTGGGACCGGCACAGAGCCAATCCAACAGGTCATGGGGTCTGAGATGTAAGAACCCCAATATTCACGGGACCCCTGAGCTGAGCCCCAGAGATCTCGACATGGGAGCAGCCCACACTGCAGTCCAGACCCACACAAAGGTGCACTGACTGTGGAGACAAGAGGTGAGAAGAGTCGGGGTGGGCAGGAGGTGGTGAGGGCAGGAGACAGTTCCAGCATAGCTGACTGCACCTTGAAAGAGAAACCAGCTCCTGAAGGTCAGAGCAAAGACTATGGCCCAGAGGACTTAGGACAGAGCAGCATAGGGTGTTTTGAAAGGCAGTGTAACCCAGTGGCAAAAATCATGGGCTCTGAAACTCAGTGCCCAAGTTGGAATCTGGGCTCACTTGCAGGTAACTCACCCTGGACCAGGTTTAGTTACTGCCCTTCTCTACGCCTGTTTCTTACTTCATAAAATGGAGACAATCATAGTGCTTGCTTATAGGGTTGCTGTGAGGACTGAATGAGTTGATATAGGAAGAGCCCTCAGAATGGGGCCTGGAACTTGGCAAACACCCTGTCTGTGCTGGTTGCTATTATTCCTATCAGTCTAGTGGGGACAGAGGGCAGGGCTCATGGATGTCTGGTGAGACACCTGTAAGCTGGGGTCACATACACTGGGCTGAGGAGTCTGGGGTGGGATCTGTACACTTGGGGCACCACTGTTTCTGAAGAGACAGCCGCCATGTGAAGGTCCTGTGAATGAGCTGGGTAGAACAGCAGATCAGTTAGCACTCACTGAATTCTTATCCATGTCAGGCCCATAAAGGACCTGAAAGAAGAGTTCCTGGGAGCTAGATGCTTCGAATACCACATGTGGGACTGTTCTTGGCTGTAGAGCTTCACAGTGTCCCTGTGTGAGGGGAGGCTGGGGCCTGGGTGGGCACAAGGGCATGGAAGCCCCAGATGAATCTATCCATACTCAACAGAGCTCATCCTGATAACTGCCAATACCTTGACTTTGCAGTCAGGAGTCTGTGGTAGCAGAAAATGACCCCCCAAAGTTGTCCACGTCCTGATCCTTTGTTGTTGTTGTTGTTGTTCAGTTGCTCACTCGTGTCTGACTCTTTGCCACCTCATGAACTCAGCATGCCAGGCTTCCCTATCCTTCACTCTCTCCCAGAGTTTGCTCAAACTCATGTCCATTGAGTCAGTGATGCCATCCAACCATCTCATCCTGATCCATAGAACCTGCAAATATGTTTCCTTCAATGGAAAACTGTACTTTGCAGATGTGATTAAATTAAAGATCTTGGGATGAGATATTTTGGGGGACTATCTCGGTGGGTTCAATGTAATCACCAAGACTCTTAGTAAGAGGCCATAATGAAAGTACAGTCAGGGAGAGGGGGGTGGGAGAGACTGAAATTTGAAGATGCTCTGTTACTGGTCTTGAAGATGGAGGAAGGGGCCATGAGGCAAGGAATGGGGAAGTCTCCAGAAACAGGAAAGGCCCAGGAGGCCAACTCTCCCTTAGAACCTTCTGGAGCAATGCAGCCTTGATTTTAACCAAGTGAGACTCATTTTGGACTTCTGGCCTCGGAAACTGTAAGATTATAAAAGTATATTGTTATAAGCCACTAAGTGTGGTACTTACTTACACTTGCAATAAGAGAGTGAGGCAGGATCTGAGGGGGAAAAAAAGGGAAAGGAAAGCCATGTATGAAATCTACTTTAGAAAGAGCAAAGAACCAGGTGAAAGAGAACCTAGGGGAAATCAAAGTTTATTTAGCAAGTGCTCTAGGGGATCTCGGACGCGAATACAAGGGGAAATCCACTTAAATCTTTACCTCTCCTTGAACAATCCAATTTATTCCAGATAGGTTATAGAAATAGCTGTGTGGAGAGAAACTAGAAGCGAACAGATGGAGAACAGGCTGATAAAGGCTCTTAGAATCATGACGTAAGAGCAATGAAAGATAAGTTCAGAGAAAAGAAGATGAAGGATCCACGGCTGCCAACTTCAGCTATGGCCAGAGATGCTACGGGCGAGTTCACACTGTGGACAGGCCAGGACAGGTGGATAGATGCCTCAGAGAGAAGTTTCAACTCAAAGGGAAACTTTCTACACAACTGGGACTGGATGAACCAGGAGCAGGCTGCCAAGGAAAGGAGGGAAAATACAGAACCCACAAAGCCTGAAGGGTATCCATGGGTCTCACCCCCAAACAATTCCTCAGCACTCATGGGAATTAAAAACAAAGGTCAACAGGGACTTCCCTGGTGGTCCAGTGCTTGAGGTTTCACCTGCAAGCGTTGCAGGTTTGATCCCTGGTCAGGGAGCTAAGATCCCACATGCCTCACAGCCAAAAAAATCAAAACATCAAATAGAAGCAGTGTTGCAACAAATTCAATAAAGACTTTAAAATAGTGCATATTTTAAAAAAATGTTTTAAAAAAAGCAAAAGTTAACAGATATGCCTTATAGGCTGTGACACTGTGACATATGCATTCACTTTTGCAGCACTGCATTCTGGGAGGGCAGGCAAGCATCAGGGCCGGGGGGGCTTCTCTGCAGCAAGGATGGAGGACCAAGGAACTTGAAGGTTTGTGTGCCCATTGGACAAGCCAGATACTAGCCCAGGGCCAGCTTTCCTCTCATTTCAACATATTTGGGCCAAGAGGGTCATCCTGAGGCCAGGGCCTTCCTTGTGTTCCCACACCTCACTAAGAGACACAGACACTTGGTTTGGACACCTGGGCAGATGAGGAAACTGAGCCAGGCAAGTGGGAGAAAATACCGGAGTCAGGAAGGGGAGACTAGCCTGCTCAGATGGTGTCGTGGCTCCTTAAAGAGCCCACAGCATCATGCCTCCAGAGAGAGGTGGGGCCTGAGAGGAGCCATCCCTTCCCGTCCATCTGTGTGCAAGGCTCAGTCTCTCTCACCCAGCTGGCAACATGGCCTTCCTCCTGTGAGGCCTTTTCATCCCCCACTTTCCACCTGCTTGATTTATCTCCTTCAGAGAACCCTACCTGAAATACCAGACAAAGCCCAGCGTGCTCCTAGAAGATGCATGTGTGACCTCATTGAGATTTGGGAGTCACAAAACCCCAAGGCCTCTTGCCTGGAGGGCTACCTGCCTCCCTTCTCCTCTCTAGACTCTCTCCTGATATCTTCTCACCTAGAAAATGCTTCCAAACTCCCTTCCTCAGCTGAAGACTGTGATAAGCCAGCTGCATGGTTGGTTTAAGTGAATCTGACATTGAAGGTCTGCAAGGGATAAATTTGTTTTTTTCCTTTCCTTTTTCCCGTTCTTCAAGCAAACACAATTTACAGTCCCAGCCATGACATCTTGCTGGCTGACAGTCCACATAGTTCACTGACAGCCTACCGAGCTCCCTCTTTTTAGGGAAACCTGCCCTTGAACCCCGGTGAGAATCAAGACCAGCTGAACAGCAGGCCGGAAGAGAAGGGGCCTCTGTCACTTCACTGGACCCTCGGCAAGGCCAATCACCTCTCACAGTGCATTTTAAGGAGAGAAGAGGGCAGTCATCCTGCCCACCACCTAGAAAGTACTCCACAAGTAGCTGTTGTCACCACACCATGATGATACACCCACCTTCTACCACTGCCTGTCCCCTAGGACTCACATGTAGGGTGACTCTTATGGGCCAGCGAAAGAAAAAGTGGAAGTGTTCGTCGCTCAGTTGTGTCTGACTCTTTGCAACCCCATGGACTGTAACCCCCAGGCTCCTCTGCCCATGGAATTCTCCAGGCAAGACTACTGGAATGGGTTGCCATTCCCTTCTCCAGGGGATCTTCCCGGCTCAGGGATGGCACCTAGGTCCCCTGCATTGCAAGCAGATTCTTTACCATCTCATGGGCTAAGGTGTATGCCAAGGACACACAGATATTAGGTTCCTATGTGGCAGGGTGCTATTGCAACCAATCTACAGAGGAGGGAACTGGACTCAGAGACATGGAGTAACTTGCCCAAGACATCTTAGCTAAGAAATGGGGGATCCCAGAGCCTAAGGTCCTAATTTCTCCTGCTGCATTGCTCCCCTCGACTGCCTCTTGAATGGCAGGCTTGGCTTGAACCTGCTTTACTGAAGACCATGGCCATGCAAAAACCCAGGAATGAGTCCCTGTACATGGTCCTCACCAGCCCTGCCTCACCTTTCTGGATGGGAGCCTCCCTCCTGCTTGGCCTACCAGAGAGAGGCCTTTTCATGAGGCAAGCCACCCCCCACAGTCAACACCTCTTCCTGCTTTGAGGCCATACTGAAGGCCTCCCATATCTGGCCTGCCACACCCAGGGCTGCCAGGCCCAAGCCCAGGTCCACCCCAGGCCCTGCTCACCCTGCATGCAGGAGAGCTGGCTAAGCACATGAGCCCATGAAGCCAGCTAGGGAGCCCCATATGGGCTCATGCCATTGAGCGAACTTGGCTTTTCAAATATGGTAAAAGGGTGCATTAACCACATGATGCCAGAGCAAGGCAGAAAGAAGACGGTTAGCAGTTAATTTTATGGATTTGCTGTACGGGATTTGAAATAATGGAAAATGCATTTCAAAGTATGCATAGTATCACAGCTCTGTCAAGCAAAGGAGAGGGAAAGAAAGACAGAGTGACACTTGTAACTGTTTCTCCTTTAAATCTTGAGAGGTCAGCCATCACTGAGGAATGAAGGTGCATGAATTTGCCTGTAATTTCTTCTCTGCTAAAGTCTGAAATGTTAATGCAATTCTAATGCAATTTAATATAAAAATGAATTCATTGTAATTCACTCTTAATATGTAGTTTAGTACAAAAGACTTTACTGTTATCACATCCATTTCATTGATTCATTCAATAAACATGTGCTGAGCTCCTATTCCACAACAAGCCCTGCATGGGCCCTCGAAGGAGCAGGGAGAAAACAGACACATGGCAGGCTTAAGACCTGACCTTGAGCCTTGCAGTCGAGCAGAGGAGACAAGTCAGGGACTTACATAATTAAGTGCAATGTGGTCACAGTGCCCTGGGGACAGCACGGTGCTAGGCTGGAGGATCTGGGGAGAGACAGAGTACTTGCAGCTGCAAGAAAAATAACTCAGGAGGTCTGCCCCAGGCCTGGATTCTATGATGACCAGGAAGAGGGTCTAAGCTTGCCTGGCAACCCAGGTTGGAAAGAGCCTGCTTCCCCAGTGCCAGCTTGGCAGACAGCATAGGGGTGAGTCCCTACTGACCCCTGGGACAGTCTTCCCAAGTGTGACCTAAGAGCTTCGGATTTCCTGAAACCCAAGGGTGCATCCAGGGTGTGGAGTTTGAGCTGAGTCCTAGATGTCTGGGCTTCCGCCATCCTTTTGTTGTTTCCAAGCACCCACAGCTCAGTCTTTCAGTGGGAACCAGGGAAGCCAGGAAGCACGGCTGAACTTAGTAGGTGACCACACTTCTTACTCTGTCACCCTCAAATCTTGAGAACATTAATGGAAGACCCTTGTTCCCAAAACATCCCCAGGCAAGAGCAATGCCAATGCCAAGAATGTCAAAATGTCCAGGAAAGAAACAAACATACTCCTCTTCTGACTTCCCTCCCTTCCCTCCCTTTACCAGGTACAAAACAAAATATGCCAGAAGGGATGAAATACAGCTCAAGCGAGCTGAGAGGTAAATTAAGCCAAATGCAGGAACCCTCTTGAGGGCCATTATGACTGCCACTCTTGGGGTTTCCTGGATACCGCTGGGAACCAAGGCCCTTCTTGAGCAGCTCAGCAGGCAGATGGTTCTGCCACTCATAATGGCCTCTGAGCACTGGGCTGGAAGCCTCTCAGCAGACAGGGCTGTGGACCAGGAAGGAACCAATTTCACGCTCTTGGATACTTCCGAAGGGTTGGTGGTATCGCTACCCAGGCTCATACTGACTTTGACCCTCAAATCGAACTGAGGAGCATTAAGACTCCTCGTGGGGGCTTGCTCCCTGTATTCACTTCCTAGGGTTGCCATACGAATGGTGACAAACTTGGTCACTGATTCAATGGACATGAACTTGGGCAAACTCTGGGCAATGGTGAGGGACATGTAGGCCTGGCGTGCTGCAGTCCAGGGGGTTGCGAAGAGTCGGACACAACTTGACAATTGAAGTGCCTTAGAGTGACAGAAATGTATTCATTCACATTGTGGAGGCCAAAAGTCCAAAATAAAGGCGTCAGCAGGGTTAAGGCAGGGCTTCACTGGTGGTCTAGTGGTGGAAGATCCGCCTGCAAATGCAGGAGGCACAAATTCAAGTCTGGGAGGATCCCACATGCCACTCCAGAGCAACTAAGTCCTTGCGCCACAACTATTGAACCTGTACTCTAGAGCCCAGGAACCACAACTACTGAAGACCGAGGGCCTGGAGCCCACGCTCTGCAATAAAAGAAGTCACCTGCACCCTGCAACTAGAGAGTAGCCTGCACAGCAACAAAGACCCCGCACAGCCAAAAATAATAACAAAATAAATAAACTTTTAAAAAAAAAGTGTCAGTGGGACCACACTCCTTCGTGAGGCTCTGGGATAGAATGTGTCCCAGACGTTCTCCTCACTTTGGACAATTGTTAGCAGTCCTTGGTGTTCCTTGGCTTGTAGCCGTATCCCTGCAATTTCTGCCTTTGTTTTCACATGGCTGTCTACTCCTTGTGTCTCTCCTCTTCTGTCTCATAAGGACACCTGTCATTGGTTGTGGGCCCCATCCCAAATCCAGGATGATTGCATGCTGAGATCCTTAAATAAATTCCATCTGCAAAGGCACTTTTCCCAAATGCGATCACACTTACAGCTTCTGGGTAGATGTATCTTTGGTGGGGGGACACAACTCAAAGCACTCTATGCTCCTCAGAGCTGTTGTGTTTTGGGGGAGCCAACACAGACAAAGAGAGGCGGCAGCCCTCAGACAAAGAGAGATTCTGGCCTAGGCAATGCATGCTCACATCAGTTCTGTTGGATGAGTATTCTGGAAGCTTCAGCTCACAAGACCCTTTCCAATAGAGTAAAGCAGGAACTCTGGAGCCAGTCTCCCTGCGTTTGCATCCTGGATCTACCACTTTCTAGGTGCTGTGTGACCCTAGGCAAATCACTTCTCCTCTCTGTTTCTTGGCTTACTCATCTGCAAAATAGGGATGATGACAGTGCCTCCTACCTCGTGGGAAAAGTAAGGCTCTATAAGTGTTTGCTATTATTCCCAGCATCCTGTGGTGATTGCTACTGAGGCAAATTCCTGTCATCTTACCATGTCCCCAGAAGCAGGGTCATAACTGGAACACATCAGAACTGGAAGCAATTCTACCGACTATCAACTCCCTAGTAGCCATGGTCAATTGACAAATGGAGGCTCACAGGATGCAACTGACTAGACATTTACATGGATACTATTTTATACCAGAAATCATGATAACAAGACTTTTTTTTTAAAGCAAAGGAGCCAGAATTTATACCATCAAGGAAATGTCTCCCTTCAGAGTTGTCCCTTGAGAGGCTCTACACGTTTTCTCACAGCTGCTGTTGCTCAAACCCTGTAGGGCTGTAGATGTGGCCCTTGGAGACAGTTTGTGAATTATACCACCCTTTGTAGCCCAGTGCAGCCTTTCCTTGTTTAACCATCCATCTTCTCCATATTCTCTCAGAAAATCTTTTGGGTTACTGACAATTAAACCCACCCTCCAATGATAAAGAGCTGTTCTAGGAATGGCTGGTCAGATCCAAAGGCAGACCCTCAAGACAAGTCCCACAGATGTTATGTACACGTTGCACCCACTTCCAGCTAGTAATGGGGGTTTTGATGAAGGCGAGCCTGCTGCCACTTTCCAGGACTGCCACCTCCTTTTTACTTCATTCTATCCTGAACAAGCTAGATGTTTTAGCATCCCTTTACTAATGGTATAATGGTGGACCAGAGAGTATGATCAGCTTCCTAAGGCCACACAGCTAGTCTGTGGCAAAGGGCAGAGTTGAACCTAGACTTTCTGCCTCCAAATTCATCAATCTTCCTATCACTCCAGGATGAACACAGATGAGTCACATTAATGCTGCTGGCTGAGCCTGGCACTTTGCTTCGAATCAACAACCATGTGTGCACATATTTAGATGCCAGTGCAGTCTGGTGCCACCAGCCTTTAAGACATCCTTGTGTTTATGGTCCTAGACATCCCTCTGTTCACATGTAAAATAGGCATAGTGATAACAGAAGAGAGAATTCTGACTTCAGAGGGATTTTGTTAATTTAATCTTCCCTGGGATTAGCAATTAGAAGTGTTCTCCAGTGGGGATACACAAGGTTACCTTTGCACCATCCTACAAATAACAGCAGTGCCCAGGAGTGTGGTGGCACTCCTTGGCACTTGGAGTCCTGCCAACCAAGTAAATTGGCTTGGGTGGGTCATTAGCAGAAGATGCTAAGAGCAGGTGGCTGTAGAGGTGGGCATGTGATTCCTGAGGCTGGAGCAAGGTTGCTCCTCACAATGGCTTATAAAACCGGAACAAAATGAGAGGGTGGGAGGCAGGGGGACACAAGTGCATTTTCTTATTCTATATAGAAAAATAGGACATTTTAGGATGGAAAGAGGCCAGAGAGCCCACTGAGAGCTGCCTCTTCTTTAGTTCTGGTGCAGTATAATTTTCCTACTGATACCTGTCAAACCATTTTTAAAAACAAAACAGCCATTCCCACTAGTGACTTCTATTATTGCCTTTGGTGAATTTCCTGTGCTGGAAGCATCCTCCCGTGATGCTCTTCCTTCACCGGGGCCCGAGCCTCAGGGCGTTACTGTCCTGTCCTGAATTTCCAGGGGCTCCAGGTTCTCAGTGTCCGGCAAGCTATGCTTGCCATTCTTGATCCTGTTGCAAAATAAAATCTCAGCCCATGGATCATTAGAAGGGAAATCGTTGGTCCCAGGAAGATCTAGGGTCTTTGCATAGCCTTCTCTGCAGGAAACTGCCTGCCCACCCCCCTTCCCAGAGGGAAAAGCTGCTTAAGCCTCCCTGAGGGTTTCATTTTCCCATGAGACTTTGCTGCTAACTTGGAGAAAATTACAACCAAAGAAGTCGCCTATTTCTGCTTTCTTTTCCCCAAGGCTCTGGTCTCAGCTGTGAGAATGAAATCAAACCAGGCCTGGTGAGGTGTCTACAATTTCCTACACTCTGTGTTTGAGAAGTCTGTGCCTATTGAAGTAGGTGGAGAGACGAGGTAGGGAACAATTTTGCTATTGCATGGTGGCAGCAGCCTGCTAGTGAGCCATCTCAGGCCTCCAGGGAGCTGCCTCCCCCAAGTGGTCAACCCCTTCAGGACTCCAGGGTTGCCTTCTGCAAGCTCTCATCATCCTGGCCACACTGTGCTCTCTCTGTCCACTTATCTGCCAACCACAGTAGACAGAGGGAGGTCTGTGAGGAGAGAGCCATGGCTAAGGGTCACTAGTCTGCTCAGAGCCCAGGAGAGGGCCTCCCGGGAGCAGGTGCCCAGTAAGTAAATATTGGTTGAATGAATGAGGAAAAATGTAGCCAAGTAACATTTAAAAGGGTGTCCAAGTGAAAATAAACAGAGTGAAGAGGGAGCAGGGTCAGCCAACCATTCAGTCTTTGTTGGCACGTGGCACTCACAGCTGGTGTCTGGGCCTCCCCCACTGCCCCGGCCTGTCCCCGCCCCAGCCACATTGGCCAGGTCCACAGAGATGACTTTCTGCCTCAGGTTCTCTGCTGAGCCCCAGGGTGCTGGGATCCCTGCCCAGCTTCTGTCCAGACCCTCCACGGAGGCAACAGACAGCCTCTCTCCCCACCAGCTGCTGGCCGACTTTTGCTGCAGAGTTTTCAGCATCTGGCAAAACACCTCCTGGCCCAGACTTTCAGAGTCACCAGGCTCCCATTGACACGCTGACCCTCAAGATGAGCCCTGCCTCAGATGCCAACACCTGCGAAGCCACACCCACATTTCCTCACCACTCTGACAAGACCTAGGCCCTCTCAGTGGCTTTTGAAGGGACCTGTCTCTATGGCCCCAACTGCCTCCTTATCTCAAGCAGCCTAACCTGCTAAGGACACGGCCCAGCCCACCACTGAGCCCATCCAGGTTTCTGTCCATGGACCAACAATTGGTCCCCCAGACCCACAGAAGACAAAGCATTAAGCTTTAAATGGGAGCTCTGTTGAGTTCATCCCTATGCTACATGCAACAGGGCCCCATCACAAAACCCTCTTCATTGCCTCCCATCACCACCCAATCATATTGGTCAAAAGCAGCTCTTCCTGGAAGAGATGAACTTTTCCTTACACGCCAGTGAGATCCCAATGGCCAGCTTTCACCAGAGCACTAAGTGACATCATCACAAACTGACTTCACGTCAACACAACCTTAGTAAGAGCCACTGTGTCCAGTCACTGGGGCTTATCTTAACTACTCTCTCTCAGGGTAGTAGAGACAGCAAGGCTTCATTGTGAAGCTGTCTTTTGGCACTTCAGAATACAAGTTACCCTGAATGGAACCCAAGAAAATGCCACCTATGTTGCATAGGTTCTTTTTGTGGCGGTAGGACAAATACCACCAGCCCAGTAAGGTCCTGCTCCTGGGACGTGATGCAAAGCAGAGCAGTAGGCTGAAGGCATGAAATCTGAGAATGGGAAGACTCTGAGTGGCAGCTATTCTGACTTCTCTATCAAAATGGCTTTAACTTAGGCAGCATCACAGATCCTATGTTTTATGAGGACCAGGAGGGTGGGAGGAACCTTCTAGGAAGCCAAACCCTGAAGTATGGCTAATAGGCGTTCCAATGTGAAGTTGCATAAGCCATTGATAAATGATTGGCAATGGTCAACAATGAGTTTCCTGTGTATTTAAATCAGGCCCATTGGAAATATGCCAATTTCCATCTAAATACCTTGATCCTTCTGAGTGGCAGTTTCTTTGAGAAACTGTCTTGAGTCTGTGGCTTTCTTTCTACTTGATCCTGGAGCTGGTTGGGCTGGAGAAACTGCCCATTGAATAGTCTAGACGAAGGCCTCCATTATGCCATTTCTTTGTGCTTATGAAGGCTGAGGCCTTGAGCACTGTTGTCTAAGACCCTGCGGCTGTCCCTCCAGGTCTCATGCTATTCGATCACAACACTGGCCTGTTCTCTAGCCAATACTTGGCTCAAATAGACCAGAGCTACAGACAGGCTTTCTGGTCAAAAGGCTGGGCCTGCAGCAATGTGGAAGTTCTTACTGGTGAAGGCCTCATGCAATGTGAAACGTCTTGAAAGTGTGATCAGTGTGCACCAGATAGCGGGCTGCCTCACACTAAAAGGGTACAGATGGGGCAAAGTGAGAGAATCAGGAGGGCAGCAGGCTGCCCTAGGCTATAGACTGTGTTCAGGATGCTCTCTGGCTTAAAGGCCAGGGCTCACAAGTCCTTCAGAACAATTCAATATCTTCCAAAAGACTTCTTTTGGATGAGTTGCTTTGAGTCCAAGTCACCTCAAAACAGAACTGCTGCCTGATTTTGCTTTTTCCACCCTCTTTGGCTTCCTCATCTAATAACAGTAAGAATAATAGTAAGAGTAATACATCATGTTCCTATAACAATGGACCATAGCTTGCATATGCTTCTCCCCCTGGGTCCGTCACAACAATCCCATGTGAAGGGTTGGCAGAGCAGGGATTTTTAAGCCCACTTATACCAAGGGGAAAACTGAGGCTCCAAGGAGCTAAGAAATTCACCCAAGTCAAGTGGTGGAACTGCAACTTGAATGGAGTAATTCTACTCCAAGCTCAGTGCTCTCCTCACTCCACGGCCTTTTCCATAACAGTACCAGTGAAGTAGTTTCTGCAAAACAGAGCTGTAGTCTTTCCCAAGCTGCACTCCGTCGAGACTCGCCTGTGACCTTGTCCCCTCAGCAGCCCCTAGAAACCACACACCAGTAACCCAGGACCCAGCACAACTGCTATAAGTCCCAGCTAAGGCCTTGCCCTGCTCCAGGATCACCTGGGGACCTGCGCCAGCTCTTTCACCCCTCCCTCTGTGGCAGAAGACTCACATGCAAATAAAGTGGGACATTGTATTTGCCTTGGGAAAGATGCAGCCAAATCAAACACGATGAGCACAGTCACTAAACATTCCAGGCATTTCCTTTCCAGTTTTCCTGCCCGTCACCCATGCAAATCTGATGTAGAATGGCCACGCAAGAATGTGATAAGTATTTTTTCCTTCCTAAACTGGGATTTAGCATGAGGAGAGAAAGACCGGATGGAGAGAGTTAACTGT
Source organism: Cervus canadensis (assembly GCF_019320065.1). NCBI lineage: Eukaryota > Metazoa > Chordata > Mammalia > Artiodactyla > Cervidae > Cervus > Cervus canadensis. The sequence goes on from NC_057419.1 coordinate 98,635,102, forward strand.
TGAAATATTTGCTCTCATTGGGCCAAGTATCTGTGGGAAGGAGTTGGGGTCATTCAGGACTGAAGGATCGCTGGAGGGGAAATGTAGGCGCAAGGCAGATTGTTAAGGCAGGCTTAGTCCCAAATCCACAGCTGGGACACAGACCATCTTTGTTGGGCTTCAGACCAGGGGTCCCTAACCTTTTTGGCAGCAGGGACCGGTTTCATGGAAGACATTTTTTCCACGGACTGAGAGTGGGGGAGGGGGGTGGGCAGGGATGGTTTGGGGATGATTCAAGCACATTACATGGATTGTGCACTTTATTTCTGTTATTACACCAGCTTCACCTCAGATCATCAGGCATTAGATCCTGGAGCTTGGGGACCCCTGCTTCAGGCTACTCAAAGCAGATGGGCCAAGAGGTGGACACTCTGTGAAAAAATAGGTTGGTGCCCAGTTGCTGCGTGGCTGCTTAGAAGCACAATACTTTTCCTACCTAGAGTTTATCTCTAAGGACAGTGGACAGGTATCTGCTTAGGACTTATGAAACAGTAGGCTTGAGGCAGGGGCATGCAAGACTCGCACGAAACCCTCAACTAAGCCAGCAGGAGACGAGATGGGGTGTATTGGGGTAGTATGACTGTAGATAAGGCTGGTAGGATGCTTCCTATCCTGACTGGAAAACTTGTCAGCTCACTGATCCCAGAGCTTGAATACAGGTCTGGATGCAGGAAGGTTTTGGATGAGAAGGGAGTTCAGAGATGGGATGTGTCAATGTCCTCAATCTAAGGCCAGAGAAGGGGGGTGGGGAACTCAGGCAAAACCAAAGCAAAATTGGGGCCAGCACTCAGGCTACCAGACCTGGGTTCGTGGCACTTCTCCTCACACTCCAGGCTGACTCCAACACCGGGCCACAGAGTTCAGGAGTGGATCGCTACCTTCTTTCTCTCTTGCTGCTTGTCCTGTGGGGGGCTTAGGGGGAAGAAAGTGATGGCATAGATGACAATATCTCCAGCAAAGAGGAGCTATGAAGAGATCTAGGCCCTGTTTGCAATAGAAGAGATGGGAGAAAGGCTACCTCCCAACCAGTCCTTCCCCACGACTGGACCTTCCTTCTCAGATATCCTCTCTTCAAAGTTCACCAACTCTCACTCACATTCCTGGCTCAGCTGGCTCCACAGATTTCCCCTGGATAGTCTCCTTTTAGTGCCATAATCATGCCTGGTGAGGGTTATCACCCCGTTTTATGGAAGAAGGAGCTGAGGCTGTTGGAGGGATGTGATATGAGTGTCCATACTCACAAGGCCATACGTAGCCCAGCTGTGATTTTGAATTCAGGTTTCTCTCTGCCCTAAGCTTATATTCTTTGACTCTCCATGGGGGTGGACAGGAAAGGGGAGCAATAGGAAGAGGTTTATGATGATCTCTTCTTCTTCCAAACAGGATCTGGGCCAGACTAGAGGAAACAAGGGGCCTGGGTTTCTCAACTGGAAGACTCTGAGGTTGAGTTGACAAGGAACCACATGGAGGCAGATGGCTGTGTATTTAAATCCGTGACTGCCTCTTACGAGTAGTCTGCTATATTCAAAGGAGGCCTGGTAGCTGTAGTCCTGACTGCCAACGTGCAGTGTGGGCAAGAGAACTTGGGCCAGAATGAGCACCGCTGCTCTGTGTCCCAATAGCATTCTGCATAGAAGTGCATCCACTCATGGCCCTTACTATCCTAAACTTCCACTAGCCATGGTTATGGGCTGAACTGTGTCTCCCAAAGGGCTTCCCAGGTGGCTCAGTGGGTAAGGAACCTGATTTACCCACTTTGCAGGAGATGCAAGATGGATCCCGGGGTCAGAAAGATCTCCTAGAGAAGGACATGGCAACCCAATTCAGTATTCTTGCCTGGGAAACTCCATGGACAGGAGACCCTGGTGGGCTATGGTCCATGGGGTTGCAAAGGGTCAGATATGACTGAGCACACACACACTTGTCCCCCAGCATTCATAAGTTGAAGTCCAATACCTTAGAATGTGACTGGATTTGGAGACAGGGTCTTTAAAAGGGCAATGAGGTCAAAATGAAGTCATTATAGGTATATGTATAGCTGATTCACTGTGCTGTACAGTAGATTTATGCTTTACAACATTGTAAAGCAACTATACTCTAGTAAAATTTAAAAAAATGAAGTCATTAGAGTGGGCCCTACTCCAATATGACTGGTATCCTAATAAAAAGAAGAGATTGAGACACAGACATGCAGAGGAAAGATACTGTGACAATGTGGGCCATTTACAAATGAAGGAGAGAGGCCTGGAACAGATCCTTTCCTGACAACCCCTAGAAGGAAGCCACTCTGCAAACACCTTGATCTTGGACTTCCAGCCTCCAGAAGGAGGAGACAATCAATTTCTGTTGTTCAAGCCACCTGCACTATAGTACTTTATTACAGCAATCCTAGCAAATGAATGCACCAATTTACATAGATCTGTCTTCCCTACAGTACCATGAGCTCCCTGAGGGCAGGAACCCAGCACAGCCTGGTACCCAGTGTCCGGTGCCCAGTGAACGGCCAGTCAAGAGTTGCTGATGGCAATGTTGCCCCATGTGGGTCAGATGGATATCAACCTGGGAGGCCAGCTCCCCATTTCTCTCAGGACAGGTCTGGGGGGCCTGCATCCAGGGCCCTCCCTCCCTAGATCATCTGCAGTCAGAGGACCTCCTTCATCTTGAAAGGGGGTGGGTGCAGCTGCAGCAAGGAACCTGGTAGCCCACTTTCCTGCAGACTCCAGGTGGCCCAGGGAAATACTCTTTTCACCAGATGGCTTGGGGTGAGGGCTTTGACAACTGGGCTCTGGCTCCTGAGCAAGTATGTAATGACTGGAACATGATGATTTGGGGAAAGGAAGGGGTGGTCAAGATCTCAGAAAGTTAAGAAGAAAGTAGAATGCTGGGGTGAGGAGGACTCTGAACACTAGGCCTTGGCTGCGGAGACAAGAGAGTGGGCTTTGCCAGCACCTGGGTAAGATGTAAGTAGTCTGAAGCCCAGAAGCTGAGTGGTTAGTAGTGGCTGAGGGAGTAAGGCAGCTGGGGCTACAGTGGGCTTCCTGGCCATGACCTGAAACTGTCTGGCCCTGTGTGCTCCCCAAGATCAGATGCACTTCCATTCTTTCCACAGTGCCCACTGCCAAGCTCGAGCCAAAAGCCCAGCATAGAGTTAAGAGTCTCTCGGGAAAAAATAAGAAAAGAATCTCTCGGGTAAGGCCTGTGGACCAAATTAACTTGCAGAAGAAAGAATGAATGCTAAATTTCTGTTTTAACCCTGTATAAAGAGCTTCTCCCTCCCCAAAGAGGCAGGGAATGAAAAGTGGAGAGACCTCATTGTGAAAAGCAGCACTTCAGAAGGGCGATAGCTCACTGTGATCTCCACAAACACGCAGAAGACAAGGAGATTCTGAATCCACAGTGAACCAGCTCCATCTAGCAGCATGAATCATCAGTGGGTTTGCATCTGTTTTGGTCTAACAACACAGGAAGAAAAGGCATTTACCAGGCCAAGGAAAATGCAACTTTCAGAGTGTCACCCTTGGCTTATCGCCAACAGGCCCCAGGCTGAGTATGTACCATGAGCCCCTTCCTGCAAAAGTTCTTCCAAGCCTTCAGGGCCAGGCAGCAGGAGCTGCACTCCTGGTCAGAAGTTGTTGTTCAGTTGCTCGATCATGTCAGACTCTTTGCAACCCCATGGACTGCAGAATGCCAGGCTTCCCTGTCCTTCACTGTCTCCTGGAGTGTGCTCAAACTCATGTCCACTGAGGGTCAGAAACTAAATCTCTGCAAGGACAAAGGGTGTGAGTCCTTGGTCCTGCTGCCCAGGTATATGTACTCGGACATGCAAATGACACACCATGTCATGGGTCAGAGGGCTGAGCAGTAAGATAGGACTTGCAACTCTTCTGGAATTTGTCCTCAGAAAAGGAGACAAGGCCTTCAAAGCCTGGAGTCCACAGATGGAGTGGTTGGCACATATTGATAGTAGACTTGTAAGTACAGCCCAGAGCTCTTGACAGCCCTGAGCTCTTGGCTCCTCAGACTGTACCACCCTGCCTACCTCTCAAACTAAACCCACAATTTCCACCAGTCCAATCATCTTTATAGAATTGTCTGCTCAAGTCAGTGACCATTAATTTGGCTAATTTCTTTTCAGACCCCAGTGATCAGTTGTTTGCATTGGCTAGGAAATGAATTTAAATGGACTTGGGACTTCCCTGGTAGTGCAGTGGATGAGACTGTGCTCCCCATGCAGGGGACCTGGGTTTGATCCCTGGTCAGGGAACTGGATCCCACATGCACAATGAAGACAGAAGATCCCACATGCCCCAACCAAGACCTGACAGAGCCAAATAAATAAATAAATGTTTTAAATTAAAAAAAAATACACTGGCTGTTCAAACAGGCCCTTGACTACAGCTGGGCATAGAGGACTTTGTAATTTAGAATTCAGGGTTGTCTGTTATAGTTAATGGTACATTAAAGAGCAACAGATTAAGAATAGGCCTATGTGATCCATCCAGACAGTGGAATACTATTCAGCAATAAAAAGTTATGAGCTATCAAGCCATGGGAAGACATGAAGGAAACTTAAATGCATATTGCTAGGTGAAAGGAGTCATTTAGCTGTGAAAAGAATGAAAGTCACAGTCTGAAAAGACTACATATTGTATGGTTCAACATATATGACATTCTGGAAAAGGTAAAACTATGAAGACAACAACAACAAAAAAGATCCATGGTTGCCAGGAGTTTGAGAGGAAGCGGGGAGTGATGGGAGTGGAGCACAGGGGATGTATGGTGGGTGTATAACATTATGCATTTGCCCAGAAAACCATAAAATTGTACAATACAAAGGGTGGCCCGAGTGTACACTATGGACTTGAGTTAATAATACAATATAAACATTGGTTCATTAACTGTAACAAATGTACCACACCAATGCAAGATGTTGATAATAGGGGAAACTGAGGGAGTATATGGGAACTCTCTGTATTTTCCTCTCCATTTCTATGTAAACCTAAAACTGCTCCCTCAAAAGTCTACAAGTTAAAGAAAATAAATAGGCCTAAGTGCTCAGATATGGAAAGAAGCAGTGCAGGTCTGGAAAGCTTCTATTCCATACCAGACAGAAAGGCAAGAAACCTTGGCTAAAAGTCGGCACCAACACACGCAAATAAACACTGGACAATTTCATCCTGTATCTGAATACTTAGGAATATCTTTCTGTGGGCATTATGTAGTCATGGTCTTTGGTGATATGTATCTGAAAGAAGTGTTAGTCACTCAGTGAAAGTGTCTGACTCTTTGTGACCCCTTGGACTGTAGCCCACCAGGCTCCTCTGTCCATGGGATTCTCCAAGCAAGAATACTGGAGTGGGTTGTTGTGCCCTCCTCCAGGGGATCTTCCAGACTCAGGGATCAAACCCAGTACCTGGGTCTCCCACATTGTAGGCAGATTCTTTACTGTCTGAACCATGTATATATCTAAACAACAGCCCTAGAACATATGAAAATAGAAAAATCAAAACAAACCAGAAACTCAGAGAACAGCTATCATTCTACGTATAAAAACACTACAAAATGTTCCCTTTCAGTCTATACTAACTACGTGACATCCTATGATTTTCCCACTGGAGGGAGAGGAAGGGGGTGTAGACCAAGAAGTGGAACTCTTTAGACACTTCTTGTTCTTCTCCAGCTTGGGTTTTTGTGCTAAGTCCTTGAGTGCCTAGGACCTGGAAGAAACAAAACAAACAGATGTGGCAATAAAAACATAAAAGAACACAGCTGACAAACACCACTGGGTTGATCTTCTATGCACAATTGACCATTATGGAACATAGCACTTAGACTAAATTCTACACACAGTTCAAGGTACTTCAGCATAAGCATCATTAGCTGGCTTTTGTTGTGTTAGATCCCTGGAGGTGGATCTAACCACTTTCAGAGGGTTCAAGAGATCCCTCTAAAACACATTCTTTTCACAAGAGAGAAGACTTGGAATTACAGAGACCACAGTTCTTTGAAAATTAACCCATAAATTCATTTCAATTTCAATAAAAATCCAAACAGATTTTTTTTCATCAACCTCGACAAGCTGACAATAAAATTTACATGGACAAACAAAGGGGCAGGGATAGTAAAAACACGAAGAAGAAGAAGAAAATAATAATAAGCAGGGAACTTGCTATCAGGAAGCAATGCTTATTATGAACCTACAGTAATAAAACTATGTGGTGTGAGCATAGGAGCAAAGTAAAGCAGACTGGTGAAACAGAACAGAAAGCTGAAAGGTAGGGAAACTTGGTATATGACAAAGGTAGTACAGTAGAAAGACAGGGAAAGGATAGACTGTTTAACGAATGGTGTTTAGAGAATTGGATAGCCATGTGAAAAAAAGGAAATATCTATACAAAAATAAGTTCCAGGTGAATTATAAAGCAATATGTAAAAATAAAACATTAAAACACTAAAAGAAAAGACAGGTAGGATCCCTTAAGAGGAAAACACAAGCCAGCCATAAAATTTTAACAAATTAGACTTTTTTCATTAAAACATTTATACAACAAAGACAACATGAAGTTCAAAGATACCTACAGACTGGGAGAAGATATTTCCAACAGATATAACTGGCAAATATTTGCATTTATAACATCTTAAAACTTCCTCAGATCAAAAAATAAAAGCCAAACAACCCAACTAAAGTGGAAAAGAAAACATGAACTACATAAAGGATGAGACCAAAAAGACCATTCAAGATATGAAAAGTTAGTCAAATCCCTGGTAGTCAGGGAAATACAAACTAAAGCAAGAAGACTCATTTCAAACCCACCTATTAGGAAAAATGTTAAAGTCTAACAAAATATCAGGAATGTTGTTGATGATGGGAACACACCCTGTTGCTGGAAGCTTAAACTTGGCATAAGTGCTTTGGAGACCCCTCTCATAATGCCTCATAGACAGCTGCTTAAACCATTGCTTAAAGTGGAGCTTAGACCTTAGACCATTGCTCTTTTTTAAATTAAATACTGACTACTAAACATTTCTCTCTAAGCACCGTTTTAGCTGTACCCCACAGATTTTGTAACGTGTCGTCATTTCCATTTAGTTTAAAACATTTTCTAATTTACCTTGAAATGTGTTATTTAGAAATGTGTTGTTTACTTTACAATATTGTAGTGGTTTTTGCCATACATTGACATGAATCAGCCATGGATTTGCATGTGTTCCCCTTCCCAATCCCCCCTCCCACCTCAAAAAACTAAAAAGAAAAAAAAAAGAAATGTGTTGTTTAATATCTGCATATTGAACTAATCAAGAAAGTGAGAAGATGACCCACAGAATGGGAGAAAACATTTGCAAATCATACACCTGATAAGGTACTTGTATCTAAATAAATAAATAACTCTTTAAAATTTTATTGACGCATAGTTGATTTACAATGTTGTGTTTAATTTCTCCTGTCCAGCAAAATGACTCAGCTTTACATAATATATTCTTTTTCATATTTTTTCCATGATGGTTTATCACAGGATATTGAATATAGTTCCCTGTGCTATACAGTAGGGCTTTCTTGTTTATCTATTCTATATATAATAGTTTGCATTTGCTAACCCCCAAATCCAAGTCCTTCCTTCCTTCACCCTCCTCCCCCTTGACAACCACAAATCTGTTCTCTATATGTGTGTCTGTTTCTGTTTCATAGATAAGTTCATTTGTGTCACATTTTAGATTCCGTGTTTAAATGATATCACATGGTACTTATTTGTCTTTGTCTGACTGACTTAGGGTGATAATCTCTAGGTTCATCCATGTTGCTGCAAATGGCATTATTCCTTTTTTTTTTTAATGGCTGAGTAACAGTCCATTGTGGGCTTCCCAGGTGGTGAATACACATTCGCATGTTTGAAAGTTTGCAACTTGAAGGTTCATACGTAGGGGACTTACCGTATATAAAACTGAATCACTTTGCTGTACACTTGAAATTAACACAGGCTTGTAAATCAACTATCCTTCAATTTAAGAAATACAATGTCTAATGTTATTCCCAAAGAAAATGTTTCTTAACTGAACTCTCTTGTCAAAGAAAATTGGTTCTATTTAATAATGGTTATGACCAAATTATAAGCACCTTCCTTTGTAGCTCAGTCAGTAAGGAATCTGCCTTCAATGTCTGAGACCCAGGTTCGATTCCTGGGTTGGGAAGATTCCCTGGAGAAGGACATGGCAACCCACTCCAGTATTCTTGCCTGCAGAATCCCATGGACCGAGGAACCTGGCAGGCTACAGTCCATGGGGTCACGAGAGTCGGACACGACTTTGTAACTAAACCACCACCACTTAATATAAAACTGCCCTGTGATGAAAATAATCTTTTGAGATGTGGTAAAAACCTCAGTAGAATCTCTCCTTCTCATTTTTTCTCACTTATCTGCAATCCTTAATCACAAAGTAAAACAAGTAAAATGCTAAATATACTGAGTGCTTGTTCAAATAATTTCTACTTCTGACAGTTACTTGGCACCAACATAATGCTTCCATGGGTCTGTTTAGCTCAGATTAAATATTTCATACCGAAAGTTTGCTTCCTTCTCTATTTGACCACAGCCTTACATGGAGACACAGCTTTTTGTTCTGGCATCAGTTCTGAAATCCTGTGGCTCAATTGGTTAGAGCCATGTGAACTGCAGATGCGATCTGTCCACGGCCCAGCTAGCAGCCCATCACACTGTACCTATGAGTCCCGTGGTCCCCTCACCATTTCTGGGAGGCCACTGGACCAGAGTGGGAAAGGAGTCAGTGAGGACTCAAAGCTCTGTTAACCAAGAATATCAGGTTTCCCAGGACAGGAACACTTGCAATAGTTGGCTTCATTGGCTAAGCTCTAAAAATATTTGTTCTTAGATTATGGTCTAGAATTTTAATGTCATGGCTAGAAATTTAAGATCCAGCCAGAAGAGATGGGATTGGGGGAGGGGAGTAAATGGGAGGACAACTGTGTGAGGCTTCCAGAACCTCAATCACCTTCCCTTATTTGTTATCCTTGCTTTCCCCTGCCTACTTCCTAGTAGGGGCTGAGTGGCAGTGAAGTCCCTAAAATGAAAGAAAATTCAGCTAGGAAGCGGAGCCTGAGTGCATGCTAAGTTGCTTCAGTCGTGTTCTACTCTTTGCCACCCCATGGACTGCAGCCTGCCAGGGTCCTCTGTCCATGGGATTCTCCAGGCAAGAATACTGGAGTGGGTTGCCGTTTCCTCCTCCAGGGGATCTTCTCAACACAGGGATCGAATCTGCATCTCTTATGTCTCATGCTTTGGCAGGCAGGTTCTTTACCACTAGCACCACTTAGAAAGCCCCAGGGTAAGAGTAGCCAGGGCAAAGTAGGAGAAGACAAGCATACGTGACATGGCATTGAGTCTCTGTGAACCTTCAATTCCTCATCTATCAAACGTGCCTCTCATACCCACCCTGCCATACTGAATATGAGGAGTCAGTGTCAGAACGCATGGAAAGAGCCCCTAAAAACTCTGGTCAAGAGGAAAATCTTGTGTTTATTAAGAGTCTACCCTGAGGCTTATGGGAAAAGGGATCCTGGATCTGCTCAACAGGAAATAGCCCCAGAGGTCAGCTCTCAGGGATCCCAAATGGCAAATGGGCTTTCTAGGCATTTCAGGCAGCTGCGTCCATCCCACCACAGGAAACAGCTTGGAGAATGGGCCCCACGGGTGGGTGGCCACACAGCTTTCCCTACTTGAAAGTCAACATCTTCTGAGTGCATAAGGCTATGTGATGACCCTATGGGTACTTTGGGGGAAGCAGTCACCGGGCAAAAGAATTGTCCAGCAAGCTCTCTCAAAATCCCAATGCACCCTGGAATAGATGCTAAGTGGGGCCACTGCAGGATACTGCTTCACCAGGGTGACTCTTTTCCTCACCATTCTTTCCACCTTTATCCAGTATCTTTCAGTTAATTGTCAAATGGTGGTGCTCTTTTCAGTACCTGCTGCTCCTGTGGTTGCTGGGGCTGGGCTGCCGAGGCTGCCTGACAATTTCTTAATTCTGATCCTAAGTCAAGGACAGTGCCAGAGCAACACAGGCGTGGCAGAATATGCAGGGTAACTGTTTCATCTCGAGTTGACTTCCGTGGCTTGTTCCATCCATTTTGGATTTTTGACCCTCTTTAGCTGCTGTGACCTTGAGGAAAAGCCATTTGAGTAGTAGTGTAAGTACCACTAATTTAAGAAGGGGGATCTGCTATACATATATTAAATAATGTCTTTCAAACTGAAATGAGTGACTTTGGAGTGGCTCGCTGCCTGGGAATTACCCTTTTCAATTATTCATACTTCTCTTCTTTCTTTAACATAATTGAAGGCTGGCATCACCATCATACCTCATTCTGAGGAGTGGGGTAGAGATGGTTAGAAGGGATTTTTATTAATATCTGTGAGGGGGTACTCTAAAAAAATAAAGGAAATGCTTTTTAAAAAAACAGTTGCATTGAGACAATGCCTACTTTCACAACGTTTAACATGCATTGACCTCATCTGTCCTTAAAGTCAGTTTGTAAGTGTGCATTGAGTAATTGCCCTACATGAAAAGAACATTCCACACTTTAAACATAGGAGCCTAAGTGATCATAAATGTGATGCTGTCACTTGAGTAAGAAAAGAACAGGAAATGGAGAGGAAACTTGAATTTCTGTGTATCTATTCTGTGACAAGCTCTATGCTAAGTTCTCTCTCTCTCTCTCTCTCTCTCTCTATTATATTAGCTGTATGCTAAGTTCACTCTCTCTCTCTCTCTAATCAGTCAGTTCAGTCACTCAGTCATGTCCAACTCTTTGCAACCCCATGGACTGCAGCACACTAGGCCTGCCTGTCCATCATTAACTCCCAGAGCTTGCTCAAACTCATGTCCATTGAGTTGGTGATGTCATACAACCATCTCATCCTCTGTCATCCCCTTCTCTTCCCGCCTTCAAACTTTCCAGCCTCAGAGTCTTTTTCAATGAGCCAGTTCTTCGTATCACATGGCCAAAGTATTGAAGTTTCAGTTTCAGCATCAGTCCTTCCAATGAATATTCCGGACTGGTTTCCTTTAGGAAGGACTGGTTGGATCTCTTTGTAGTCCAAGGGACTCTCAAGAGTTTTCTCCAACACCACAGTTCAAAAGCATAAATTCTTTAGCACTCAGCTTTCTTTATGGTCCAACTCTCACATCCATACATGACTACTGGAAAAAACACCGCTTTGACTAAATGGACCTTTGTTGGCAAAGTAACGTCTCTGCTTTTTAATATGCTGTCTGGATTGGTCATAGCTTTTCTTCCAAGGAGCAATCATCTTTTAATTTCTTGGCTGCCATCACCATCTGCAGTGATTTTTGGATATATATATATATATGTGTGTGTGTGTGTGTGTGTGTATGCAGTTACATATCTATAACTTAATTTTCTTAAGAACCATAGAAGATAGGTGCCATTAATTCCTTTCAATAATGAAGAAAGTTGAAGTGGGTAGATATTAAGTAGGTTACCCATGGCCATATAAGCAGTATGAGATACAAGCAGGATTCAACCCTAGTCTATCTGACTCCAAAGACTATGCTCTTTTAACTATACCTTGTTAATATCTAAAAATATGGTTCTTTAGATATGAAGCAGGAAATGTCCATGATGGTCCTGGATTATCTAGCAAAAAAGCTTTCAAAGACTACTAAAGTCATGTAAAGAAGGCTTAAGGAGTCATTTTAAAGAAACTCCCAATGCAAGCCTCACTATGAATAAGAACAGTGGATTAAAACACATCAAATATGTTTAAATTCATGAATTCATCATCATACTTTAAGAAGTAATCCCTCATTGACTTTAGTTGCAAATGCTGGTGAATCAGCTCAGTGTTTTGAACCAGGCATTTATCTTATACTCTTATATAAGCTGTGCTCTTAGATAATCAAGTCATAGATATACAGACGTACTCCATCTAACAAATACAGAAGGGAAAAATAAAATAAGAATATAACAGTTTTGTGATCCTTCATGAATGAATGAATCTAGATTTGATCATCAGTGGCTGACATAAAAAGAGACAACCAGATAATATCATTTAATGGAGAGCGCAAAACCATGTATGAAGTAGTCTCACCAAAAACAAAACAAAAAGTAGAAAGCTTAAACCTGAATCTGATTAAGCCTCTAAAATCAACTACTAATTTAGAGAAAACACAGAATTCTGAGGATTCTCGGTGTGTTTATTAAACGTAACAATGGGAATGCAATCAGCAAAATCCAGAGTATGACAAGATCTATGCTAAGTTCATTCTCTCTCTCTCTCTCTATATATATATATATATACATATATATATATATATATATATATATATATATATGCTACAAAGAAAATATTCCATCTTCTTCAAAAGCTACATTGCAAGATAAAAAAGATCGAGGGGGAACCTGTAGGTTAAGAGAGACTAAAAGGCCATATCAATCAATTACAGCATCTAGTTCATATTTAGAGCTTTCTTCAAACAAACAAATATCCATTTACCCCAATTGTAAGACGATTGGAAACTGGAACACTGGCTGGATATCCATTGATTCTAATGAAGTTTTATTCATTCTGAGCTGTGATAATTGCACTGTGGATATGTTTTTTAGAGTCCTAACACTTTAGAAATAAACACTGAACTATTCACAGATGAAATGTTTATGAGGTCTGCAATTTGCTTTAAGATACTACAGAACGAAGGAAAGTGAATGTGTGGTATAGATGAAAGAACGGCCATGGAGTGATCATTTTTGAGGTTTGGTGATGGAATTAAGGGTACCCTTATATAATTATATCTGCTTTTGTGTATCTTTTTGTGTAGTTAAATGATATAACACACACACACACACACACACACACACACACATATATATATATATATATGATTTGAAGATACATGCGTACATATATATGTGCCAAAATCCCACCTCTTGGAATTGATCCTATGGGTATACAGTGGAATCACATATGTGAGTCATACAAATTCAAAAGTAAGCACTCAGCATACAGAGAGGGACAGGGGAGAAAGGTGTGAGAGGGACAGAAAAAGAGACAGAGACAGACACATAAAGACAGAGGAGAAACAGTTCAGAGAGACAACAGTTGAAATGATGCAGCAAGTTGGGCCTACAATTCTTCTCAATGACTCTGCTTTGCCCTAGAGAGAATGTAAGGTGGACGCTGTGGTTCTGTTACTCCCTCAGCAAGTCTCAATCCCCATGTGCCTCTCATAGAGTGAGCATCTCATTGTGATTCTGGTGTTTAAAGATGCATACATGTCATTCAACATGGCTCATAACCACAAGCTCATCTCCTCATCAGGTGTTGAGCCAGACTCAAAGGTCTACTTCAATACCAGAGGGCAAACAGACCCTGCTGGAATGATGAAGATAGGGTATGTTAGCCTTCCTAAGGGAATTTTAAGGGTGTTTTTGATTATATGGGATTTTCACCATATGTGGTAGTTAAATAATCTAACAAAAGATGCAAAAATCCACTGTACCCTACATATGTGTGCAACAGTATATGTAATATATTTTTAATATTTAATGCATCATTGTAATATTTTAAAAACTGGAGAAATCCTAAATGTTCACTAATCCAATGTGGATTGTTTAAACATGGTGCATCCCCACAAAGGAATATTTTATGGAGCTTTTTACAGAGAAGAAGGTAGATATTTCCCATCCATGGATAAGAAAAGATGTCTGAGACGTACTGCTACATGAAAGAAGCACATGGAGAGACAGTGTATATGGTGTGCTTCCATTTTTGTAAAAAAACAAAAGAAATAAAGATATACATATGGATACATTCACACCACCATGGTGCTTTTATTGTAGGACATTTCAAGGAGAACACATAAGTAATTAACAACAGTGATAGACTCTGATGAAAGGGGAAGGGAGTTTAGGCTGAGAGGGTTACTTCCTTTGCACTCTACACTCTTCTATATAGCTTGAAATATCATGTGCATGTATTAATATTTCAAACTTTTGCTGAAGTATAACTTACATATAAAAAATGCATCATTCATACCTGCACAATGAATGAGCATAAAGTGAACACACCCAAGTAACCACCACCCAGGCCCCCAAATAGAACATTACTAGTCTCCAGAAGCCCCATTGGGCCCATCGTTTTCCTCCTGAAAGTTAACTACTATATTAATTTCTAATACAATAGTGTAATTTTGTCTCTTTCTGAATTTTATAGAAATTGAATCAGACAATGTGCGTCCTTTAGAGTCTGACTTATTTTATTTATTAATTTATTGACCACACAGCATGTGGGATCTTAGTTCCCTGATCAGGGATAGAACCCACACCCCCTGCACTAGAAGCGAGGAGTCTTAACCAATGCACTGCCTGGGAAGTCCGGGTCTGATTAGTTTTGATCAACATGATGTTTGCAAGAGTTTTCCATGTTCCTGGGTATAGCATGTACTCTAATTTGTACCGTATTCCATTGTATATATGCACCACTATTTATATATTCACTGTTGATGGACATTTGGGGTATTTCCATTATTTATTTGGCTAGTACTAAATAATGCTTTAATGGATATTCTTGTATATGTCTTTTGGTGAATACATGAATGAACCCTAGCCAATCTAAAAGTTCAGTTTCCTCACCTTCAGCTACTATTCTGATATTCAGTTAATGCTTCATGAATGTATCAATGAATTCCTTAGATCTCACAGTAGTGACCAGATGGTCTCAGTAGGATCTTTCCATTTGGCTAGGGGCTGAATCTATGCTCAGTTTCAAACAGATATCATAAAGAATAGGAGCTTAAGGGAGAGAGAGAGCATAGGTGAAGTTCCAGTAGAGTTTCTGAAGATCTGAAATTTAAATGGAGCTCAGAAAAAGAGATAAGGTACAAAGGTAATAATAAACCTAATATTTGGTAAGTCACATATTCAGAGAAATGTATCTACAGACTAAAGCAGAGGGAATGAATATCAGGGAAGGAGATCTGGGTCAGTTCATGAGGCCCTTGAATGCCGAACCAAGAAACTGGTTTGATGCAGTTATTGAAGATTTTTGAGCAGGGTGAGAAGAGATCATCATGGGAGAATTACTTCCAGAGAGGAAACTGGCTATAGTGTGCAGCACAGACTGGATTGGGGAAGAAGATAAGTAGAGATTTTACTGCTATTGCTATAATCCAGGCAAAGACAAATAATGTTCGAAATTGGGAGAAAGCAACAGAGACAGAAAGGCAGAAACAAGAAGAGTACAAAGGAAGAACCACCAGGGCTCAGAAGTGATTAGGTGTACAAAAGGAAGCAGAGGGGAGAGTTGAGAATGCCATTGAGGCTTGCAGCTAGGAGAACCACAAGACAGACACCTCTACCACTGTGGTGGCATCCTTTGTGATAATGAAAGACTAGAGCCAACCCAAATAGCTGTCAATATGGACTGACTGGTTAAACAAACTCTGGTTCCTCTTTGGGATGGCATGCTATACAGTTAGAAAAAGAGGAACAAGGAAGATCCCCATACAGTGACAGAACAATCTCCAAAACATTAAGTGGAAAAATGGGGAGCAGAGCAATGTTTGTAGTACATGCTACATTTGTGTAAGAAATAGGGGGTGGGGCTTCCCTGGTAGTCCAGTGGTTAAGAATCCACCGGCCAATGCAGGGGACTGGTGTTTGGTTCCTGATCCAGGGAGATTCCACATGCCATGGGGCAACTAAATCCATGTACAACAACTGCTGAAGCCCACATGTCCTAGATCCTATGCTCCACAAGAGAAGCCACCTCAATGAGAAGTTTGTGTGCTACAACTAGAGAAAGCCCACATGCAGCAACAAAGATGCAGTGCAGCCAAAAATAAATGAATAAATGATAACATTTTAAAATATTGACTCTTTTTTAAAGAAAGAGAAGGTGGAAAACAACTGCTTCTCATTTGTTTAATATTCAAACATATAACAGATGCATAAATGAAACCCTAATAAACATGATTGCTATAGAGAGAAGGAGAAAGAATGGAGCAGGATGGACACGAGACTTTTAGAATATCTCCTGTTATATGGTTTTGACTTTCGAACTCTGTGAATGTTTTATATAAAATAAATTTAAAAGAAAAACCCTAAAATCCAGAAAAAAATGAGTTAATTGAATCAAACTGTGTATCAACTTGGTAGCATAATCACACAGAGAAAAATTACTTCAGGTGACTTTTAAACACAATACTTTGACTACCTCCCTAGTAGGATTTATTTTAAGGGCAAAAGGAAGAGCAAAGAAATCTTAAATTGCATTCAGAAGTTTTGCTAGTAATACTAGAATTCTTCTTTGGAAAATTTTCCAGATATACTATAGGGGAATGCAAGTAATTATGCTAATATCATTAGGGATCAAGACTTTCAGAGTGGGAGACAAGAGACAGTTACAAAATCAAAGATGTTAAATAAAAGCCTATACTCTTAAATTCAACTTTGAACTATCAATAGGAACTCATTTTCTTTTTTAAAAAATATATTCATTTTTCTAAACTCTTTCCACTAAAAAAGAAAAGACCTGACAACCTAATATCAGTGAGGAAACCCAGCCTTCAGACTGTGCTCTCTTAATACCATTTTTCATCAAGAGGAACTAGAGTTCCCTGGTGAAATGGCTGACTCCAGGACCGGGCTTGTAATTGTACAAGATGAGCCTGAAACATCTTGTCAAACCAAAAACCAAGAAATCTATCATCACAAAAGGAAACAGAAGCCAACTTGAAAAGACCCCCACTGGCCTAAGATGAGACAGTTTTAGCAACCAAATGAATGATTAAAATAGATTGAAACACATTAAATATATAAAAATCCATTAGTTCATAACAATATTTAAAAGACCATTGGAGGTTGCTAGGATACCAACTCATTCTGAAAAACGATGTTTTTAAAAGGAAGGTACCAAACATTTATCCTGCCTTTCCTTTTTTTTTTTTTTTGTTTACACTGTAATTCAAGGTAACTAAATGGCTGGTAAATAAAATTCTTCTTTATAGAAAAACCCTCAACTAATAAAAGTAGAAGGAATAACAATTAGAAAAATGCCATTTTGCAACTCTTAATAAAATGATGGACCTAAACAGTAATCATCAATGACTGTTAAAGCCATTAGCAGATATTACTTGAATCGGCTGATCAATCTTAGTATTGCTAAAAGTGGGGCAATCAGGCATTATTTGCCTCATGAAATAATGTGATAGAAGTTACACAGCACTGACTGTGAAATATCTTTTACCCAAAATTTCAACCTGAATCTAATCAAAGCCTCTGGACAGAACTACCAGTTTACAAGGGATAGAGAAACAAGTTCAAGGACAATATGAGAAAAGCAACCAAGTAAATTGAGACAGAGACATTGTTCAGGGCAAATGACCTGGCTTCCCCAACAACTCAAAAGCAATGAAAGGCATAGGAGGCATAACCAAGTGTAACATGTGGGCTTTGTTTGGATTCTAATTCCAACAAAATTAACTATGAAATTATATTCTTGGGAAAACCAGGGAAATTTGAATATGGATGGGGTATTAAATTATATTAATGAATTGTTAATTTTGTTAGATGTTAGAATAGCAGTTATCATATTGCATATAACCTATGTAATGTACTGTAACTATATATAATACATACGATGATGTATTATAACTACCATGACACACACACATATATTTATGTACACATATGGGCGAAAAAAAAAAAGGAAAGCATTACTGCTAATGAGAAAAGAGAAGATGGAGGAAAGAGGTTATTTTAGGGGAAAAGGGATGAGAATTTTAAACATGAAGTTCAGGAAGACAGCCAAAGAACAGGTATAAATGTGCAGCAGGAGCTTAAAAATGCACACTTGAAGCTCAGAAGAAATTTCAGAGCTGAAGAGAGATTTGGGAGTCGTTCATACAGATGCCTCTAAGGAGTAAAATCTTAGGATTCTATTAATTTCACTGGGAAAGGAGAAGAAAGGGCCTGGTCCAAACCTTCTAGAATATTTACCTTATGGTGAGGTGTTGGTAGTGGGTGCAGAAGAGGTGATGGTGAGAGAAAAAGAGGAAAAGGAAGACTCAACACCAATGAAATGAAACAAGGAAGGGGTCAGAAAAGTAAGAAAACCCCAAATAGTTCAATCTCATGAAGCCTAAAGAAGGAAAGAATTTCAGGGAAAGGGTGGTCAACAGTGTTAAGTCCTTGAACAAGACTGAAGAGGATCAAGCCACAGAAAGTGGGCTATCTCTTGCCACACATTCCTACTCTATATCCAAATTAATTTCAAGATGACAATGACCTCGCTAATAATAGTGAGCCTGGAAGAAACTGTCTAAATCATCAGCCTCCATCTGTTCCTTCATTCATTCCTTCCCTCACTCACCTACTTGTCCAGACCCTCATTTAATCAGCATTACGGAGTCCCTGCTCTAAGCCAAACCCTTGCTACCTTCTGTAGATACTGAAACAAACACAATATCTGCCCTCCAGCTTAATGAGGAAGACAAACCTGGAAAGAATGACAACGTAGTGTTAACATTTCAGCATCAACTTGTTGAACATGTATTCTGGGCCAGGCACTAGGGAGGCACTAGATATACAAACACAAACAGGAGGTTCCTGTGCCCCAGGGCTCAGAAAAACAGCTGGGAAGGCAGACAAAATTAGAATGCAATAAGGACTAGAAATACAAGGAATGTGCAAATTATAAGAGAGCACAGATCAGGAACTGCAGCTTGTAAGGAAGTCTGTGAAACAGGGACTATTCATATGCCCATTTCACATGCAAGAAAACTGAGTTACAGGCAGGCAGGGTGACCACTGTGAGTGGCAAAGCCAGGTTACTCTGTCACCCTGCCTGAATGCCTCTTCCAAGACTACCATTCTCCTTCCACTGTGCCACCCTGGGTTATCACTCCAGGGGCACAGAGCAGGTGCTCAATGTTTGCTGAATGAATAAGTGAGCTATGTGACTTCACAGGTCTGTTGGAAAGGTTCACTAAGATAAGTACTAGGCTCATTAGAGGTCACTGCATAGAGTCGCGATGTAGGATGGCAGGTGAGGACATAAGAACCCCACACCCAGAGGCTCTCTGCTGGGCAGGCCACTCTTACCAAAAAGAGTAGGCAGGTGTGTCTGGATAACAAGTGATTGGGATCAGGGACCTCTGAACCCAGGGAGCAGGATCTCCATCACAGGGACTGAGGGGTGGTGGCAAGGGCCAGGTGCAGTCACAGCCCTGGAGGGCTCATGCTCTGAATGCAAAGGGCTCAGGACCCCAAACCAGGCCAACAGCACAGAGCAGCGACACTGGCCAAGCTGACCTGGTCCAAGGTTCGCCAAGCCACCTGCCTGAGGCTCTAGAAAGCCCTCTGAAGATGAAGGAAGAGGAAGAAGAGGGAAAATTAAAGGAGGAGAAGAAGAATGAAGATGAGGAGGGGAGAGAAGGGGGAAAGGAGAAGATGGTGGCTAGGCATTCATGCTAAGTCACTCAGTGGTGTCCAACTCTTTGTGAGCCCACAGACTGTAGCCAACCAGGCTCCTGTGTGCATGGGATTTCCCAGGCAAGAATACTGGAGTGCGTTGCTATTTCCTTCTCCAAGAGATCTTCCCAACCCAGGGATCGAACCCATGTCTCTTATGTTTCCTGCATTGGCAAACAGGTTCTTTACCACTAGCACCACCTGGGAAGACCCAGTGGAAGCTAATGTTTACCCAATGCTGACGGCAGGCCAGGTACTGGGCTGTGTGCTTTACAGGCTGTCAGGGAACCCTCCCAATCATCCCATGAGGCAGAAACTAACATTTAACCCTCCAGTTTATAGATGAGACATAAAAAGACATAAAGTAACTTCCTTGATGTGGCAAGGCCAGGATTTGAGCTCCGACAGTCCTGCCTGCAGGTAGCAGTGGCCCTGGCTGGTGATGTACCTTAGACTAATCAACACAGCTGAATGAAGAGTCTGCTACAGATTCTTCTGCAGGTTGCAGAGGGAAGGTCCTGGGGTGGGAGGCAAAAATGTTTCCAGCTCCTGGGAACTCCTGAGGTCACCAATCCCTTGATCTGTAACAATGAAGACAAGGCCTTGCCTTGGGATACTGCCTTGCAGTTTACAAAGCCTTTCACATACATCACTCAACAGGTCACTTTGGAGAAAACAGTTAAATAAGGATGAAAAAAAGCTGGTTCTTGATCCTGGAAATGTCCCCCAGAAGACTGAGTATTCCTCTCTGCTTCAATCCATATATATTTCCCAGACATCTCGGGTCTTCCTGGAATTTCTATTAAGAATTTCAGCTATCCCAACAAGGATGTTCAGTCATCATAGTTTCTATTAACATAAGGAGCCCACATCTCCCAGTGTCCAATTCATTTCACTTTCTACCCCAGCTGGGGCCAATGCTTCCATGGGAATAGTAGAGGGGAAACAGGCTCCACAGGAACTGAGGTGTCACTCTTGGGTTCTGGCCCATTAGCCCCCACTTCAATTCCCCTACTCTATTCAGATTGCCAAGCTAGACCTATCTTCACATAAGGCCACTTATCCTCACACCTAGAGGCTCAAGCCCAACTCAGTTCCCAGACCAATCCTTCCACAGGCATGGGGGCCAATGCCTGGCTCAGCCTGGAGGCTGGTGGATTAGGGCCAGGCTGCTTTCCTGGGTCTGGGTCCCCCAAAATGCCACCTGAGAGTCCATGATGCCCCCAGATCAGAACTCTTCCCAAGCCCACCTCTTATACTGACTCAGGCTTAACAACTAGCCTGCTGCTTCAATTCCCACTCCTAAGTCCCACATGTTGTCCTATCAACTATCTCAGCCCCCTTACAACTAGCACCCTGATGGATGAGAATATCTTCCCTGTCTCCTCCCCGAACATGTAGTGCAGAGGACAGTCCTCAACACATGTCTTCTGGGTGGATAAGCCCTTTCACCCTGCCTGGGTCTTGTACACCCTTCTCTCTGGAACTAGCACCTTGGCATAGTGAGGGGTCTGGCCTTTAAGGAGAGAGGTCTTCTAGATAATGATTGGCCAAAGATCCAAGCAATGCTCACACACCCACTCTTTAGTTGTGTGATTTTGAACAGGGTGCTGAACCTGTCTGTGTCTCAGTTCCCTCACAGGGTGGATGTGAAGATCAGAAGAGTGGAGCCCTTGGACTTCCCCTATCTTATGGACTTGGGCTGCCCCTCAGGTCTTTTCAGGGACTGTTCTGCTCCAGGCAGTGTCTGTACAGGGAACCTCTCCTTCAGCTTATCTTCACATCAATCAGGCTGGTCCCTTCTTTGCCTCCTCCCAACACGCACACTGATTCCAGGCCATGGGATTCAAGCACGGTCCAGAAAACAAATAATACTAGCAACCCAAGCTTCTTGGCAACAGGTGAGAGTTTTTAAACTTTTAAAATGAAGAACAGAATCCTTGTAGGAATCTCAGCTTCAGCTCTGCCTAGCTAAGTGATCCTGAGCAAGTTATTCAACCTCTTTGAATGTCAGTTTCCTCATCCCTGGGCTTCTCTGATAGCACAGATGGTAAAGAATCCACCTGAATTGCAGGAGACCCCAGTTGGATTCCTGGGTTGGGAAGATCTGCTAGAGAAGGGATAGGCTACCCAGTCCAGTATGCTGGGCTTTCCTTGTGGCTCAGCTTGTAAAGAATCCACCTGCAATGCAGGAGACCTGGATTCGATCCCTGGGTTAGGAAGATCCCCCGGGAAAGGCTACCAACTCCAGTATTCTGGTCTGGAGAATTCCATCACTGTATAGTTCATGGGGTCGCAAAGAGTCAGACATAACTTCTAGACTTTCACTTATTTTTTTCATCCCTAAAAAGGAGACTCCATGGGATATTGTACATAAGTGCCTGGCAATAGGAGGAGCCACTGAATTCTAACTAACATTAGACATGGTTGCAGATGACACAACAACATTTACATCTTCACCATCTATCAAGCTAGTGTCCCAGGGCAATTGCTCAATAATTCCTGAGTGGAAAAGACATTTCTGACTTGATCAGTCCAGCCAGCAGGTCAGGAAGGCAGAGGAGACCCTGGCTTCCCCAGAGATGGAGAGCAGAGTCTGGGTGACTGAGTGACTTGTTCCAAGTCAGGGTCAGTGAGTGGGAGGGCCTGGACAAGAAACTTCTGTCTTCTGACTCCCAATATTCTGTTTACTATTTTATGTAACTTGATCCAATTTGGTGATAGACAAGGAAGCCTGGCATGCTGCAGTCCATGGGGTCAAAAAGAGTTAGACATGATTGAGCGACTGAACTGACTGAACTGAACTGATCCAATTAAGGGCCAGGAAGGAGCTTAGAGATGACCTAGCATAATCCCTAGAAAGCATCACTACCAACAAAGCTAGTAGGGGAGATGGAATTCCAGTTGAGCTATTTAAATCCTAAAAGATGATGCTGTGAAAGTGCTACACTCAATATGCCAGCAAATTTGGAAAACTCAGCAGTGGCCACAGGACTGGAAAAGGTCAGTTTCATTTGAATGCCTAAGAAAGGCAATGCCAAAGAATGCTCAAACTACCTCACAATCTCACTCATCTCACACGCTAGTAAAGTAATGCTCAAAATTCTCCAAGTCAGGCTTCAGCAATATGTGAACCGTGAACTTCCAGATGTCCAAGCTGGATTTAGAAAAGGCAGAGGAACAAGAGATCAAGTTGCCAATATCAGCTGGATCATCGAAAAAGCAAGAGAGTTCCAGAAAAACATCTATTTCTGCTTTATTGACTATGCCAGAGCCTTTGACTGTGTGGATCACATTGAACTGTGGAAAATTCTGAAAGAGATGGGAATACCAGACCACCTGAGCTGCCTTTTGAGAGATGTGTATGCAGGTCAAGAAGCAACAGTTCGAACTGGACATGGAACAACAGATTAGTTCCAAATAGGAAAAGGAGTATGTCAAGGCTGTATATTGTCACCCTGCTTATTTAACTTAAATGCAGACTGCATCATGTGAAATGCCAGGCTCGATGAAACACAAGCTGGAATCAAGATTGCTGGGAGAAATATCAATAACCTCAGATATGCAGATGATATCACCCTTATGGCAGAAAGTGAAGAACTAAAGAGCCTCTTGATGAAAGTGAAAGAGAGTGAAAAAGCTTGATTAAAGGTCAACATTCAGAAAACAAAGATCATGGCATCTGGTCCCACCACTTCATGGCAAATAGATGGAGAAACAGTGGAAATAGTGGCAGACTTTATTTTCTTGGGCTCCAAAATCACTGCAGATAGTGACTGCAGCCATGAAATTAAAAGACGCTTACTCCTTGGAAGAAAAGCTATGACCAACCTAGATAGCATATTAAAAAGCAGAGATGTTACTTTGCCAACAAACATCCATCTAGTCAAGGCTATGGTTTTTCCAGTAGTCATATATGGATGTGAGAGTTGGACTATAAAGAAAGCTGAGCACTGAAGAATTGATGCCTTTGAACTATCGTGTTGGAGAAGACTCTTGAGAGTCCCTTGGACTGCGAGGAGATCCAACCAGTCCATCCTAAAGGAAATCAGTCCTGAATATTCATTGGAAGGACTGATATTGAAGCTGAAACTCCAATACTTTGGCCACCTGATGGGAAGAGCTGACTCATTGGAAAAGACCCTGATGCTGGGAAGTATGGAGGGCAGGAGGATAAGGGGATGACAGAGGATGAGATGGTTGGATGCCATCACTGACTCAGTTGACATGAGTTGGAGTAAACTTCAGGAGCTGGTGATGGACAGGGAGGCCTGGCGTGCTGCAGTCCATGGGGTCACAAAGAGTTGGACATGACTGAGCGACTGAACTGAACTGAATGTAATCCCATCATCCAAAAATGTGAAAACTGTGGACATTTTACAAGACCAAAGAGATGGTCAAGGTAGTCAGCTGGGGAGTAGAGACAGGTCTGCTGATTCCCAGCATACTGATCTATCCACAACACAACTGCTTACCTTGCAAAACTCACCACATTGTTTCTAGTTCAGCAAACATGGTCATCCTATAGGCTCCAAGCTACCACAGCTTTCTAAAGAAACACCCAAGTGATTAGTGCAGAGGCCTCCTGCAGTGACAGGCCCACCCTCAGAGTACCAGATTCATTCTTCATGGAGGGTGCACTTCCCATGTGATTTGAAAAAAAAAAAAAATGTGTCAACGCAAAGCTCAATGGGGATCAAGAGTGCACCAACAGTACAAGCCTGGTAATGTGGAGTACCATCTTTGAAGTGGAGCCTACAGTATTTCTGGAATGTCAAGCATGAGCTCTGAGAAACACTCTACTTGGCAGGTCTTTCTAAAGCAACAAAGACAGTTAAATGAGGCCCAAGTAGCACAGGATATTTTTGTTTACATGGGACCCTTATCCCAAGGCTGTGGGAAATGGAGCCAAATTCCACAAGCTCTTTTCTTGCAAAAGATGCTTTGCAAAATAGAGAAGGCCAGTAATGCTTCTTGGTTTGCTGTTCTTTCTTGAAGTCAGGTTCATTTGAAAAAAGAAAACAAAACAAAACAAAAAAAAACAAATGGTGTCCTCAGAATTTAAGCTCCAACCCCGGGGAAAAGTATTAGGTTGTTCCATTTGGAGTTAATCTGAGAATGCAAAAGTCAAATGAGCAACATGTTTGCCTCAAATGAAGAACACATGAGGAGAGGGCAGAGGTAAACGACTCATTCATCAATGTCACAAAAATGGGATAGCCACTACTCTTTAAAATGTTTCAAAATTCAAAGTTTCTGCTGAAAAGTGAGGCTACTGCTGCTGCTAAATCACTTCAGTCTTGTCCGACTCTGTGTGACCCCATGGACTGCAGCCTAGCAGGCTCCTCCGTCCATGGGATTTTCCAGGCAAGAGTATTGGAGTGGGGTGCCATTGCCTTCTCCGGAAATGTGAGGGGATGTTTTCTATAGAAGAAACTCAACAAAATACCATCAAATGGATTTGTTATCCATGTCCCTGTTGTTAGGGCCTCCCTGGTGGCTCAGATGGTAAAGAATCTGCCTGCAATGCGAGAGACCTGGGTTTGATCCCTGTGTCGGGAAGAGCCCCTGGAGAAGGGAATGGCCATCCACTCCAGTCTTCTTGCCTGGAGAATCCTATGGACAGAGGAGCCTGGTGGGCTACAGTCCATGGGGTCTCAAAGAGTTGGACACTACTGAGCAACTAACACTTTCACACTTTCCCTGTTGGGTCACAGTGACTGCAGAAGACTGTGATTGATGGAAGAGGCCTGGCTCCATGCTTACAGTGTATCCCTGCCAAGAACGCAAATCATGAATACCTTGCTTTACATCCTCAAGCACCAGCAAGCTAATACTGGCATCTGCAGGCTCAGTCAATGCCATGATCCTTAGTTCCCTCTGCTTCCAACATAAATGGCCATAGTAAATTACAAATCTGATAGAGAGAGTGCCTGAAGAACTATGGATGGAGGTTCGTGACATTGTACAGAAGGCAGTGATCAAGACCATCCCCAAGAAAAAGAAATCCAAAAGGGCAAAATGGTTGTCTGAGGAGGCCTTACAAATAGCTGAGAAAAGAGGAGAAGCTAAAGGCAAAGGAGAGAAGGAAATATATACCCATTTGAATGCAGAGTTCCAAAGAATAGCAAGGAGAGATTAGAAAGCCTTCCTCAGTGATCAGTGCTAAGAAATACAGGAAACCAATAGAATGGGAAAGACTAGAGATCTCTTCAAGAAAATTAGAGATATCAAGGGAACATTTCATGCAAAGATGGGCACAATAAAGGACAGACATGGTATGGACCTAACAGAAGCAGAAGATATTAAGAAGAGGTGGCAAGAATACACAGAAGAACTATACAAAAAAGACATTCATGACCCAGATAACCATGATAGTGTGATCACTCACCTAGAGCCAGACATCCTGGAATACAAAGTCAAGTGGGCCTTAGGAAGCATCACTATGAACAAAGCTAGTGGAGGTGAAGGAATCCCAGTTGAGCTATCTCAACTCCTAAAAGATGATGCTGTGAAAGTGTTGCACTCAATATGCCAACAAATTTGGAAAACTCAGCAGCAGCCACAGGACTGGAAAAGGTCAATTTTCATTCAAATCCCAAAGAAAGGCAATGCCAAAAAATGTTCAAACTATGGCATAATTGCCCTTATCTCACATGCTAGTAAAGTAATGCTGAAAATTCTCCAAGCTAGGCTGCAACAGTATGTGAACCAAGAATTTCCAGATGTTCAAGCTGGTTTTAGAAAAGGCAGAGGAACCAGAGATCAAATTGCCAACATCCTTTGGATCACTGAAAAAGCAAGACAGTTCCAGAAAAATATGTACTTCTGCTTTATTGATTATGCCAAAGCCTTTGACTATGTGGATCACACCAAACTGGAAATTCTTCAAGAGATGGGAATATCAGACCACCTGACCCGCATCCTGAGAAATCTGTATGCAGGTCAAGAAGTAACAGTTAGAACTGGACATGGAACAACTG
Organism: Cervus canadensis; assembly: GCF_019320065.1. Classification (NCBI taxonomy): domain Eukaryota; kingdom Metazoa; phylum Chordata; class Mammalia; order Artiodactyla; family Cervidae; genus Cervus; species Cervus canadensis. Next base: position 98,661,628 of record NC_057419.1, read on the forward strand.
ATTGGTTCCAAATTGGGAAAGGAGTACATCAAGGATATTTTCACCCTGCTTATTTAAGTTATATGCAGAGTAGTACATCATGTGAAATGCCAGGCTGGATAAAGCACAAGCTGGAATCAAGAATGCCAGGAAAAATATCAATAATCTCAGATAGGCAGATGATACCACACTTATGGCAGAAAGGGAAGAGGAACTAAAGAGCCTCTTGATGAAAGTGAAAGAGGAGAGTGAAAAAGCTGGCTTAAAACTCAACATTCAAAAAATGAAGATCATGGCATGCAGTCCCATCCCTTCATAGCAAATAGCAAATAGATGGGGAAACAATGGAAACAGTGACAAACTATTTTTCTGGGCTCCAAAATCACTGCAGATAGTGACTGCAGCCATGAAATGAAAAGACGCTTGCTCCTTGGAAGAAAAACTATGACCAACCCAGACAGCATATTAAAAAGCAGAGACATTACTTTGCCAACAAAGTCTAGTCAAAGCAATGGTTTTTCCAGTAGTCATGCATGGATGTGAGAGTTGGACTATAAAGAAAGCTGAGCACTGATGAATTGATACTTTTGAACTATAGTGTTGGAGAAGACTCTTGAGAGTCCCTTAGAATGCAAGGAGATCCACCCAGTCCATCCTAAAGGGAATCAGTCCTGAATACTCATTGAAAGGGCTGATGCTGAAGCTGAAACTCCAATACTTTGGCGACCTGATGCGAAGAACTGACTCATTTGACAAAACCCTGATGCTGGGAAGTATGGAGGGTAGGAGGAGAAGGGGACGACAGAGGATGAGATGGTTGGATGGCATCACTGACTCAATGGAGATGAGTTTGAGTAAACTCCGGGAGTTGGTAATGGACAGGGAGGCCTGACCGACTGACTGCCATTAAAGGAGAAAGGCCTTTTGAAAGCACCATCTTTGTGGACAATCTCTAAAAATGATAAAATTTCACAGCTGATTTTACTCTTCCTGCATTCACCTACCAGTTACTGCAGGCTAGGTTCTGGGCTAGGTGTTAGAGAACAAGAGGAGAATGAAGGAGGAAACAACCAATTGTGTCTTATGGAGGAGGAACTGGGCTCAATAGTTTTTGAGGTGGTCCTGTATGATATAAACAGAGCTTTGACAGGGGTAGGGGTGGGGATCGAGTACCAAAGAGAGAAGATGTAAGAAGGAAAGAAGCTGGCTAATGACTCATGCACTCATTTGCTTAAACAGTTGGAATCATTGGCTTCTCAATGGTTGGGGCTGTCTTCTCAATGTGAATGAGTATATTCATGGAACACACACTTGTTATTAAAATGACACAGTGCCTTTTTGCAAAAGATTGCATGGAGTAGAAAACAATGCACTTCCGTAACTATGTTAATATTCATTTATAAGATTTCCGAAGCTTATAATAAACAGGAATTTGGTCTCATCTAACTGGGTTTTAATAGTTCAGACAAAATTAAGAGCTAGAGGAATTTGATATGGCTTGTTTTTTACTCAAACTTTTTATCATCTTCATCTATTTAGAAGCTATAAATTATAGCTTACCCTTATAAACAAGGCCCATAAGCAAAGGAAAAATAATTAATCAGATATTGTTAGTTTTATTAGGTAATAAATATTGCAACCAAAGTCCGTTTTCTGGTCAATAATACCACTGGAAAAGTTATTCATCACTTTCTAGCTATTGATGAGACATTTTATGAAAATAAAAATAGTCTCCTATACTGTTATAACATGCCTCTGTAAAGGTACATTTTACATCTATACCCTAGCTGCTAATATGTCTATGCCATTAACTGGGGAAGCACCCAAAGCTAATGATCAATTATTCTTCATTGTTTGAAATTCTCAAAGGTCTTCTAGGGTTCAGAAGGAATCTCTTATTATTAAGTTCCAATGTCATGAAACATATACCTAAAGAATTTTAGACTTTTTAATTTTTTTAGATAAAAAGAGCTAGTTATCACAGTCCTTATTCAGTTCAGTTTAGTTCAGTCGCTCAATTGTGTCCGACTCTTTGCGACCCCATGAATCGCAGCACTCCAGGTCTCCCTGTCCATCACCAATTCCCGGAGTTTACTCAAATTCATGTCCATCGAGTCGGTGATGCCATCCAGCCATCTCATCCTCTGTCATCCCCTTCTCCTCCTGCCCCCAATCCCTCCCAGCATCAGGGTCTTTTCCAATGAGTCAACTCTTCACATGAGGTGGTCAAAGTATTATTAAACTTGTAAAATTAAAAACTAGGAGCCCATTATACAGAGTGAAGTAAGCCAGAAAGATAAACACCAATACAGTATACTAATGCATATATATGGAATTTAGAAAGATGGTAACGATAACCATATATGCAAGACAGAAAAAGAGACACAGATGTATAGAACAGACTTTTGGACTCAATGGGAGAAGGTGAGGGTGGGATGATCTGAGAGAACAGCATTGAAACATGTATATTATCAAGTATGAAACAGATCACCAGTCCAGGTTGGATGCATGAGACAAGTGCTTGGGGCTGGTGCACTGGGATGACCCAGAGGGATGGGATAGAGAGGGAGGTGGGAGGGGGTTCAGGATGGGGAACACATGTAAATCCATGGCTGATTCACATCAATGTATGGCAAAAACCACTACAATATTGTAAAGTAACTAGCCTCCAAGTAATAAAAATAAAGAGGGGGGGGAAAAAAAAAAACCTGGGCCTCTTCCCAGAACCCAACTACGGACACATCACAGGATCCAAAGATAAATGGATGTATCAAAGTAGCATAAAAACAGTGAGAAAATCTCTAGGAAAACAAAAGGTGGATGGGTCAGGGAGCTGAGTGGAGTAGGACAAGGAAAAATGGACAGAGGTTAAAGTGGGAAACTTTTTAATGTGCTCCTTTTTTTCTCCTTTTCATTGCCTCAAGAAGACCATTTTTTGCCCCTTTGTGACCAGAAAGCATATAAGCCATAGACCAGTGCCCACCATGGCAGGCAGGGTAACTTTGGGGTGGAACTCAGGGCTGGCTAGAATTATGGGTCCTGGATAACAGGTGCATATAGATTGGCTATCCTTTAAGAGTTTTTCCCTACCTGCACCCACACAACAGTACCCTGAAAGCTCAAGGACTTCAACTCTAGAAAGAAAGGAATGCTGAGGCCAGTTATCACTTGTAACACTAGAGGTTTTCTCCCACAGGCATATCCTCCCTATCAGACTTATTGAGGGGCACCATCCAAGCCTTAAGGTTTAATTTCTCCCCACAGTTACATATCACAACCTAAGATAGCCAATAACACTACTAGAATAGAATCTCACTAGGAAAAACAGCCAATGGGTATTCACTGGAAAGTATGGTGGAACAATTGAGAATAGCAGCTGAAACTGGGAGGGGTTGTATATTCTCTGATACCAAGTGAGTTCAAGGAGCCTGTGGCAAAAAGGACTGAAGGGGCTGAAAAAACCTAGTCCCTATGCATTCTCAAAGCTGACCTGTCAAGGTTCCCTTCTGGGACAGAATCCCACTTTAAGGACAAACTGGTGAGAGTGAAAGAAAAATTGAAGATTATAGTTTTCTTCTCCTGATGCAGCCGAGTAAACTCCTCTTGATCCTGATCCTCCTGTAGGCAGCAACTATATACTCTGGGAAAAAACATAAAGAAACCAAATTATGAAGAGACTGGAGGGTGAACAGAAGCAAGCATATTCTGAAAGGGAGTTTACACAACATGAGTTACCCATTTTTACAGCTTTTAAACTGAGGGCAAACTAAAACTGCCAGTGGCTAAGACACCAATAGTAAACTCACAATATTGCTGATATGAGGAACCACAGGAAAGAGCTCAAGACCACAACCATTGGAAAGGAAAGGGCAAATCCTGTAAGAAAGAGAGCCAGACAGAGAGAGCCCCAATTTCTGTCTACAGACTCTCCCAAATTCAGCTGACTCCTGAACCATACATACATGGGGAAGAACTAAATTCTTCCCCTAAAGCCCTGAATTAAGTTTAGAATTTAAACTTAACCACAATTGTCTGTCCACCAAAACAATAAAATCAATATTTTTTGAAAGAATAAATCAGAATCCAGAGCATCCATAAAATAATGTTCAAAATGTCTAGGATACATTCCAAAGTTATTCAACATATAAAGAACCAGAAAACTTTGATCCATTTGAGAGTGATAAAGCAATCAACAGAAAGCAAACCTGGGATGACCCAGATGCTGGAATTAATAGAGTAATTATTATAACTATGCTCAAGGGAGTAAGAGAAAATATGTTCACAATGAATGAAAAGATAAAAATCACAGAGAAATAGGAACCATTTTTTAAAGAAAACCAAATAAATTTTCAAAATTGGAAACATATATCTAAAAAAAAAAAATTACACAGATGGACTCAGCAGCAGAATGGAAATAAAAGAGACAAAGTTCCAGTAATCTTAAAACAGAACAATGGAAATTTCCAATCTTAAGAACAGAGAGAAAAATATTTTAGGCTACAAAAACATGAACAGAGCTTCTAGCACATATGGAACAATACCCCAAAGCCTATCATACCTGACAGAGAAGGCAGTGGCAACCCACTCCAGTACTCCTGCCTGGAAAAATCCCATGGGCGGAGGAGCCTGGTAGGCTGCAGTCCATGGGGTCGTGAAGAGTTGGACACGACTGAGCGACTTCACCTTCACTTTTCACTTTAATGCATTGGAGAAGGGAATGGCAACCCACTCCAGCGTTCTTGCGTGGAGAATCCCAGGGACGGTGGAGCCTGGTGGGCTGCCGTCTATGGGGTCTCACAGAGTCGGACACGACTGAAGCGACTTAGCAGCAGCAGCAGCAACAGCTTAAGTTTCCATCAATTTTAAAGAAAGACATATATTTAAAGATTCAGGAAGCTCAGCAAACCCCAACAGGGCAGAATACAAAACTCTGGGAGTATCACAGTCAAACCACTGAAAACTAAATGTAACTAGAAAATCATAAAAGCTGTCAGAGAAAAACAATCCTTTATATACAGAGGGGGAAAAGTTTCAAATATGGTTGACATCTGAAACAATGAAGGCCAAAAGAAAGAAGAGCAACATCTTTTAAGTGATGGGAAAAAAAAAAAACAACAGAATTCTATACTCAGCAAATACATTCTTCAAGAATAAAGCCAAAACAAAGACATTTTCAGATAAAACAAAAGTAAAAAAAAAATTTGCCAGCAAACCTCAACTACAAGAAACACTAAAGGTATAGGAGATCAACTCCACCACATGACACTTCAGTGACCTTTTGGTCTATATATGGTCCCTATATTGACCACAATCTGACCTGGGTCTTGGACGAACACCCTGCAATTCCTCCTGGAGAAAGGCTGGGTATAAAAATCATCTTATTTAAGAGATACTGAGAAATGGACTAAAGCATATATGGAAATTTAGCATAAAACTGGCATTTCAAATCATCAATCTCAATGATGAGGATGGCATTTCATGTCACTTTTTAAACAAACAGTGTAGGGACAAGTGGAAAACTATAAAATAAGATCCATACCTCACACCATACATGAGGATAAACTAAAAATGGGGGATCTAAATGCAAAAAAAAAGTGAAACAATACAAGTACTAGAAGAAAACATATATACATTTCTGTTTATCTATGATGCAGAAAAAGACTTTATAACTGTGACTAAAAATGCAGTGAAAACAAGACAACCCATTGCACTACATAAAAGCAAATAATCTTTGCATAACAGAAAACACTAAAAATAAATTAAAATTGATAAACTGTATTACATGCATGCATAGTCATGTCTGACTCTTTGCAACCACACAGACTGTAGCCTGCCAGGCTTCTCTGTCCATGGAATTTTTCAGGCAAGAATACTGGAGTGGGTTGCCATTTCCTACCCCAGGGAATCTTCTCAACACAGGGATCAAACTCCCATACTGCATATCTCCTTCACTGGCAGGCAGATTATCACTGTGCCATAAACTGGGAGAAGATATTTGTAGCATGTATCACAAAGGCTAGTTTCCTAAAATAAGGACAATTGAGGGACAAAGGACAAAAACCTGGCAGTTAAAGGGGGTATGGCATGAACAGATAATTCACAAATATACATATATATCCCTTAACATATGAAAAGATGTTTCAACTCATTCAAAATTAGAGAAATGCAAATTAAAACAACACCAAGGTACCATTTCTCACCTATCAGAGGATAATTCAAAACTGTGAGAACACATTTGTGTGACTGCAGAGAAACATCAAACATTGCTGATGGGAATGCACATTGCTACATTTCTCATGCAGGAGAATTTGCCAATAGCTAACTAAACAAAACTAACATGCATCTACCTTATGACCCAGCAATCCTACTTCTAAGAATTAACTATGGGGTGGAGAAATAGGATGGGGAGACCACTTTCTCCCCCACAAATTCATTGAAAGAACATTTGAACGCTGAGCAAACTCCACAAAACAACTTCTGAATGCTGGCAGAGGACATCAGCCACCCAGAAAAGCAGCCCATTGTCTTCAAAAGGAGGTAGGACAAAATATAGAAGACAAAAAGAGAGACAAAGAGTTAGGGATGGAGATCCGCCCTGGGAAAGGAGTCTTAATAGAGGAGAAGTTTCCAAACACCAGGAAACCCTCTCACCGGTGGGTCTGGGGGAAGTTTTCGAATCTTGGAGGGCAACATAACCGGGAGGAAAAATAAATAAATAAAACCCACAGATTACGTGCCTAAGGGCAACTCCCAGCAGAGAAGTGCCCCAGACGCTCGCATCCGCCACCAGCAAGTGGTAGCTGAATGGAGAGGAGTGGGCTACATTGCTTAGGGTAAGGACCGGGCCTGAATGCCCTAAGGGCAATCTGAGGGAGCTAATGTGAGATAGCAACCTAAACTGTGGGATAGCCAGAGAGAGAGAGAGGAAAAGAGAGAGAGAGAGAGAGAGAGAGAGAGAGAGGGAGAACTATCTCGTGAAAAGCCCTAACCTAAGGCACTGCCGGCCTGCTCACAGAACAAAGGACTGAGTGAATACCAGAGAAGAGCTAGCCATCTGTGGACAGGCCCATTCCCCACCAGACGCAGGGGGCAGGCGGGTGCCAGCAAGAGCCAGAAAGGGAAAAACTCGGCCCCAGAGAGGGCATCCCCTACCAAACTGTGAACAGGCTTCCAGTTTCTAACCAAAGACTTCCTGAGATTCTGGATGGTTGACATCCGCTGGGAGGATCGCAGCCAGAGATCAGCTCCCCAGAAGAGACAAATGACACACCGGAGGCGGGCACGCCTGGGAAACCTAGCGGCTGGGACTGGGGAGGTGATAAGATGCATTTCACCTGAGGAGAGTGCACTTGCCAAGCACCTGGTCGCCTGAGCTGCTGGGACCTGGGAAGGGCACAAAACGCAGGCCCAACCGAGTCTGTGCCTTTGTGGAGTACCCAAGAACCTGAACCTGAGTGGCTTAGACCTGGGAAGTGCACGCAACCTAAGGCCCGCTCCCTGCAGAGCAACCTGAAGGCTGAGCAGTGTAGCCTGGGAAAGCACACAGGCTGTGAGCAGGGTAAGCCCAGTGCAGCTGAATCACTGCGAGCACTCCCCACACACGCCAGTGAGATTTGTTTGCAGTGTTCCTCCCCACAGCACGACTGAACAAGTGAGCCTAAAAAAGTGACCACCATCACCCCCTTGTGTCAGGGCGGAAATTAGACACTGAAGAGGCCTGCAAACAGAAGAAGCAAAATAAACAGAGGGAACCGCTTTGGAAGTAACACGTGCAACATATTAAAATCCCTGTAGTTAACACCGACTACATTGGAAGGGGCCTATAGATCTTGAGAAGTATAAGCTGGAACAAGGAACTATCTGAAACTGAACTGACCCCACACTGCCTGCAACAGCTCCAAAGAAAGTCTTAGATATATTTTTACTATTATCATTTTTTAAATAAAAAAAAATTCTTTTCTTTAAGTCCTCTATTACTCCTTTAATTTTCATTTTATAACCTACTATTACCTTGCAAAAAAAATACCCTATTTTTAAAGCAAACTTCATGTATATTTCTTATATATTTTGTGATTTTTAAAAAAATATTGTATTTTTGGGAGTCTAACCTCTAGTCTAGATTTTTAATCTTTGCTTTATGATATTTGTTATCAATTTTGTACATTTAAGAATCCAATCTTCAGTACCCATTTTTACTTAGGAGTGTGATTACTGGCTTGATTACTCTCTCTCTCTTTTGACTCTCCTTTTTCTCCCCCCAGTCACCTCTATCTCCTATCTCCCCCTTCTTTTCTCAACCCAACTCTGAATCCCTGTGGGTGTTACGGACTGTGGAGAACACTTAGCGAACAGAGTACTGCCTAGATCTATCTCATGCCTTTTGAGTCCCCCTTTTCTCCTCCTACAAACTTCTATCCCCTTCCTCCCTCTTCTCCTCTCTATGTAACTCTGTGAACCTCTCTGAGGGTTCCAGACTGTGAAGAGCACATAGGGAATTGCTTACTGGATAGACTGCTCTCTCCCCTTTTGATTCCCCCTCTTCTCCTGGTCACCTCTATCTCCCTCCTCCCTCTTCTCTTCTCCATGTAACTCTGTGAACCTCTCTGGGTGTCCCTCACTGTGGAGAATCTTTTCACCATTAACCTAGAAGTTTTATCATCAGTGCTGTATGGATGGAGAAGTCTTGAGGCTACTGTAAGAGTAAGACTGAAAACCAGAGACAGGAGGCTTAAGCCCAAAACCTGAGAACACCAGAGAACTCCTGACTCCAGGGAACATTAATTGATAAGAGATCATCCAAAAGCCTCCATACCTACACTGAAACCAAGCACCACCCAAGGGCCAATAAGTTCCAGAGCAAGACATACCATGCAAATTCTCCAGCAACACAGGAATATAGCCCTGAGCTTCAATATACAGGCTGCCTAAAGTCACATCAAGCCCATAGACATCTCAAAACTCACTACTGGTCACTTCATTGCACTCCAGAGAGAAGAAATCAAGCCCACCAGAACTCTGATGCAAGCTTTCCTAACCAGGAAACCTTTACAAGCCACTCATTCAACCCCACCCACAGGGAGGAACCTCCACAATAAAGAGGAACCACAAACTGCCAGAATACAGAAAGACACCCCCACCCCACCAAACACAGCAATCTAAACAAGATGAAAAGGCAGAGAAATACTCATCAGGTAAAGGAACATGATAAATGCCCACCAAACCAAACAAAAGAGGAGGAGATAGGGAGTCTACCTGAAAAAGAACTCAGAATAATGATAGTAAAAATGATCCAATACCTTGAAAACAAAACGGAGTTACACATAAATAGCCTGGCTACAAGGATTGAGAAGATGCAAGAAAGGTTTAACAAGGACCTAGAAGAAATAAAAAAGAGTCAATCAATAATGAATAATGCAATAAATGAGATCAAAAACACTCTGGAGGGATCCAGCAGTAGAATAATGGAGGCAGAAGATAGGATAAGTGAGGTAGAAGATAGAATGGTAGAAATAAATGAAGCAAAGAGGAAAAAAGAAAAAAGAATTAAAAGAAATGAAGACAACCTCAGAGACCTCTGGGACAATGTGAAATGCCCCAACATTCGAATCATAGGAGTCCCAGAAGAAAACAAAAAGAAAGGCCATGAGAAAATACTCGAGGAGATGATAGTTGAAAACTTCCCGAAAATGGGGAAGGAAATAGTCACCCAAGTCCAAGAAACCCAGAGTCCCAAATAGGATAAACCCAAGGCAAAACACCCCAAGACACATATTAATCAAATTAACAAAGACCAAACACAAAGAATAAATATTAAAAACAGCAAGGGAAAAACAACGTATAACACACAAGGGGATTCCCATAAGGATAACAGCTGATCTTTCAATAGAAACTCTTCAGGCCAGAAGGGAATGGCAGTAATGAAAGAGAAAAACCTACAGCCCAGATTGCTATACCCAGCAAAGATCTCATTCAGATATGAAGGAGAAATCAAAAGCTTTACAGACAAGCAAAAGCTGAGAGAATTCACCACCACCAAAGCAGCTCTCCAACAAATGCTAAAGGATCTTCTCTAGACAGGAAACACAGAAAGGGTGTATAAACTTGAACCCAAAACAACAAGGTAAATGGCAATTGGATCATACTTATCAATAATTACCTTAAATGTAAATGGGTTGAATGCCCCAACCAAAAAACAAAGACTGGCTGAATGGATACAAAAACAAGACCTCTGTATATGCTGTCTACAAGAGACCCACCTCAAAACAAGAGACACATACAGACTGAAAGTGAAGGGCTAGAAAGAAATATTTCACCCAAATGGAGACCAAAAAAAAAAAAGGCAGGAGTAGCAATACTCATATCAGATAAAATAGACTTTAAAATAAAGCCTGTGAAAAGAGACAAAGAAGGACACTACATAATGATCAAAGGATCAATCCAAGAAGAAGATATAACAATTATAAATATATATGCACCCAACATAGGAGCACCACAATATGTAAGGCAAATGCTAACAAGTATGAAAGGGGAAATTAACAATAATGCAATAATAGTGGGAGCATTTAATACCCCATTCACACCCATGGATAGATCAACTAAACAGAAAATTAACAAGAAAACACAAACTTTAAATGACACAATGGACCAGATAGACCTAATTGATATCTATAGGACATTTCACCCCGAAACAATGAATTTCACCTTTTTCTCAAGTGCACACGGAACCTTCTCCAGGATAGATCACATCCTGGGCCATAAATCTGCCATGGTAAATTTTAAAAAATGAAATCATTCCAATCATCTTTTCTGACCACAATGCAGTAAGATTAGATCTCAATTACAGGAAAGAAACTATTAAAAATTCCAACATATGGAGGGTAAACAACACGTTGCTGAATAACCAACAAATCATAGAAGAAATTAAAAAAACAAATAAAAATATGCATAGAAACAAATGAAAATGAAAACACAACAACCCAAAACCTATGGGACACTGTAAAAACAGTGCTAAGGGGAAGGTTCATAACATTACAGGCTTACCTCAAGAAACTAGAAAAAAGTCAAATAAAAAACTTAACTCTACATCTAAAGCAACTAGAAAAGGAAGGAATGAAGAACCCCAGGGTTAGTAGAAGGATAGAAATCTTAAAACTTAGGGCAGAAATAAATGCAAAAGAAACAAAAGAGACCATAGCAAACATCAACAAAGCCAAAAGCTGGTTCTTTGAGAAGATAAATAAAATTGACAAGCCATTAGCCAGACTCATCAAGAAACAAAGGGAGAAGAATCAAATCAACAAAATTAGAAATGAAAATGGAGAGATCACAACAGACAACACTGAAATACAAAGGATCATAAGAGACTACTATCAACAATTATATGCCAATAAAATGGACAACTTGGAAGAAATGGACAAATTCTTAGAAAAGTACAACTTTCCAAGACTGAACCAAGAAGAAATAGAAAATCTTAACAGACCCATCACAAGCATGGAAATTGAAGCAGTAATCAGAAATCTTCCAGCAAACAATAGCCCAAGACCCGACGGCTTCACAGCTGAATTCTACCAAAAATTTAGAGAAGAGCTAACACCTATCCTACTCAAACTCTTCCAGAAAATTGCAGAGGAAGGTAAACTTCCAAACTCATTCTATGAGGCCACCATCACCTTGATACCAAAACCAGACAAAGATGCCACAAAAAAAGAAAACTACAGTCCAATATCACTGATGAACATAGATGTGAACATCCTTAAAAAATTCTAGCAAACAGAATCCAACAACATATTAAAAAGATCATACATCATGACCAAGTGGGCTTTATCCCAGGGATGCAAGGATTCTTCAATATCCGCAAATCAATCAATGTAATACACCACATTAACAAATTGAAAGATAAAAACCATATGATTATCTCAGTGCAGAGAAAGCCTTTGACAAAATTCAACATCCATTTATGATAAAATCCCTCCAGAAAGCAGGAATAGAAGGAACATACCTAAACATAATAAAAGCTATATATGACAAACCCACAGCAAACATTATCATCAATGGTGAAAAATTGAAAGCATTTCCCCTAAGTCAGGAACAAGTCAAGGGTGCCCACTCTCACCACTACTATTCAACATAGTTTTGGAAGTCTTAGCCACAGCAATCAGAGAAGGAAAATAAATAAAAGGAATCCAGATCATAAAAGAAGAAATAAAACTCTCACTGTTTGCAGATGACATGATCCTCTACAGAGAAAACCCTAAAGATTCTACCAGAAAATTACTAGAGCTAATCAGTGAATATAGTAAAGTTGCAGGATATCAAATTAACACACAGAAATCCCTTGCATTCCTATACATTATCAATGAGAAAACAGAAAGAGAAATTAAGGAAACAATTCCATTCATCATTGCAATGAAAAGAATAAAATACTTAGGAATATATCTACCTAAACAAACAAAAGACCTATATACAGAAAACTATAAAACACTGGTGAAAGAAATCAAACAGAACACAAATAGATGGAGAAATATACCATGTTCATGGATTGAAAGACTCAATATAGTGAAAATGAGTATACTACCCAAAGCAATCTGTAGATTCAATGCAATCCCTATCAAGCTACCAACGGTATTTTTCACAGAACTAGAACAAATAATTACACAATTTGTATGGAAATACAAAAAGCCTCGAATAGCCAAAGCAATCTTGAAAAAGAAGAATGGAATGGAGGAATCAACCTGCTTGACTTCACGCTCTATTACAAAGCTGCAGTCACCAAGACAGTATGGTACTGGCACAAAGACAGCAATATAGATCGATGGAACAAAATAGAAAGCACAGAGATAAATCCACGCACCTATGGACACCTTATCTTTGACAAAGGAGGCAAGAATATACAATGGAGAAAAGACAATCCCTTTAACAGGTGGTGCTGGGAAAACTGGTCAACCACTTGTAAAAGAATGAAACTAGAACACTTTCTAACACCATACACAAAAATAAACTCAAAATGGATTAAAGATCTAAATGTAAGACCAGAAACTATAAAACTCCTAGAAGAAAACATAGGTAAAACACTCTCTGACATAAATCACAGCAGGATCCTCTATGACCCACCTCCCAGAGTAATGGAAATAAAAGCAAAAATAAACAAATGGGATCTAATTAAACTTAAAAGCTTTTTCAGAATGAAAGATACTATAAGCAATGTGAAAAGACAGCCTTCAGAATGGGAGAAAATAATAGCAAACGAAGCAACTGACAAAGAATTAATCTCAAAAATATACAAGCAACTCCTGCAGCTCAATTCCAAAAAAATAAATGACCCAATCAAAAAATGGGCCAAAGAACTAAACAGACATTTCTCCAAAGAAGACATACAGATGGCTAACAAACACATGAAAAGATGCTCAACATCACTCATTATCAGAGAAATGCAAATCAAAACCACAATGAAGTACCATCTCACACCGGTCAGAATGGCTGCTATCCAAAAATCTACAAACAATAAATGCTGGAGAGGGTGTGGAGAAAAGGGAACCCTCTTACACTGTTGGTGGGAATGCAAACTAGTACAGCCACTATGGAGAACAGTGTGGAGATTCCTTAAAAAACTGGAAATAGAACTGCCATATGACCCAGCAATCCCACTACTGGGCATACACACCGAGGAAACCAGAATTGAAAGAGACACGTGTACCCCAATGTTCATCACAGCACTGTTTATAATAGCCAGGACATGGAAGCAACTTAGGTGTCCATCAGCAGATGAATGGATAAGAAAGCAGTGGTACATATGCACAATGGAATATTACTCCGCTGTTAAAAGAATACATTTGAATCCGTTCTAATGAGGTGATGAAACTGGAACCTATTATACAGAGTGAAGTAAGCCAGAAAGAAAAGCACCAATACAGTATACTAATGCATAAATATGGACTTTAGAAAAATGGTAATGATAACCCTATATGCAAGACAGCAAAAGAGACACAGATACATAGAACAGCCTGTTGGATTCTGTGGAAGAAGGTGAGGGTGGGATGATCTGAGAGAATAGCATTTAAACATGTTTATTATCATATGTGAAATAGATCACCAGTCCAGGTTGGATGCATGAGACAGGGTGCTCAGTGCTGGTGCACTGGGATGACCCAGAAGGATGGGATGGGAAGGAAGGTGGGAGAGGGGTTCAGGATGGGGAACATATGTAAACCCATGGCTGATTCATGTCAATGTATGGCAAAAAACAGTACAATATTGTAAAGTAATTAGCCTCAATTAAAATAAATAAATTTTAAAAAAGAATTGACTATGAAGATACGTTTCTATCAATACAAAAACACATACGTGCCAGATTTTTTTTTTTACCGCAGCATTGTTTGTTATTTTAGAATGTTGAAAAAGACCCCAATGCCCATACCTAGAAGAATGTTTGAATAAGCTATGCTGTATCCACACAAAAGTTCTAATGCTGCTGTAATAAAAGAATAAGGATTCCTATGAATTGAAATGGAGTGATTTCCAGGATAAGTGAGAAAAAGCTAATCATAAAAGAGTTTCTATAGCATGTTACCCTTCATGAAAGAAAGTATAAGATATAAGAAAATTTACACATATCTGCTCATTTGCACAAAAAGGAATACAGAAATGATAAACTGGAAGTGGATGAGCTTACTGTCCTACAGGGGGTGGGCAGGAATACGGTGAAAAGAAGGGAGGTGAGAACACTATATATTAAGGTTAAGGGAAGAAAGGAGTTTAGGATGAGCCCTGTGCTGTTAGGCTGGATTTAGAGAACTTAGCGTGAACTCATGGTTTTTAAGACAGACGGAGCAATGCAAAAATTAGTGGGCAAAAGCAAAATGATAAATAGAATATTTGCCTAGTCTTAAAGTCTCTCTCCACAAAATTCTTATTAGTTACAAAGGGGAAAATAGTAACTTTAAGATGGAGAAACCTGGCCGACACTCCATTAACCAAATGATCAAAGTTAATATCACCAATAATGAGATACATAGATATCATGAACACCTAGATATGATGTCCTGAGAAGGGCACGCAGACTTCTGTGGTATTCTGACTACAAAAAGCATAAACTTAATAGAATCATAAGACAACATCAGACAAATCCAAATTGAAGGACAAAAGAACTGATGAGCACTTTTCAAAAGTGTCAAAGGCATGAGAGCAAAGAAAGACTGAGGACCTCCTCCCAGATTAGAGTGGGACCATGAATTAGATCTCCAAACAGAAAAAGGAGAGTAGTAGGACAACTGATGAAATTTGAATAAGGTCCGTAAATTAGTTAATAATATTTTATTAATGCCAACTTCCTGGCTTTGAAGTTTTACTATGATTATATAAGATGTTAACTTTCGGTGAAACTGGATGAAGTGAACTCTATGTACTATTTTTGTAAGTTTTTAGAAGTCTAAAATTATTTCAAATAAATTTTTTTTGAGTTCCTGTCTGAACCAGCACCCAAATCATTAAGGGTTCTTCAGGTTATTGTTCATGTGGAAGGTCAAAAATTGGACTGCAGTTGGAAGGTCTAAAGACCCCAAGATCTTTGCCTTTAGGATCTCAAACCAAGGGTGGTAAAAGAGGCAACTAATTACAAAGTGAGGGCTGGAGGCCCTTCTAGTTTCTAGATGAGACTGAAAAGGAAGATTATATTTAATGAATTCTGTTTTAATGACTGAGGATAAATTACATAAAATACCCAAACTAATCTTAAGAAATAATAGGAAAAAACATGGGGGACTTCCAAGAAACTTATCCAAGAAAACACAATAGGAACTGAAATTTAAGCAATCCAATATTCCAGTTAGACAAAGTTCTGACATTCTGTTCTCAGAGGTAAGACTGTGCTGTGGCAAAAATTTGGGCAGAAGGAGGTCAAAAATAAAAATTGAGAAAAAGGAAATTCTATGCAAGCACCTTAAGAGGAACAGAAAAGTTTCTTACCTACTTAGCCCATTCTCCTCCCAGGAAGGGAAAGAACACATGAGGAAAGAAATGAGATTTTGGAGATATTCATTGGTCTCTAAGCTGCTGATCCTTTACTGACCATTCACTTTTTGTTACAGAAAACCCCCTTTCTCTTTAACTTTACAATCTGACACCTTAAGGTCAGGCTCCTTCACTTAACATCTAAAGCTCTCCACAGCATAGTCCTAACCTTTCTCTCCAGTCACATGTTTATTTCTGAGGCACAAAGTTTAGTGGTGAAGTGATGGATGTCAACTGAACTTATTCTGGTAATTATTTGCAATATATACATAGATAAAATCACCATGTTGTACACCTTAAATTAATGCAATGTTATACACCAGTTATATCTCAATAAAACTGGAAAAATGAAGGAAGCAGAAAAAGAACTTAGGCTTGGGAGCCCAACAGCTCTGGTCTGAATTTCTGTTCTGCTATCTCTTAGCTAGTGACCAAGTTACTTAATTGCTGTGAGCCTAAGTCTCTGGATTTGTACAGTAGGGGTGATACTGCCTATAACTAAGGTGACTACTGTGAGTGGCAACTGTTGTTGTTGTTCTATTGCTAAGTGATGTCCAACTCTTTGCAACCCCATGGGCTGTAGCATGCCAGGCTTCCTTGTCTTCACTATCTCCCAGAGTTTGCTCAAATTCATGTCCATTGAGTTGGTGATGCCATCCAACCATCTCATTCTCTGCTGCCCCCTTCACCTCCTGCCCTCAATCTTTCCCAGCATCAGGATCTTTTCCAATGAGCCGGATTTTTGCATCAGGTGGCCAAAGTATTGGAGCTTCAGCTTCAGCATCAGTCCTTCCAGTGAATATTTAGGGTTGATTTCCTTTAGGATTGACTGGTTTGATCTCCTTGTAGTCCAAGGGCAATTAAAAATGATGCAATACATAGAGAGTACTACTAGCCCTAAATGGATCCTATAATTAATTCCTC
This sequence comes from Cervus canadensis, assembly GCF_019320065.1. Classification (NCBI taxonomy): domain Eukaryota; kingdom Metazoa; phylum Chordata; class Mammalia; order Artiodactyla; family Cervidae; genus Cervus; species Cervus canadensis. The sequence goes on from NC_057419.1 coordinate 98,678,536, forward strand.
ACCTTGTTACTTTACTTAAGCTGTTCTTGCCTCCTGGAACACTTCTCCCGGTAGAAATCCTATCTGCTGTTTAAGGCCAGCCCCCAAGGCCACCTTTTCAGGAAGTCTTCCCTTTTGTTCCACCAGGACATATTCTACCCTGCTTTGAATGTCTAGTTCGTTTGCACCACCACCCTGGCACCACCTTCACTTGATAAGTGTACGCAGGCACTGCCCAAGCCTGAGGCTGAACTGAGCAGGTGCACCATGACTACTTACTGAATTACAGACAGAATGCCTGAAGAACTATGGACGGAAGTTCGCGACATTGTACAGGAGGCAGTGATCAAGACCATCCCCAAGGAAAAGAAATCCTAAAAAGGTAAAATGGTTATCTGAGGAGGCCTTACAAATAGCTACCAAGAGAAGAGAAACAAAAGGCAAAGGAGAAAAGGAAAGATATACCCATGCAGCATTCCAAAGAATAGCAAGGAGAGATAAGAAAGCCTTCCTCAGTGATCAGTGCAAAGAAATAGAGGAAAACAATAGAATGGAAAAGTCCAGAGATCTCTTCAAGAAAATTAGAGATACCAAGGGAACATTTCCCACAAAGATGGGCACAATAAAGGACAGACATGGTATGGACCTAACAGAAGCAGAAGATATTAAGAAGAGGTGGCAAGAATACACACAAAAACTGAACAAAAAAGATCTTAACAACCCAGATAATCATGATGGTGTGATCATTCACCTAGAGACAGACATCCTGGAATGAAAAGTCAAGTGGGCCTTAGGAAGCATTACTATGAATAAAGCTAGTCAAGGTGATGGAAATTCAGTTGAGCTATTTCAAATCCTGAAAGATGATGCTGTGAAAGTGCTACACTCAAGATACCAGCAAATTTGGAAAACTCAGCAGTGGCCACAGGACTGGAAAGGTCAGTTTTCATTTAAATTCCAAAGAAATGCAATGCCAAAGAATGCTCAAACTACCACACAATTGCACTCATCTCACATGCTAGCAAAGTAATGCTCAAAATTCTCCAAGCCAGGCTGCAACAGTACTTGAACTGTGATATTCCAGATGTTCAAGCTGGATTTAGAAAATGCAGAGGAACCAGAGATCAAATTGCCAACATCCACTGGATCATCAAAAAAGCAAGAGAGTTCCAGAAAAACATTTACTTCTGCTTTATTGACTATGCCAAAGCCTTTGACTGTGTGAATCACCACAAACTGTGGAAAATTCTGAAAGAGATGGGAATAGCAGACCACCTGACCTGCCTCCTGAGAAATCTGTATGCAGGTCAGGAAGCAACAGTTAGAACTGGACATGGAACAACAGACTGGTTCCAAATTGGGAAAGGAGTATGTCAAGGCTGTATATTGTCATCCTGCTTATTTAACTTGTATGCAGAGCACATAATGAGAAATACTGGACTGGATGAAGCACAAGCAGAATCACTATTGCAGGGAGAAATATCAATAACCTCAGATATGCAGATGACACCACCCTTATGGCAGAAAGTGAAAACTAAAGAGCCTCTTGATGAAAGTGAAAGAGGAGAGTGAAAAAGTTGGCTTAAAACTCAACATTCAGAAAACAATGATCATGGCATCTGGTCCCATCACTTCATGGCAAATAGGTGGGGGGACAGTGAAAACAGTGACAGATTTTCTTTTCTTGGGCTTCAAAATCATTGCAGATGGTAACTGCAGCCATGAAATTAAAAGACGCTCCTTGGAAGAAAAGTTATGACCAACCTACACAGCATATTAAAGCAGAGACATTACTTTGCCATCAAAGGTCCATCTGGTCAAAGCTACAGTTTTTCCACTAGTGTATACAAGTGAGAGTTGGACTATAAAGAAAGCTGAGCTCTGAAGAATTGATGCTTTTGAATGCGGTGTTGGAAAAGACTCTTGACAGTCCCTTGGACTGCAAGGAGATCCAACCAGTCCATCCTAAAGGAAATCGGTCTTGAATATTCATTGGAAGGACTGATGCTGAAGCTGAAACTCCAATACTTTGGCCACCTGATGTGAAGAACTGACTCCTTGGAAAAGACCCTGATGCTGGAAAAGATTGAAGGCAGGAGGAGAAGGGGACGACAGAGGATGAGATGGTTGGATGGCATCACCGGCTCAATGAACATGAGTTTGAGTAAACTCCGGGAGTTGGTGATGGACAGGGAAGCCTGGCATGCTGCAGTTCATGGGGTCGCAAAGAGTCAGACACAACTGAGTGACTGAACTGAACTGAGCTAAACTGAATGCCCAAACTACTTTCTAGAATTTTTAGTAAGAATTCCAAATACCTGAGCTATAACTCAGTTAATTCCAGGAGCCAATACTCTGCTAACAACTGCAACTCAACAGTACCAAAAACTAAACTGAGGGTAAGAAAGCACAGAGCAGAAGATGGTGGAGGAACTATGCTGACATTTGCTGTTAAAGGCAAAGTTAACCTCCAAGATGTGCATGTGTAATATGTATTTCGGGGGCCTGCTGTTGTCATGTTCTGTCTGTCCATATCCTTTTCTGTTATTTTTTGATACATTTTCTGATACATAGCTGATATTTCTAAATAATTCCTCTTTATAACTTTATTCTTGCTTCATGTTACCAATATGCTCCCTTATCTCTCCAATGATTCTCTAGTTTGTTTTCAATTATTGTTTTGAGTAGTTTATGAAGTTTGCTTTGTTTGGTAAGGTCTGTTAAGTTTACTGTCCTTCTTTTGGAATAGTTGCACTCCTCAAAAGTTATGCTATTTAGGACGATCAATGCTCAATAACTCGTAAGATTACCACAGCAATTTTTTTTTGATTGAGCAGATCACCTTGGTTACAACTTTCAATCAGATTTCTCAGATTAATGTTAGCAACTCCACTCTCATTCTATTATGTTTCGGTTATGCATTCATCTTTCCAGAGGTTTATTCATATCCATCCAAAGAGACAAACTTTCTATTAAGACAAGATATCACCAAATGGTAGTGACTGCCGTTTGCACAGCTTGAAGTTTAAATATCAGTTTTGTGTGTGGTTGCTTAAAACAGACAACAGAACTATGTATTGCAAGATATTGTTCTTTAAACTTGAAAATAACAGTGTTTTAAGAACTTTTAAACAGAACAACACCAGAATATTTAAGGATGGCACATAGAGAAAAAAGATATGATAAAATAAATTCCAAAGTATATCTTGGTATTTTGCTTTTCATTGCAATTTTCCATATCATGCTTAATATGTTAAGGTTTCTGAGAAAATTCTTCAGAGGCAGTTTGATTCATCCAAGGGGGTAACCACTGACAGTCACTAGGGATAATATAGGGATAGAAGTTTGGACTCTCTTTGAGCATGGCTACACTAAATAAAGAAGGTGGGGTGAAAACATCACTTTTCTGAGGAATGGTAGTCCTAAGCTCCAACCACAAGTCTGTCATGTAAGAGCTGTGTGATCTTGGACACTTCATCTAACTCTGTAGGCTTCAGTTCCTTCATTCGTAAAGTTAGGGTTGAACTACATCATCTCTAAGGTTTCTTTAAGCTGTACAAGTCTATCATTCAGTTTCACACAAATACACCATTCCAAAGGAAAAAGAACATCATTATTTTATGTAGAGGATGCTTTAGAAACAAACAAAAAATTAAATAAATTTACTTTTTTAAAAATACAACCAATAAACAGGTCTTTTATTTCAATCTATTGATTGAACACTCCCCACCCCCGTTGTGTCCTTAAATCTTTGCTTGAAAATTTTTGAATCACATAAATATGAGAATCAGAATTACTATAATAATCAGTTGTGAAGGTATGAGGTATTTTAAAAAATTTTCTGCTTTTTAAACAATTTTTAAAGGTTCCTTTCCATTTATAGTTAATACAAAATATTGGCTATATTCCCTGTGCTGAACAATACATCCTTGTAGCCTATCTTAATCCAGTGGTTTGTACCTGTTAATCCCCTACCCTTCTGTTGCTCCTCCCCTCCCCTCACTGGTAACCAATAGTTTGTTCTCTATATCTGTAAGTCTGCTTCTTTTTTGTTATATTCACTAGTTTGTTGTATTTTTAGATTCCACATATGATTGATATCATATAGTGTTTGTCTTTGTCTGACATTTCACTCAGCATAATACCCTCCAAGTCCATTGATATTGCTGCAAATAGCATTATTGTGTTCTTTTTATGACAGAGTAATTCTCCATTGTATATATGTACCACATCTTTGTTATATATTCATCTGTTGATTGACACTTAGATAGCTTCCACACCTTGGCAAGTGTATATAATGCTGCTATAGGCAAATGGCCAACAGGCATATGAAAACATGGTCAACATCGCGAATCATCAGAGAAATGTAAATCAGAACCATGATGAGATACCACCTCACACCTATTAGAATGGCTAGCATCAAAAAGAACACAAATAACAAATGTTAGAGGGGATGTGGAGAAAAGGAAACCCTCCTACACTGTTGTCCGGAATGTAAATTGGTGCAGCCACCATGGAAAACAGTATGTAAGTTTCTCAAAAAATTAAAAATAGAGTTACCACATGACCCAGAAATTCCACTCCTGGGTATATATCCGAAAAAAACCCACCAATTTGAAAACATACGGGCACCCAAATGAATTTGCTTTTATGTGTAAACCATGCATTTCCCATAGAATAATTGAGAAAAGAAGAAAGTCTATATGCAAAGGGTTCAATTTGCAACTTACTCTGCAATAAAGCTCAGTTTCTAACCATTTGAATTTTCCCTGATAGTTCAGTTGGTAAAGAATCCATCTGCAATGCAGGAGACCCCGGTTTGATTCCTGGGTTGGGAAGATCCCCTGGAGAAGGGATAGGCTACCCACTCCAGCATTCTTGGGCTTCCCTTGTGGTTCAGCTGGTAAAGAATCCGCCTGCAATGTGGGAGACCTGGATTCAGTCCCTGGGTTGGGAAGATCCCCTGGAGAATGAAAGGCTACCCACTCCAGTATTCTGGCCTGGAGAATTCCATGGACTGTATAGTCTAACCATTTCCTTTGTCACTCTTACTCCTAGCTATAAGCTGCCTCAGGGCACCTTCACAGCTTTCACCAATCTGTCCTCATTTATTTGTAGCTGCTAAATCTATAGACTCCATGTTAAATACTAGATTAATAGGTCTTTCCTAAGACTTCCAATAGCTCAACTAGCTCCTGTGCTCCCGGCTTGATCTCTCTTGTCTTCCCAGTAATCAGTCTTTGCATAGTTCCCACGTCTCAGCCCCTTTCTCCACATCCCATTATTTTTGTTTCCTTCTTGAATCAGAGTTTGTGAGCTGCTTTTTATGCTAGAGGCATATGATGTCATTGTGTCTACCCCCAGCTGTTCTTAATTTTCTCTCAGATCAGCTCTCTTGAAGGACTCTCAGCAGGCCCAAAGACACAAGCCCTCCCTTCTAGGGTGCAGATGAAAAGTTGGGGTGGAGGAGGAGATGGGGGCAGTTTAGCAACCCATAATGCTAATCCTAGCGAAATAAAGGGCAGGGCCCTTTTAATAAACAGAGCACCCCAGGAGAGGGCAGAGCCAAGTGAATAAGGCCCAGGCTCTGAAGAGACAAGTGTGCTCCTGGAAGCTGTCAAAGCAACAGGAGTTTGCTGTCCAAGATGTTGACCATCTCTACCTGAGGCAGTTCTCTTAGACCTGAGAATCATGCTCTGAGGCCACCCTTGTTTCTTGCAATGCTGTCTTGAATCACCTGGCTCTAACCATCCCCAGCACCTATCCCCTGCCTCCAATCAAGGACTGGCCTTTTCTGTTTAGAAAGAGAGTTGAAATGGATTATGGGGAACTCTAGACAAATTTAGCTCTCTCCTCCATGGCAGTTTTGTGGTATTGTAGAAAATGCCCTGGTATACCAAATTTCATGATTCATAATTCTTATTGAATTCATGTTCTAACAACCATAAGTGCTGCTTGAAAAATAATGATGTAATGATGCTCTACACAAAGGCATGAATCTCTGAGGTGGAAATTCGTATTATATAATGGCACCTGGCTAGAGCAGATAGGATACTACCCATACTAGTAGCTTTGAAATGAGTTTCCCACTGGGATAGTGGTAGAAATATTTTTCCCTCATTCTATCTAGGCCAGAGTCAGTTAAGAACAAATCCTTCCAGAGCAGGGTAATTGTGATGGAGGAGAGTGGAAACTCACAATTAAATTGGGACCAAATGGATGAGATAGCAGTGGTTCTCACCCCTGGCTACACATTAAAATCTCCAGGCATGGGAGCTGGGGTTAGTTTTTATCTTGAAATAATTTTGAAATTACAGAAAATTTGTAAAAACAGCACAGACAGTTGCCACCCACACTTCATTCAGCACTTCTCATGTCAAAATTTTACATAACCAGAGTGAATTTATCAAAACTAAGAAGTGGGGGCTTCCCTGATGATCCAGTGGCTGACTCCACACTCCAATGCCAGGGGCCCAGGTTCAACCCCTGGTCAGGGAACTAGATCCCACATGCCACAACTAAAGATTCTGCCTGCTGCCACTAAGACTCAGTGCAGTCAAATAAAGATTTAAAAAACTAAGAAATCAACTTAGGTATAATACTATTAACTGAACTATAGATTTTATTTGGATTTAACTAGTTTTTCCACTAATGTCCAATTTCAGTTCCAGGATCAAACTCTCAATACCATGTTGCATTAAGTTGTCATATCTCTTTAGTTTCCTCCAATATATGACAGTTTATCAGTCGTTTCACGTCTTTCATGATCTTGACACTTTGAAGAGCGCTGAACAGTTATTTTGTATAATATGCCTCACAAATTTTCCCACTAATGTCCTTTTACTGTTCCAGGATTGAATCCAAAATACTATGCTGCATTTAGTCATCCTATCTTCCTAGGTGCCTCCAATTTATGGCAATTTCTCAGTGATTTTTTTTCATGACCTTGACCATTGAAATTAAAGCTTGTCATGTACTTTGTCAAATGTCCCCCAATTCAGGTTTGTCTGATGTTTTCTCACAATTAAATTGGGATTATGTATTTGGGGGAAGTAGAGCACAGAGGTGAACTGACTTTCTCATCACATAGTATTAGGAGGTACATAATATCAATATGACATACTGGTGATGTCAGCCTTGATGACTTGCTTAAGGAGATTTCTTCCAGGTTTCTCCACTGTAAAGCTACTATTAATATTTTTTAAAGCTATTATATTGATATAATTGTAGATTCACATGAAGTTTCAAAGGTGATACAGAGAAGTGCCGTGTAGTCTTTACCCAGTTTCCCCCAGTGGTACGTGTGTATATTCTTGTAAATACCACTACAATCAGAACAGAAACAGAACAAGTCTACTACCATAAAGATTTTCCTCATGCTATTGCTTTATAGTTGCAACCCTCCTCCCAACATACCTAACCCCTGGACACCACCAGTTGGTTCTCCAGCTTTTAAATTTTATCATTTTAGAGAATATTATGTAAATGTAATCAATCAGTATGTGACCTCTTGAGACTGACTTTTTCTACTCAGCATAATGTCCATGATACCCATCCAAGTTGTTGTGTGTTTCTGAAGTTTACTCTTTTTATTGCTGGATAGTATCCCATGGAATGGACGTACCATGGTTTGTTTAACCAGTCACATATTGAGAGACATTTGGGTTGTTACCACTTTTTTCATTACTGCAAATGGCTCTGCTATAAACTTCATGTTCATGTTTTTGTATAGATGAAAGTTTTCATTTCTCTGGGATACATGCCCAGGAGTGTAATTGCTGAGTGGTATGGCAAGTTATGCTTAATCTTGTAATAAACCACTAAACTATTTTCCAGAATGGCTGTATTATTTTTACTTTTCCACTAGCAATGTATGAGAGATCTAGTTTCTTCATATCTTCACCAGCATTTGGTATTATCACTATTTTAATTCTAGCTGTTTGAATATAGGTATTGTTGTTGTTGTTCAGTTGCTCAGTCATGTCCGACTCTCTGTGACCCCATGGACTGCAGCAGGCCAGGCTTCCCTGTCCTTCACTATCTCTCAGAGTTTGCTCAAACTCATGTCCATTGAGTCAGTAAAATAGTGATATCAAATCATGGTATTAATTTGCATTTCTTTATGGCTAGGGCTGTTAAACATCTTCTCATGTGCCTGTCATCTACATATCCTTTTCAGTGAAATATACATTGCTATTTTCCACTTATTTTCTAAATGGATTGTTTTTTATTCTGTTTGGTTTTAAGAGTTCTTTATTCTCTGTTGGATATGTGGCTTACAAATATCTCATCCCAGTCTACAGCTTGTATTTCCTTCCTCTTTAACAGGGTCTTTCACAAGGCAAAAGTGTTTAACTTTGGTGAGTTCCAATTTATGCATTTTTTTCTTTATATGGATCATGCTTTCAGTGTCAAGTCTAAGAACTCTTTGCCTGGCCCTAGATCCAAAAGATTTTCTCCTATGTCTGTTTTCTGAAAGATTTGTAGTCTACATTTTGCAAACTTACATAGTCCATTTTTGGATAGTGTCTGCATAAGGTGTGAGGTTTCAGTTCTTTTTTTTTCCCTGTGGATGCTCAGTTGCTCCCATATCATTTGTTTAAAAGGCTATCCTTCCTCCACTGACTTGTTTTTGCAACTTTGGCAAAAATCAGTTAAACGTATTTGTGTGGGTTTATTTCTGGGTTATCTATTCTGTTCCATTGATTTGTGTGTTTATCCTCTGCCAAACCCTACTGTCTTGATTAATGTAACCATATAATGTCTTCAGAGAGCCCCTTGGACTACAAGGAAATCCAACCAGTCCATTCTAAAGGAAATCAGTCCTGAATATTCATTGGAAGGACTGATGCTGAACCTGAAGCTCCAATACTTTGGTCACCTGATGTGAAGAACTGACTCATTGGAAAAGACCCTGATGCTGAGAAAGATTGAAAGCAGGAGGAGAAGGGGACAACAGAAGATGAGACGGTTGGATGGCATCATTGACTCGATGGACATGAGTTTGAGCAAGCTCCAGGAGTTGGTGATGGACAAGGAAGTCTGGGGTGCTGCAGTCCATGGGGTTACAAAGAGTTGGACACAACTGAACGACTGAACTGAACTGATAATGTCTTGAAACCAGGTAGACTGATTCCTTCCTCTTCCTTCTTCTTTTTCAAAATTGTTTAGCTATTCCACAACTTGTGCCTTTTCATATACATTTTGAAATAGTTTTCTGATTTTAGCTCTTATAAGAACTTGGAAGTGATCACTCCCATCCTTTCAAGAAAACTGGACAGGCCAGTTTTGTCAAAAAAAAAATCAATGACTTTTCTTGGATCTATCAGAGAACTGATGTTGTAGCGCAAACCACCACCCCAAAATCTGAAACTTTAGGAACATCCAGAGAGGTACAGATGTAAATTTATTTACCTGGAGAAGACTCTGGAATCATAAACTGGTAGGAACACCAAAAGTGGTACTTTTGACAAATTGCTGGAGGATGAGTGTGGACTACTGGGAGAGTGGAAACTTCTGAGGACTGAAGGCACAGGGCTACCCCCCACCCCAATTTCAAGAAATTCACCAAATTCTCACAGCAAAGATCTGAGTAAGATCCTCCTGTGAATCTGGCAGGGGGAGGAAAAGAAGAATCATTGTGAAATATGCCTAGAGTCTTCTCCACAACTCTACAAGGAAAAAGAGTTTGCTGGAATCTTATCCCAACTGGGGAAGGGCATTTTTCTCACTCCAGCCTCCCTCTCGCCAACTTTAGAAAACCAAATACAAAGACAACATCTTTAAGGAAGACAGAGTGAGGGGAACACCTTACAAAGGAGCAAGCATAAGAATTATATCAGACTTCTTGTCAGAAACCATGCAGACAAGAAGAGAGTGAAGTGAAAAATTTGAAGTGTTGAAAGAATGACTGATTATCCATTTTAAATAGAGCAGTGTGGACACGTCCATCCCAAACTCTCTAACTATCCCTTTCCCTCATCCTTTCTCTGCTGGCAACCATAAGCTCATTTTTCAAATTCTCTAAGTCTGTTTCTGTTTTCTAAATGAGTTCATTTGTATAATTTCATTTTAGATTCCACACATAAAGGATGTCATGGGATATCTCAGGAGAAGAGATCTTCTTAAGTTTGTTTCAGATTAAGAGATGAAAGAGAATGAGGAAAGTAAAAACAGAGAAGTCCAAGAAAGAAAATATATCTAAAATGCCATTTATTCTGCCTTAGCAAGGTCAGTTCAACAGGTTCTCATGCCTTCCCTCTTGCCTCCTTTCTATTTTCATTCTTTAAATCACAAAGTATTTAGCTTCATTACTTTCATTAGACACAATCATTAATGTTAATCATAGGATCAAAAACCCAAGTGCCTATTGGGAAATACAACTTGACCAGGTTTTTTGTTTCGCACTCTCATAATATGAACACTAATGTGGTGATGGATAATTAGTCTTTTCCAAGATCATCGACCCCCATTGCAACTTTTAAACACCTATCAGAGCTAGTGTTGATGAATGGAAGTACGGTCTTCAATTTTAAATAGACATTATGGCATAAATAATCTACCACTAGACATCATTCTAGTAAGCAGAGGCCAAGCCAAATGGGCTACTCAAGTATAAAAGCGAGCCCTGTATTAGGGAGAGTTTGAATCACATCTCATTTGTGTGAAGGTTTTCCATTTGACAGAAGTAGATTTAACATAGTCCATTCAAAACAGTCTCATTGCAATTCACTGGGGGCTTTAATAAAGGGGAAAAACTTTAAACAGGCACACTTTATTCTAAAATCCCTTTGCTGGATACGTGTACACATACAAAGGCGACAGCCAATAACAAGAACAAAGGTTTTATCTCATTTCCACAGTACATTTTCCTTAATATGCCTCCAATCAGCAATACTCTACCTCTGGAATTCCAAGCTCAATGTGCATCTAAGCACTGTCAAATGAAAAGGAGATAATAAAATTACTAGTGTGTTGCAAGGTAAGATTAAATTTACATAATGACACTGGATTTGATTAAATGCCAGATTCCCCCTCCAAAAAATTACCTGTAGAGGCATTAAATCTTACAACCACACACACACACACACTTCACTGCATTTACGCTGCATCCATAGAAGCTCCAGTTTATCTTAGCAGAGATTACTACCATCCCTCCATAGGAACACAGCATGGAGGTAATGCCTGGGAGCTTATTCAGGGGCTCATGCAGCTGACTTGCAGAATAAATATCAGAAAAATGTGAGAGAGGTAGTTTTAGTACTCCTCCAGAGAAAAGACCATAGCACAGACTCATAGGCAGACTCTTTTACTCCACTGAAAATGGAAAGCCTTCTTAAAATGTTCTATGGCTGATTCATATTAATGTATGACAAAACCCACTGAAATGTTGTGAAGTAATTAGCCTCCAACTAATAAAAAAATAAATAAAAATTATACTCCTGAAAAAACAGTAGAAACAAACAAACAAACAAAAAATGTTATCCAAACACTTTCTCCCCAGACCCAAGGCTTTCCTCCCATTCACAAGCTCTAAGGAGCTCACCATGGGCTCATCCTTCCAGGAATACACCGATGAGGACTGAGGCCACCATGTGCCAGTTTTGAAACCATTTCTGTCAAATTGGTAAATTATGCATGTTCTCGCCCCTTAAAGATTATCCCACACCAAAATTGCTTAATGGGGTATTTTCTCATTGCTTAGTTGCTGCACGATTCTGAGGATGGCAGTCTTTAAATTAAAAATATTCACACAAACAAGCAAAAAGAAAAAAAAATCGTTACAGTTCTAAGAGGCACCAAAGTATAAGGCACTATGATACAGATTTCAGAATACCTGTCATACCTGTGGATTACACACCAAAGTGCTCCTAAACATCATTTGCCTGTAGACCAAGCCATTGGAAAGGGACTGGTACTGGCTCAGAAAGAAATGTGCCTTACTACTTTTCAATGGAACATTAAGAAAAGGCACTATAGCATCAGCATGTTCAGCATGTTTGCTGGGTCCAAACTCCTTCAGTTAGAGAAAATTGATTACTTGTCTACCATGACTGATGTGAACTAGCTGTTTTCCATATTTCTAGCTTCAGTTAACTGAGTCTTGGCTAGGGAAGTATAGACATCTAAAGTCTACCAAAACTTTCAGTGCTGCTCAATGTTCTACACATCCATCCCTCTCAAGGGATCCTACTGTTTGCTACCACATGTGCATCAATCCCTTGTTAGTCATTTACTGAGATTTACAGATAGGCTTCCTCCATGGCTCAATGGTAAAGAATATGCCAGCAATTCAGGAGACATAGGATCTGTGGGTTCGATCCCCGGGTCAGTAAGATACCCCGGAGAGGAAGTGGCAACCACTCCAGTATTCTTGCCTGGAGAATCCCATGGACAGAGGAGTCTGGTGGGCTTACAGTCCATGGTGTTACAAAGAGTCGGGCATAACTGAGCGACTAAGCATGCATGGTCTACCTACAGCTTACCTACAGTGTACCTGCACTACATTCAGTGAAGGTAAGATTCAGGTTTCAGGTCAATGCATTATTGTTAAGTTGTAAATAGTTAACCACAATTGTGGCAAACAGGTTGTCTCAGCAACCTGAAATAGTAGTTTAACATATGTCTGACCAATAGCACTTACAAAATAACCTTTTTAAAAGTGCCACTATTGGGCTATTTTTCAAGTGTACAACAATTTGAATATTAAAAGACCAAATTTCCAATTGTCAGCACAAAGTAAGGTCTATAAACTAGTGGATTAACATTTTATAGGCATCTGTTATGGCCCATAAAAATATGTGTGAGCACAGTAAATAAATAGTTTCAAAGGACACAGGATGCCTTTTAGTATTTCAAAAAATCATATTTGTTAGTTTTATAATAATCATTTGGAAGGCTAAAACTAAAATTTGTTTTCCTGCAAAATGTTTTTTCTTTGTCACACCGGTTTATTATGAAAGAGTTGCTGTGAGTCATGAAACTGCCTTGTTACATTTTTCTTAAAAAAACAAAATCCCCAGGGAACTAGGGAATTAAACTCATAAATTTAATTTCAATATCTGGTAAGCTGTAGGGACAATTATTAAGGCAGTCATTTATGAGTATCTAGGGGAAACCCAAGTGATAAACAGTAGTCAATATGGATTCTTCAAATACAAATCATACCAAACAAAGCTAGTTCCTGTTCATGATAGGATGACAAGCTGAGTGGGGAAAGAAGATGGAGCAAAGTTAACATATCTTAGAAGCATCTGATATAATTTAATCTGACATTCTTATAGGAACACCAGAGAAAGACAATAAATAGAGCTAGTAAAAGAGAAATTTGATGGAACAGCTAGAACTGGTTTAGGGTAAACTTAAAGTGAATGGAGCCAATGACAGAGAAGGATAAATTTTAAACGCAATACCGCCCAGATCATGAACAACCACTCTTGGGTTATATCAACGTGAATTGTAATCTTAGTCAATATAATCAAAGTACATGTAGCTACATACACGATCGGGGAGAGAAATAAATTAAATGCATTATTGATATAGTGGAGCTGTTTAAATCAATTACATGTGGTATGTTTTATAAAGTCAAGTACTTCCCATATAGGGAATCTTCATCAAATGAATATGACTGTAACTGGAAGGTATCTGTCTGAACAAAGAGGCCACTGAGAAACACAGAGACTATGATGATAGGGAAGGGATTCCTCTTTGTTTAGGGGAAGGTAGTAATTCAAAAATTCTTTAGTCTACAGAGCAAATTCAAGACCTTAGCCCAGTATCAAGGCTCTTCATAAATCATCAGACTCATCTCTCCAGTTGTATCTCGAGACCAATTGCCATTCCCCTAGGTTTTCACACCCCAAAGGGTGTGTGGATCCTCAGCCTAAGCTATCTTTTTAAAGTGCCATTAAAATATCTTCCTGTAACAGCCTCATCAACCCTTTAAGACCAAGTTTCTTTGAAACATAATATTTCCAGATTCCCTAATTAAATTTAATTTTCACTCCTCCAATACTCCCATAGCACCTTGTTTAAACCTCTGTATATACCTTTATCATTGCCTTCCTTGTATGAGAATTAATAGTGTACATGTTGATTTCCCTGTTAGACTGTGAGCTCCTAGAGGTTGAAAGCCATGACTTAGTCATTCTTTATCTTTTTCACAAGTATTCAACAAGTATCTGTTGAATAAACTTGGATTGGAACTGGAATAAACGCATCATCTAGACAGTTATTATTGAGAAAGTCCCACAATTCCAGAATAATTGCTAACAGTATTACACAGGAAGAACTGTGGGGCTTCATAACCCCTTTTCAGCTTGAATTGTAAGCAGGAAGTTCTTCCTCCCATCCAAGATCCCTCCCATGGTTTAGCTCTTAAGAATATGTTATTCCAACATGAGAGAATTCAGCGTCACCCTCTTGCACATAGCCTGGCATGCACATATTTAGGAAGTGTCTGCTGTGGCCAGTCCTGAAAGAATCACAGGCTCACAGATAAACTAGGGATGCTCTGCAATGACTGGCTAGCCAAGAAGTACTTGCTGACTTAAGGGAGACATTACATGTGCTGGTTAAAAGCACAGCTTCTAGGGTCAGATAAACCTGGGTTCAAACACCAGCTCTTCCACCTACTAGCTGTGTGACCTTGGACCATGTCCTTAACCTTTCTGCGCCTCATCTGTCATTTGGGAATAATTATTGCACATCGCTCAAGAGTTTGTTATGAGGATTAAAGGAAATGAGACATATAAGTCTGATGTACATGTTTAAATAAGGGTGAGCTAGAATTAGAAGTTCTTTGATTGAGTACTCAAGTTGCACATGAGCAAATGAAAACTAGTAAGGATAGAATATGTCCAAATAAGCAAGAACTTTATAGTCGATGAGGCCAGACCAGAAAACACAGGCTGAAGCTGAAGAAGAAACTCTCATGAAAAGGAGGAAAGAAACTGTCATCAAGTGTTGGGACAAGTCCTGGAGACTGGTTTGGCAGTTCCTAGGCCAGAGCAGATAAATGGTGTGTGGGCAGGGAAACTGATCAAGCTAATTTTGATTTCCCTGAAGCATTTTCAGGCCACTGGAATCCTTTAAGTATCAGAATGCATAACTGCGTAACACCCTCAATATAAAGAAAAGGTAAAAGAAACCTGAGGACAGTGAATGAAAACTGAATTTATACTTTAAAACTTTAGTGGCCATCTTTAGTGCCCTCTGTAGAAAACTCACCATGCAGCCTCAAAGGGAATCAGCAGGACTGCATGTGCTGACATGGCAGGCACACCAAGATATACATAGAAGCGAACTGACAAAACTGTTTTTAGCTCCAGTCAGTGTTTCCTGAAAAAGCATATATGGTATATATGAACCTCTATGTATATAGATGCATAAATGTATGCCTACATACACTTTTATATGCATAGAAAAGTTCTTGAAGGATACACAAGAAATTGTTACTGATGAGTATGCTTAAGGAGTGAGACTAGTGGCTTGAAGGGGCTCTTCATTTCACAACCTTTTGTACTGTTTGCATTTTTACCATGAATACGTATTACATTCCTAATTTAAGAAAGAACAAGACCAGAAAAGACTAACTAAAAACTCAGACAATTGCATGGTGCTTTGCATGAAGTAGAACATAGTAAATGTTTGAATGAATGGATGAAAGTCACTCAATTGTTCCATCAGTTGGTAGATGAGAAGAGAGAAAATGATCTAAAAAGAAAAGGAATAAAAGGGGAGAATATAGAGATCACAGAAGCAGCCTGGAGCAAAAGAGGAAAACTAGAAGGAAAGCTACCAAAGGAAAGAGTTGACAAGTACCTGCCCTACCCTAGGGGCACCTGTTGGCCAAGATTCCAGTGTACTTGGCAAATACTGTCCACAGATATATGCAAGGATGTAAACTGTTTAAGGAGTTGGCTCTTTAAGGAGCTGATCAAAGCTAAGCTGTGTTCCAAACAGGGAAGGAGCAGATCAGAGGTTAAAGCCCTTCTCGTAGCCATGAAAGATGCTTTGCCATGAGGATGCATCTCAATAAGGAGCCCAGGGACTCTGTGGAAAGTGCATTAAAACATCCCATACTGGTAATATTAATATATGCTGTTTGCAGAACACTACATTCCAAAATATGAGGTTTTATTTTTAAATGCCATCCGGCAAATAATAGTACAAATTAAAGGTAGAAAACCCTACTAGGGGCTTCCCTTGTGGTCCAGTGATTAAGAATCCATCTGCCAATGCACGGGTTTGATCCATGATCTGGGAAGATCCCACATGCCGTGGAGCAACTAAGCCCATGCATCACAACTATTGAGCCTGCACCCTAGAGTCTGGGAGCCACAAGTACTGAGCCCACGTGCCCTAGAATCCATGCTCTGCAACAAGAGAAGCCACTGCAATGAGAAGCCTGTGAACCGCAACTATAGCATAGCTCCCACTCGCTGAAGCTAGAGAAAAGCCCCACGCAGCAACAAAGATCCAGCACAGCCAAAAAAATAAATAAATAAAATTTTAAAAAGAAAAAGAAAACCCTATTGGGTCATCTGCTCTCTCCTAAAGGCCTAAAGCATACTATATTCTGCCATATAAATCTTAATGCTTTCAGTGATGTGTAAGGAGGATTTACACTTAACAAATCCCAAATGGAAAGCACAAGCACAAAGCAGAAATCCTGAATGCAAAGGAAAGACAGTTATCTTTACTGACTCATCCTGAATTGCAGGCATGTTTTTTTCATTAATATTTTTTTCAAGGAATTACAGCTTCATTGTATAACGGATGGAGCTATCAGTCAAGTTAAAACAAATGAACACATATGCCATTTTCATTGATCAATTCAATTTAGTATACTCATGGGAGACAACTAAATTCCTCAGCAAAACAGGGAGATCTGCTGAACCGTGATCCAAGTGTGCCTTTATTTTAACAATGACAAATACTCGGGTCAAGATGGTGAGGTGGTTGGACAGGGCCATGGTTTTCTTGCCATTAGGGAAGCCCCTAGAAAAGTTAATTCACTCTTTAATCAAACTCATTTACACTGATTGTCTTCACCTTTGTGATTGAGCAGTGAGGACTCTTATAAATGTGTTTTTCTATTTTATTTTCTTTTATTTTACCACTCAGACTCTTCTCTTATCCTTCCTTCTTATCCAGCTGGGAAAAACATTTCCTAACGCTGGGACAATGACTGAACAAATGACCCATAGAAAAAGCACAAGGGGAATCTGGGCTTCTCTTTCCTTCTCCTTCTTCCTTACTTATTGTGTGACAATCTGAATGCTCAGCCTGACTGCACCACCAGCTTGCTGTGTGGCCTGGAGAAGGGCTTCTCCTTTCCAGGGCTCATCTGTACCATGACAAGATAAACCAAATGAGTGGTAACTGTTGATGGCATTGACTCTAGTAAGTTTGAGTGAGAGGACCCTCAGAAGTCCTGACTCCATTATCAGCCCGAAACAGCTGGAAGCCCCCTCTAGTCAGATCCCTAACCCCTGGTCGAGGATGCCTGGCCTTCAGTGTTCTCCTCAGGGGAGTAAAACTTCTCGGGTGCAAACGTGAGAGCCTTTCAGTCAAGCTCTGGTTTGACCTGTCAGGAATGTGAGTTGATCTAACAGAAACATGTTAGAAACAGGGTGGTGCTGGCCAACTTCCAAGGCACAATAGATATTCACTCAGCAGACACAGCAGAGACTCAATACTTTGTGACTCACTGACAAATTTGGTAAAAGAACTCACAATTGCAACTCACTTAAGGCTCTCAATGATCCTGCAACTGCTCTGCTGTAAGCTGCTCTGCCATCTTTATGTGTCTGTTTCAGTCAGGATTCTCCAGAGAAACAAACCAATAGGGTAGGTAGATATTGATGTGTATATACATGTATCTATTAATTATTTTCTATAGTAAATAAATATACACATGGAAACACATATATATATATACACATATACATATACATGTATTTGTTTTTATGTATATGTGTGTGTGTACATATGTATGTACATAGGGGGATGATTTTAAGGAATTGGTCCCTGTAATTGCAGGGGCTAACAAACCTCTAATTCATAGTGCAGGTCAACAGGTTAGAAATTTAGGTAAGAACTGGTGCTGTGGTCCTGAGTTCAAAATCTGCAGGGCAGGCCAGGCATGTTAGAAACTCAGGAAAGGTTTCTATATTACAGTCTTGAAGCTGAATTTTTTTTTCTTTGGGAAACCTTTCTTTCATCTTAAGGCCTTCAGCTAATTGGATGAGGCCCACTCACATTATGGAGGGCAATTTGCTTTACTCAAAGTCAATCGATTCACTTGATCTTAGCCAAAAGGCCGAGAAGCGATAAAGTCAGTTGATTCAAATTTAAATCACATATAAAAAATACTTTCACAGCAACGACCAGATTAGTATTTGACCAAACAACTGGGCACCAAGTTGACACATAAAGTTAATCATCACAGTGTCCAAATGCAGCCCACCTTTGTTGTTCACCTAGGACACTTACCATTCTCCTCTAAATTGGTTTACCTTGGGCTAGCTGACACTGGCCTTGTACCCTTTCCCTGGTCCCTAAATCCTGCCAAACCTTAGAAGAATAATCTCTCACTTTTGGTCTGCTCTTCTACCCAATCAACTGCTTACAAAATAGCTTCAGCCTGAGCTGCTAGACGAGCAACAGCAAGTGTTAAACAAAAAGCAGGCCATTGGCCCTGTACTCTAGCTCAGGAAACTCCTCTCCTTCAAACTTCCCCGTGAATCAGCTCAGATGGCTCCTCAAAGCCCTCAGCTCTGTATTGTCTCCCTCATCTCCTCTGGCTCCAGGTCAGGCAATTTGCCTTATTTCTGACCTGCTCTTCCCTCAGAACACTGATCTCAATCTTTGCTGCCCGCCAATGCTGGGCAGGAGGTTCCTTGTCTATGGCCCCCACCCATCTAGGAAGGAGGACCAAAAATCTGTAAGATGCATCATTGGTTCTTAAAACACTTTCACATCCACTGTCCACTAACGTATTCTTAATGCCACCCTGAGAGCTTATGAATGTGCAAAGATATTAATGTGATCTCCACAAAGCCTCATTTGGCAGATGACGAAATTGAGGTTCAGAAAGAATAAGTCCTCAGCCAAAGGGCATGTAGCTAGCCAGTACGCATGTGCCTGCTATGGTGGCTGGGATTCTGGGCTATTTCATTAAGCCAGCTGCATCTTTGCAAGGAGTTCAATACTACTAGGCTGACTACTACTAACAATAACAGCCTCACCTTAAATTCACGTGCAACTTTGCTTCTCGACAGATCACAAGGACATTTTCCACTTTTCACCTAATTATCTCTTCCTGGCTCAAAAATTCCCAATAGTATCTCTTCTCCCTACCATAGGCTATAGAGATTTGGAAATTCTCCCCCATTGTCCATCTCATAATTTTAACTTCAATTTATCCAACCAAGTCATTGACTGAAAAGTTTTATAAGGCTGTTTGTTAACTGGCACATACTGGGTGAATCTGGACACAAGAGTTTCCATCCTGAGGGATGAGCCCAGGTAGGAAAACCTGGCCCAAGAAATGCCCACACAGACTTTATAGGTTCTAACTGGACATCAACTGAGGTTGGGATAGACCAGTGTGGGGAGATCCAAGACCTAGAGACCAGATGGGCCCAGGAAGGCTCTGAGGGTAGGGTCTCCAATGACAAATGAGAAGTAGAGGCTAATAGTATCAGAAAGGTCCAGAAGTGGGTGAGTAACAGGGTGATGTCCCCACAAAGCAAATGGAGACACCTTATGAGGGTCTTGTAATAAGTAGTAGTCAGAGGACCAGTCAAGGCAGGTAGCAGCCTCAGTGAGGGCCAGTAGCAGGCAACCAGGGGCTGTGTGAACAGTAGCAAGGAGGCGTGAGCTATAGGTGAAGATCTCTGCAGGCGGATATCAAATCCAGAGAGTTCTGGCAGTGGCCAAGCTCAGACCTGAAGATTGAAAAGAACAACAGAATTCTAGTCATCAAAGGAAAAGGACACCAATTATGAAGCTAAGACAGAGACCTCAGCTCTCTGATAAAAGAAGGGTGGATAACAGACAAGGAATGAGCTCTTGGGTGTGGAGAAGAAGGCAAGGGGTTAGTCAAAGGAAGACACCAAGAATCTGTTTATTGCGACTAAGGCACAGGGTCTGAGAAGAACTTACAGCTACACTGCCTCAGTAACCCAAGACCCTTTACATCTCCCTTGAATACAGACAGGATAGGGCTCAGGGCCTTACTCAGTGCAGTGACAGCAGTTCCCTGACCAGAAGAGAGCCTGTAAGGAGACCCCTAGTCGTACATGCCACCACCTCATTGATCCAGGGATCCCACAGTGTGACTCTCTCTCATTCCACAGGACCTCGTAAGTACCCTCCAGAGCCAAAGTGGGGATAAACTTAACCCTAAATATCCTAGAAGCCTAGAATGGGAAAGGTGGAACAGTTCAGCCTCCAGCACCAAAAATATGCAGAATCTGAGACCCAGAATCCCTTTCAAGACCTGACTAAGATCGCATCGTGATTTAATAACCGAGGCTGCGACTCTGGTCTCCTAATTCAGCTCGATATTCCAACAGCTGTGCAAATTTGAAGATAGAATTATGATAGCCCAATTTCCATCCATTCGGTTGACATTCTAGATGATTTATCTCATTTGGTTTCATAACACACATTTATAGATGTAGATCAAGGGAGTAGCAGCCATTATATACAATAAACTTTCTCTCTATAGCCTAACTTACATTGCCATTTAAAAAATACATGTAAATCCATGGCTGATTCATGTCAACGTATGACAAAAACCACTACAATACTGTAAAGTAATTAGCCTCCAACTAATAAAAATAAACGGAAAAAAAATAAAGGAAATACCTACAATATGCAACTCCCCACAAAGTGTGCTACATTCAGTAAATTTCAATAGCATGTTAATCTCAAAATTCCAATATTTCCCTGTTGCTATAGTTATGGCATCTGGTTAAATCAAAGTTGAGGTGCTGTGGGCGATAAAAACCCCGATCCCAGCCAACTTTGTGCTTTGTTTCTAATGTACTATGAGGAAAATGGGAGCAAAACAGTCACTTTCTCTCCTTATCCCTTCTCAGGAGCAAAGTACCTTGGCTTCTCTGGGTTAAACAACATGTTGACTCCCCAAGTAGTACCAATACAACTGGAGCCAGTGAGTCCCAATGTACTGACTTAGGGATGCAGGCAGCTTCAGGTCTATAGCTGGGAGTTACTGGGCTAATATGCCAAAGCTGTACTCTGCTCAACCAGATAATTTTTATGGCTAAGTATACAATTGTCCCCCAGTATCTAAGTGGGTTGGTTCCAGGACTACCACCCCCACCTGTAGACACCCAAATTCAGAGATGCTCAGGTCTGTTATGTAAAATGGCAAAGTACAATTGGCCACTTGCCTCCATGGGATCCACAGCCTCAACAGGTACGGAATGCTGACTGTGGCTGGACTTTTACAAACATGTACCATTTGAGGACACTGGGTTTCCCCAGCGGTAAAGAACGCACATGCAATGCAGGAGACATAAGAGACAAGGGTTCGATTCCTGGGTTAGGAAGATCCCCTGGAGGAGGGTATGGCAACCCACTCCAGTATTATTGTCTGGGAAATCCCACGGAGGGAGGAGCCTGGTGGGCTACATTCCATGGGATTGCAAAGAGTCAGAAATGCCTAAAGAGACTGACAGGACAAGTGGGATTTTTAAATAGAGTCATCACTTTGAGCTACACAGCCTGCCATTTTTGAATTTTCATTTTGAACTATTATTTGAGTGCTTGTTTTGCTTGCTTTACAAGAGAGTTGTCTTACAAAGGTTTCTTAGGTCCAAACACTGGGCCCATTAATGGGTGCTAACCTCTCTATGTAGACCTTTATTTCCCTTACTCTGAATAGCGATTTGGTCTCCAAATGTTATTCTGAACATTTACAGGCCATGATAAACATACATGAGAGACTATTTTCAAAGTGTGACAATCAAATCAGTATCTTATAATTTATGGCATGGATTGGTTGGTAAGGGTAGGCTCTCCTTTCAGATTGGAACAAAAAGGTAGGCCCATTTTTTTTAAAAGGCATTTAACAGGATTTAAAAAAATAATCTTTTCTCTCAAATGTTAATTTTATCTTAAAATTAGGTATGTTTCATGAGTACATGTTTTTCTGGAAAATAGAATCTATATCTATGTCCTCAAAATGGTCCCTCCATTCTCCTTCTTTGAGAGGGATGCCCTCTTGATGAACCAACATGCACTGCTTTCTGGTAAAATGATAGAGTTTCTGTGCTGCATTCATTCCTTCTGGGCTGGCAGACAGAACTATGATAAGTAACTCTGCCTTTAAGATTAAAGACTTTGGTCACGCTGCTAAGCCCTCACTTAGTTCTCATGCTGCTAAGTCCTCACTTAGTCTTCAGGCTGCTAAATGGCTCTGAAGTCCATCACAGAGCCAGAGCCAGGGGCTGGATCTCTTGACACAAGGCAGGTGGCTTCTCTCAGTTACTGTAGTTTCCACCAGGAAGCCCCTCAGCTTGATAGGGACCTAGTTTCATGGGAGGTCTGCCCCTGTGGCCTCTGGGGTACTACATAAGTATGAAATCTGGAGATTGGCATCCTTTAACTTTAAAAAAAAATCCACAGAATGCTTTCAGAGTGTGCCACATCTCCAATAGCCTAGGCTTTTCGCAATAGCTCCCAATTTTGAACACTCGAAAATTCAGGTACCCTGCTCACATGTCAGGAGGAATTTAACCATTTTGAATTACTGTTTATACTGATACTGTGATAGTATGATTACATCAGTAATTAATTAATTAATTAATCAGTTTCATCACACAATAATATGCATTATTGGCCAATATTTCCATTCCTACTTTAAATGTCTTATCGACACTCCCATGTTATTAAAACATTCAGTGTACAAATTCTTGCCGTAATGGGGACTTATCCTCACTGATATTCACATCAATTCAAAACTAAAAGTGATGTGAACTGCTGAGTCTTTGGCGAATGTGGCAGGAATGCTTTGGAAAGCAATATAAGAATCTTCAAAACTTTCTCATATAATTCTATACCATTTGAATATATTTCAGAGTGAAATAAAATTTGTTGACAGTGGTTAGCAAGAAGGTCATAAAAGAGCATCCTTTATTAGCTGGCCCTTGCTTGTGTCCCAAGTTAAGGGAACATGTAGTACAGTAGAAAAGCACTGAATTAGAAACTGGAAGTCTGGAGTTAGTCTTTGCTCTGTTAGTGACCCACTGTGGAACACTGGGCATGTCTCTCGCCTCTTCAAACCTCATTCTTTCCACCTGTAAAACAATGGACTTGGAATAGCTCATCTCTAATGGTCTTTCCTACCCCAGAGTCTGTGGTTTCCTAATGTCTTCATTCCACCTGTCATGATGAGAGTGATCTCTAGTTTTCTGATAGCCCATATTAATGGTATCACTACCACCCTTAAGTGGTTCAAGGCTTAAGCTTCTGAAATTGTATTACCAGACTGGTCCTCACTATCTCTTCCTCAAATACTTTCATATTATTCCTTTCCAAGTTGCTTTTAATATGAGATTCCTTTCGTTTAGCTTATCTGGACCTGTAAAAACTCACGAGGGAAGAAATGGACACATCTTACTCCACAAGTAGCCTTTTGTGCCCTCACAGATAATAGGTGAATAGAAAACAGTATCATTTGATGACCAGCAGAAGGAAATTTTACTCTAGACAAGAGAAGATATAGCAGTTGTGAAATGAAAACTGTTTGGAAGTATGTAAAGAGCTTTCACATTGGCACAGGATTGGCCTTGGCCCATGCGGCCCCAAGGAGTTTAATCTAGGATCAAGTAGTAGAAGATACTAATTGATGATTTTGGTGGGGCCTAAAGAACTTTCTCATAGAGCAACCTGCGGATGAAGTAAGCTGCCTTGAGCTCTAACTGGTGCCCTCTCACTGGAGGTGTTCAGGGAAGAGCCAGACCATCACCTGTAGGGATGAAACTGAAGGTACTCAGTTAGCTGGGGATAATCTCGGTGGTGTCTTCCAGCTCTGAAAATCTGTGGCCTCATCCCCCCGCCCCTTACTCCCCTTCCTCCATCATCCATCCTCTCATTTCCTCCGCTTACCATCCCCACCTACCCCAAGTAGTCACCAGTCAGACAGGCCTTCTAAATGCCCCCCTCCTCTCTGCCTGCACTGTCCCTGCCCAGGCTCAAGTTCCCATCCTTTCTCACTTGGGACTGACAAAAGCAACAGCTGGTAACTGGTCTCCCACTTTGCACTGGTCTCCCACTTTACTGGTCTCCCTCTATCAAATGTCCACACTGCCGCTTCTACAAATTATGTAAAAATTTGAAAACTGGGACTTCCCTGGTGGTCCAGTGGTTAAGACTCCATGCTTCCACTGCAGGGGGCATGGGTTCAATCCCTGGATGGAGAACTAAGATCCCACATGTCTGCCCCACATGGGGCAGCCAAAACAAGTCTATGATAAGTTAACAAAATTTTAAAAATTGGCAACATCACTTCTATACTTAAAGCTCTCCAGGGCCCACCTGTTATTTTACAGGAAAAATAATCCAAATTTCTTAGCATAGAATATGTTTTTCAAAGCTTGTCTTTCGGCTATAGTTCCAGCCACATACTTCATGCCTTAGTCAAAATGGACTCTTTACCTTTTCAGAAAATGCCAGGGCAGTTCTGCAATTCTGCACTCTTCTGATATTTTCCCTCTGCTTCAAATGCCTTTCACCCTCTTGTCCATCTGAGAAACTCCCAATCAAACTCCCAATCATCACAGTCTAGCCCGAAGTTCTGTTGGAATTGATCACCTCCCCAGATAGAATTAGTTGTTCCTTTATCTGTATGATGCTATCATTTTCTAAATACCTCAAGACATCGTACTCTGTGAAGATGCATTTGGTGGACTGTGTATGTGGTCATGGGTAAGAACACAGAATTTGGATGGGCCCTAAATGAATTCCCAGTCAACTAGATTTAATATTCAACATGCCATTGCTCAATTTGTAAACTATTTAGTTTCTTCCATAATACTTCTCTATGCTTTGGTTTCAATTCAATTTCTGGATGCTTAGGATGGAAAAGCTTTAATATTATGACTTTTTCTGAGAATTTTAAAACATTAGTTGCCAGAGCATCCTGAGGAGAAAGATGTTGTTGTGAAGAAAAATGCAAATGGTTTGCTCATGGAATACAGTGAGTCAGTAGTAGGTGAACAGATGTAATTTAATTTTGCAGGGTTAGACAACACACAATGGAAGCAGAAACTAGAAATGCTTTTCTTTTTCTTTCTTTCTAAATGATGACTCCTACTTCTTCCTGTTCCAGATCATGGTCTTACCAGTTCTGGGCAGCAGGTTGAGAGCAGATAAGAAGTAGGGAATGATGAAGCCACAACAGGGTAGAAGAGCTGTTTCCAGAGAAAAGAAGAGAAAGCAAAAGGACACGACTGGCGAGCAGAGTCAGAAGATAAGCCCCAAATATATTCAGATATCTACATTTATGTTTATGCATGTACAGACTCACTCTGGAGGGAACCCCAAGAAGGTGGTTGTAGCACTTGCCTCTGGAGGAGGGACCTGGGTGACATAGGATCACTAGAAGAAGGGGACTTACATCTCACTGAATATGCTTATTTTATTTGCATTTTTATCATGTGTTTTCTTTTACAACAAAAAAGCACATAATAAGTATCATGTGTGCTAAGTTGCATCCTACTCTTTGTGACCCCATGAACAGTAGCCAACCAGGCTCCTCCAAGCAAGAATACTGGAGTGGGTTGCCATGCCCTCTTCCAAGGGACCTTCCTGACCCAGGGATTGAACCAGAATCGCTATGTCTCCTTCACTGGCAGGCAGGTTCTTTACCACTAGTGCCACCTGGGAAGCTATAATAGTGATACAAGTCAACAACTATGAATAGTGAAAATGTTGAAGGAAAAGTGCAAGATACTCACAGGCCAGACAATCAGCAAGGTGTCCTAGCTAAGCAAACAAGGCAGTCAGAGAACAAGTCAAGATCCTTGCCCTTGACCCTGATCCTAAATACATACCTGTGTTTATTCCCTTCCTTGTTGTTGTTGTTTAGTTGCTCAGTCCTATCTGACTCTTTTGTGACCCCATGGACTGTAGCCCACCAGGCTCCTCTGTCCCTTCCAACCTTGTTGCAAATTAATCCCAAGCAAGCCTGATCTAGGTGCCTACAGGTCAAACTGAAAATACCAGGCTAGGCAGAATGTGAGGCAGGGAGAAAATAGCATTTCTTGGCAGTGTGATAGTTAATTTGATGTGTCAAATTGACTGGGCCATCAGATGATATCTGGTTAAACATGATTTCTTGGCTGGGTGTATCTGTTGAGGATGTATTGGGAAGAGATTAGCATCTGAATGGGTAGACTGAGTAAAGAAGATGGCCCTCCCCAATGTGGGTGGGCATCGACTGAGCCAACGAAGGCCTGACTAGAACAAAAAGGTAGAGGAGCATTGAATTCAATCTTTGCTTGACTGATTGAACTGGGGCCTCAATCTCCTCCTGCCTTCAGTGTCCCTGGATCTCAAGACTTCAGACTTGAACTGAAATCTACACCACTGATGTTCTGGTTCTCAGGCCTTCAAACTACACCTCCAGCTTTATGCATGTCTCTGACTTGAATGCAGCAGATCATGGGACTCCTCCTATTGGTTCTATTTCTCTGAAGAACCATACTACAGAATGGTTTGATAATTGGCTTCCTTGGTGTACATTATGTTCTTGCATATGCTCTTGCAAAGGGTCTGATAAAATTTTCTGAAAAATTATTATTGTGACAATGCTGGCTTAAACAGTGATGGTTACTTATGCCCTATGTGTTGACTGAATCCCATCTTAGTGACAGATACAATACATGCCATGTGACCAGAGGCCAGAAGCCCTGGTGATGGTGTGGCCAGGCCTGCCCTAGAAGCAAATCACCATCACCATCTACAGAAATACCCTAAAAAATGATGTGTTGAAAGGAAAGGCCTAAGTGTCTGCTTTGAATACAAAAGTCAACACACCATTATGGAACATGGGAGGGAACTGCCTTTTTCTCAGCAATTACATGGCAGGCACTATGCTTAAAACAACTCTACCAAGTTGTGATTATTATTCCCATCTTTATAGCTGAGAAAATTAGACTCAGAGGGGTAAAACTAGCAAGTATAATAGAAGACTCCCTTCAAAGCCATTTATTTCTGATTCCAAAGACTACGCCTTTTTTGTTCTGAGAACCTAGATCTAGAAATTATATTCTGTGCAGGAAAAGTCAATGCTAGATGGAGAATCTAACAGAAAGGATCGATAGTGCTGTCAGCTATGTCCACCAGAAGATGGTAGAGGGCCAGGTGTGTCTGCCCAGGACAGGACTAGGTTACATGGTCCCTAGTTAAGGGCTGCCAAAAATAATTCAAAAGGACAGGACATGGGTAGCAGAACACTGAGGTTCATTCATCAATAGGGTCATGATAGCTGAAGTCAAAGGTTAACAAGGGAGAAGACCAAACCCTGATGTGAGAGGTGTCTCTTTGCAGCTGCAGACATCAGACTAACCCAGGGATGAGCAGAGGCAAACATAATCTGGCTGGCAAGAAAGGGGTTGGACTGGACCTAGATGTTGGCTCTGCCCCCATTGTTCCTTAAGGAACAAGATCATGGCCCAGCTTGGTAGAAACTGAGGGAAGACTCAAAATAAGCAAAATGACATTCTGGTAACATAAGTTTATCCACATATTTAATACATCACCATCATTCATTTATGTAGTTAATAAACATTTATGGAGGTGCTAGTATATATACTTAGCATTGTGCCAGCAACAGGGGCTTTGGCACTGTCCCTGTCGCCACATGTGTGGCTCAGAGTTGGGTATTTTTGGAACACTCAGTGCATTTGTAATGATTCTTTCAACAGTTGCCTTCACCTGGGAGAGCCGTGTATGTAGGGAGAGACCATCTGGGAGTGGAGAGGAGGTTGGAAAGTCTGTCAACCAAATCAAAGAGTACAGTAAAATACAATGTGTCACAAGGATGGAGATAAGCCAGGGGGAGAGGTGGCTAAGGGAATTCAGAGGAAGGCATCTAAATCCAACTGGGATAAGGATGGTCAAGAAAAGTTTTCCAGGAAGGAGGGGTTCCTCACACTGAATTCAAAAGACTAAGCAGAAGTTAGCAAAATAAAGAAGGGAACTATCCCAGTGGTTGGAACAGTAATGTCACTATTTTTACTGCAGGTGCTCAGTTGCTTCAGCCATGTCTGGCTCTGGGCGACCCCATGGACTGTGACCTGCCAGGCTCCTTTGTCCATAGAGTCCAAGAATACTGGGGTGGGTTGCCATTTCCTCCTCCAGGGGATCTCCTTGACCCAGGGATCGAACCCACATCTCTCAGGTCTCCTGTAGTGGCAGGCAGGTTCTTTACCACCTCTAGTACATATTCGTTACCAAAGGAATGAGGGATGGAGAGATGAATAAGAGAAAGCACTACCAGAATAAGATAAACATGACTTATAAGAGGCAGTTGTTACACGTTTAGAGAACTTCAGAT
This sequence comes from Cervus canadensis, assembly GCF_019320065.1. Taxonomy (NCBI): domain Eukaryota; kingdom Metazoa; phylum Chordata; class Mammalia; order Artiodactyla; family Cervidae; genus Cervus; species Cervus canadensis. The sequence continues at coordinate 98,707,115 of NC_057419.1, forward strand.
AAATGAGTATACTTTTCAAAATATGACAGTACCTACCCTGGAAAGCTAAGCAGAATTGACCGTTATTACTAACCATCCTGGAGTAGCAGCAGGTGGTGATCAGAAAGTAACAGTGGAGTCTAACCATGTTCTCTACCATAAAGTCCAGCTGTCCAATGGCCTTCCCTTTATCCAAGATCACTGATTTTTCGAGCTCTCATGATATGGCCCTAGTCCAGTTACAATTAATATGCTTTTCCATTTCTTCACTTTAAGAACTTTGCCCTTTCCTGGAAGTGATTAACTCCAAAAAGACAAGCTAGAAACTTGGAGCAAGAGATTAATTACCAACATGAACCACTTCCATGTTTGGATTCAGAACTAGACCCACCTTGCAAAGTATACACACAGACTCTGCCTCCTAATGGAGAGATGTGGACTTTGATTCTAAATGTAAGTAGGTTTGACCTCCCTTACTTTTAATTGCCTAAAATTTAGCCTGAAATCCAACCAGGAGACTATTGCTTTCTGCTTCCTGGGAATCAAGTCACAGCTGAAAGGACTGCTGGGGGAGAACTGGGTGGGGTTAGAAATCAGAATCTTGGCTTGACTTTTATGAATCTTCTTGCCCATTTTAATCACCTCCTTCTGGCTCTGATATTATCAGTAATTTCCTGAGACAGAGAAAACCTAGACTTCCTCAGAGAGTTTGACTATCTGCTTCAGCAAAATACAAAATGGGGGACACTAACTGAATGAGAAAGACTAGAGATCTCTTCAAGAAAATTAGAGATACCAAGGGAACATTTCATGCAAAGATGGGCACAATAAAGGATAGAAATGGTATGGACCTAACAGAAGCAGAAGATACTACAAAGAGGTGGCAAGAATACACAGAAGAACTATACAAAAAAAGATCTTAATAACCCAGATAATCATGATGTTGCGATCACTCACCTAGAGCCAGACATTTTGTAGTGTGGAGTCAAGTGGGCCTTCAGAAGTATCACTATGAACAAAGCTAGTGGAGGTAATAGAATTACAGCTGAGCTATTTCAAATCCTAAAAGATGATGCTGTGAAAGTGCTACACTCAATATGCCAGCAACTTTGGAAAACTCAGCAGTGGCCACAGGTCTGGAAAAGGTCAGTTTTCATTCCAATCCCAAAGAAAAGCAATACCAAAGAATGTTCAAACTACCACACAATTGCACTCATCTCACATGCTAGCAAAGTAATGCTGAAAATTCCCCAAGCCAGGCTTCAATAGTATGTGAACCGAGAACTTCCAGATGTTCAAGCTGGATTTAGAAAAGGCAGAGGAACCAGAGATCAAATTGCCAACATGCGCCAGATCATTGAAAAAGTGAAAGAATTCCAGAAAAATATCTACTTCTGCTTTATTGGCTACACCAAAGCCTTTGACTGTGTGGATCACAACAAACTGTGGAAAATTCTTCAAGAGATGGTAATACCAGACCACCCGACCTGCCTCCTGAGAAACCTGTATGCTGGTCAAGAAGCAACAGTTAGAACTGGACATGGAACAATGGACTGGTTCCACATTGGGAAAGGAGTATGTCAAGGCTGTATATTGTCACCCTGTTTAACTTATACGCAGGGTACATCTTGTGAAATGCCAGACAGGATGAAGTACAAGCAGGAATCAAGATTGCTGGGAGAAATATCAATAATCTCATATATACAGATGACACCACCCTTATTTTAGAATGTGAAGAGGAACTAAGGAGCCTTTTGATGAAGGTGAAAAAGGAAAATGAAAAAGCTGGCTTAAAACTCAACATTCAAAAAACAAAGATCATGGCATCCGGTCCCATCACTTCATGGCAAATAGATGGAAACAATGGAAACAGTGACAAACTTTATTTTCTTGGGCTCCAGAATCACTGCAGATGGTGGCTGCAGCCATGAAATTAAAAGAGGCTTGCTCCTTGGGAGAAAAGCTATGACCAACCTAGACAGCATATTAAAAAGCAGAGACATTACTTTACCAACAAAGTTCCGTCTAGTCAAAGCTATGGTTTTTCCAGTTGGCATGTATGGATGTGAGAGTTGAGCCATAAAGAAAGCTGAGCATCAAAGAATTGATGCTTTTGAACTGTGGTTTTGGAGAAGACTCTTGAGAGTCCCTTGGAGATCAAACCAGTCCATCCTAAAGGAAATCGGTCCTCAATATTCATTGGAAGGACTGATGCTGAAGCTGAAACTCCAATACTTTGGCCACTTGTTGCATAGAACTGACTCATTGGAAAAGACCCTAATGCTGGAAACGGTTGAAGGCGGGAGGAGAAGGGGATAGCAGAGGATAAGATGGTTGGATTGCATCACTGAGTCAAAGGACATGAATTTGAGTAAACTCTGGGAGTTGGTGATGGACAGGGAAGCCTGACATGCTGAAGTCCACGGGGTGGCAAAGAGTCGGACACAACTGAGCAATTGAACTGAACTGAACTGAGCTGATCCACAGAAAGCCCCTCCTATGTTTGTGTCCAAGGAGTGGCACACAAAGGCAGCACACTTGCCAAGTGCTTTCATATCTGCCTTCCTCTCATTGGCTAAGAAGCAAAGTCTGTGGTGATTCTGGGCAGCCCATCCAAAAGCTGGAATGGACAGCATGCTCTTCCAGCCAATGAATACATCACAGAGGAGAGAGAATGCTAAGCTACTTCTGATGTCGTCAAGGCACGAGCCCTCCAGCAGCAACAAAACTCATGAGGAGCTGCACACAGGGCAGAGGAGAAAACTAAGCAGCCTTATCTTAAGGCTTTATTTCCAAATGGCACATGTGTTCAATGACCAAGCCTGGCTTTTTCTACCTAGCAGTGAACTTGGAGTCAAGAATCTTGGGCTCTAGTCCTGCCAAGGCTGTGGACTGATTCTATTATTCCAGACCGGCCCCTTCCCCTCTCTGTGCTTAAGGGCCCTCATCTGCAAAACAGACAGCATAGACAAACAGTGTTTAAGGACCGGAAATGACAAAGACAGTCAAAGGCTCATTACCCAGGAGCAGATTCTCCTGACTACAGGTTCTCTGTGGGTTGCTTTGCCTTCCACCTATGGACAGTGCCATTTCTGAGGAGTACCTTCCCTACTTAATTAAGGCTTTGCTGCCAGGTCAATGGAATTCCCAGGTGATGCTAGTGGTAAAGAACCTGCCTGCCACTGTTTACAATAGCTAGGACATGGAAGCAACTTAGATGTCCATTGGCAGACAAATGGATAAGAAACCTGTGGTACATATACACAATGGAATATTATACAGCTATTAAAAAGAATGCATTTGAATCGGTTCTAATGAGATGGATGAAACTGGAGCCTTTTATACAGATTGAAGTCAGAAAGAAAAACACCAATACAGTATATTAATGAATATATATGGACTTTAGAAAGATGGTAGTGATGACCCTATATGCGAGACTGCAACAGAAACACAGATATTTTGGACACAGACTTTTGGACTCTGTGGGAGAAGGTGAGGGTGGGATAATTTGAGAGAATAGCATTGAAACATGTTTATTATCATATGTGAAATAGATCACCAGTCCAGGTTCACTGCATGAAACAAGGTGCTCAGGGCCAGTGCACTGGGATGACCCTGAGGGATGGGGAGGGAGGTGGGAGGGGGGTTCAGGATGGGGGACACATGTACACCCATGGCAGATTCATGTCAATGTATGGCACAAACCACTACAATATTGTAAAGTAATTAGCCTCCAATTAAAATTAATTAATTAATTTAAAAAATAACCTGCCTGCCAATTCAGGAGATCTTTACTTTGTATTCATAAATGTCCTTCAAAATCCGCACACTTAAGGACTCCTATGTTGTAGAGGAAGTCTTAGAGAGCAATTCTTCTCACTCCAAAAGAACTAATAGATGAGGAGTATATATTCAAATGTAAGCACAAAAGCACAATCACCAAGTAAGAGGGGCCGCATATTAAAATGCCAAGACTTTCCATAGGTCATTCTAGTCCTTACGATAGCAATAAAGGTACCAGCTACAGTTGGTAATGAGAGTTACACGCTGTGCTGGACACTCTGAAATATATTCTCTGTGACAGCAAATACTGCATAGCACATACTGCCTGCCAGGCCCTATTCTAAGTGCTCCATGTATATTAATTTCTTTAATACTCGCACTAACTCCACAAGGGAAGAAATATTACTAACCCTGGGCTACAGATGAGGAAACCAAGGTACAGAAAGTATAAGTAACTTGCCCAAAGTCATAGAAGTTAATATATAACAGAAAGCAAAAGTGTCAGTCGCTCAGTCATCCCCAACTCTTTGTGACCCCTTGGACTGTAGCCTGCCAGGCTCCTCTCTACAAGGAATTCTCCAGGCAAGAATACTGGAGTGGGTTGTCATTCCCTTCTCCTAGGGATCTTCCTGACCCAAGGATTGAACCTAGGTCTCTTGCATTGTGGGCAAATTCTTTCCCGTCTGAGCCACCAGGGAATCTCTAATAAATAACAGAGCTAGAAACCAAATCCAGAAAGTCTAATCCATACAACCTTTCACAGAAGATGATGTTCTAGCTGTCAATTAATTGACAAATGAACCTCAAAACTCCATTGGCTTCACGTGATAACAGTTCACTTCTCGCTAATGCTACATGTTCACTGTACTTTGATGAGGCTCTGTGCTCTGCATGGTCTCCTGGGGACCCTGACTTATAAAAGTTTTACCATGAGGAGTGCTGCCTGCTGCCACAACAAGTGTGGAGAGCACAAGGAGGTGGCACATGTGTTCCTCTCTGCTTCAGCCCAGAAGTGACACGGGTCATTTTCCCTCACAGCTCCTTGACCAGACCTAATCACACAGGCCTGCCTCACCACAAGAGGGCTTAGAAGTTAGTTTTTTTGCATTCCCAGAAGTGGATAAACAGATGTTAGTAAACAGTAGTAACCACCACAAGCTGCAAGTATCAAAGTGAAGTGAAAGTGAAAAGTCGCTCAGTCATGTCTGACTCTTTGCGACCCCATGGACTGTAGCCCACCAGGCTCCTCCATCTGTGGAATTTTCTAAGCAAGAGTACTGGAGTGGGTTGCCATCTTCTTCTCCAGGGGATCCTCCCGACCCGGGGATCAAACCCAGGTCTCCCACATTGCGGGCAGACGCTTTACCATCTGAGCCATCAGGGAATCCCGCAAGTATCAAAACACCCAGGTAAAATTTTCTCTCCATACCTTATGGAAATCAGCATTCTTATAACAGAAGAACAGGATGGTTATTGGACAGGTAACTAATAGTATTCATCATATACCCTCATCTTAAGATGAAGAACCTGAGACTCAGAGAGGTTTAGTAAATGCACTCTAGCGAAAGCGAAAGTGTTAGTTGCTCAGTCATGTCCAACTCTTTGCGACACCATGGGCTGTCCACAGTCCAGGCTCCTCTGTCCATGGGATTTCCCAGGCAAGAATACTGGAGTGGGTTGACATATCCTCCCCCAGGGGATCTTCCTGACCCAGGGATCGAACCCGGGTCTCCTGCATTGCAGGCAGATTCTTTACTATCAGGGAACCACCAGGGAAGCCACTCAAGGTCATCCAATAAGAAAGTAACAGAGCCCGAATTTGGACCGTGGTTTGACTCCAAGTCTGTACTGTTTTTACTCCAGCAAACTGTCTCACAAAGGAAGAAAGAAAATGTTTCACGATCATCCACCACTCAGGATTATCCACAGTGGGCCACAAAGTCAGAAGAGAGAACCAGAGCTGGAGCTGACTATGGACCAGCCACCACTGCATCAGGTAGAAGTGCAGATATCAGCACTGGAAGGGACTCTTGGGCAGGAGATCAGACCACCTTCACCACCTGAGCACTTTTTCAGGTACAGAAACCGTGACCCCTCAAGTGAAGTACTTTGTCCAACAGTACCTGGATGACAATGAGATAGCTCTACTCTAGCATCTGTGTCAGCCAGGCTCCAGGCAGGAATCAGAGGACAAGTTTGAAAAGTACAGCTGAAGGTCTGGGCAGGGTAAAGGGGACCAAGGGCTGTGCAGCGGGCCTGAACCAGCAGCAGGGAGAAGCTGCTACCATCCTAGTCCTAAAGTGGGAAGCGGAACAGAATCTGGTCAAAACCTAGGCTCTCAGAACAGGACAACCCAACAGGTGCGGCACACAATACAGGAACATCATCATTGCCAAATGTGACCTGACAGAGAAGAAGCTGGAGAAATAAATACCCAGAGCTCTCTCTCTCTCCTCCTGACTGTCTGATCCTCCTCCTCCCCCCCCCCCCGCCTGCAATGGATACCTCCCATTGGCCAAACCCCCTGGAAGCCAGAGGACAAGGGAACCTGGGAGATAACAGTCCATAGAAGTCCATTACCAGGGGTCCAGAGCAGGGGAGGTAAGGGTAAAAAGAGGATCTCAAGTGTTAAACTGAGACTATACATTATAGCATATCTCCTTTTTGTTCATTGAATCATTCATTTACTTATTTACCATGTTCAAACTCAGAAAATGCTAAATACAATTCAATTTCCATCCAAATTCAAGACTGTCCTTGAAATTTGTTAGTGAAAGTATGTCACCTATCCAAGTATAATGCTATTTTTATTTAGAAGATCTCAGGTATATTTTAAGGTTATGTCTAGTTCAGCATGAGTTAAAGAAAATCACATTTTAAGGCTATGTTTGGTTCAACACAAGTTAAAGAAAACCACATTGTAGCACAGCTTGACCTCTGGTTAAACTCGGCAGATTGGCCATGTGTGATTCTCTCTATCTCTCCCCTGAAGCCTTATCAAAACAACAGTAAATTAGTTAAAACAATAAGAGAGAGAGAGAAAAGAGAAAGGTGTAAAAGTACATACAAACTAAGAAATGGGAAAAGAGACCTTAGTGGATGAGAAATGTCAACACATTTTTTGAAGATAGGAAGTCAATGGAGGAATGTGTATCAGTTTAGAAGAGTGAAGGAAATGAAAAAGGAAAGTGAGCCAATTACCCTGAGAGAGTTCTAAGAAGGCTTAGGACTTAAAAAATACCAGGTACCCTAGAATTAAGGGTAAGATACAGGGAAACAGGGATTGAAGGTATGAACATGGAAGAGCAGATTCCCACATTTCCTTCATTCCATGCTGCTTACCAGGCCACTGTTCCATTCACCCCTTTTGCATCCAGGAAACAAAAGACATGGTCTCTAGAGACACAGCATGAGACACACTCAGGGCACTAGAGACACTGGGTATAGTAGAGGCACATGACAGAAAATGGAGGGATTAAGTGCAAGTCTATAATATGGAATGGCAGGAATGCGTCAGCATATCCCCCATCCCAAAATATCTGGAGGCAGACTAAAGGAAAACTTGACAAATAAAAATTAGGCAATTATTAACCCTGAGGAAAACACAATTTTAAAAAGGACATGTATGTTTAATTGCATTGGCTTGCCAGTGAACAATATTTACAAAGCTATAATAATATAAATATTGAATACCAATTTTGAAAAAAAATATATGATTTACTTTTATTAGAGTAATAGGGATGGGAAAATTGAGGGATTCAGGGGCAGACATGAGGGCCGGTCACAAACATTCCAGGGCACTTCCTTCCAGGCACATGTTAAGACTGCATTTTGTGGCCTTCTTTAAAATTCACCATGGCCCTATGATTTCCTTCAGTCAATAAAACAAAAGGGAATGACTGGGCAGAATGTGATATGACTGGGCAGAAGCTTTGAGAATCAGTGTATCATCACCCTGTTACTTGCCCCTATTGCAGAGATCATGGAATCAGGTGTTGTGATGGCACCTCCATCAGCCTTGAGGAGCAACATAATCCAGAGTTTCCCTAACTACGTAGGGTGAACATGTAGCAGGAGCAAGAAATAAACTTTTGTTGTACAAATCCACTGGTAATTAGGAATGGTTTGTTGACAGCATAAACTAGCCAAGCATGACTTTGAGACAGCTGGATTGTCATCTATCATTACAAGAAGTCCACAAACAACATTGAAAATAATGAATCAAGTAATAGCAGTAAAAAATGTAAAATATGAAAGTCAATGTCAAAGGCAATAACTAAAACAGTTGAAAAGTGACTGTTCCAGAGGAGCAGGCTGAAGAGGGAGCAGTGGTGGCCTGATTGTTTTTGTTGTCTGTGTTGTTACAAGCCTGATTTAAAAATGAAAAATTGTACTAGTACATTGATAAAATAATTTTAAACCATTCTATGTATGTATACTCTAGTGGGGATCCAGTATAAGAAAAAAGATACTGGTAGTAGCAGGGTTGTATGTGAATTTCCTCTCCAGAGCTTCGAATTCCCAATGAAGAAAATAGGGTCTAGTCTATATTATTTTTAATAGAGAAACTCAGTTACCATGTGACCTTTAAGACATGTTCCTCTAGATTAAACACTAACTCTACATATTCTGTAGGACTTTTACCTCCAGGATCATAATTCCAAAATAAGCAATTATAAAAAACAGTAGGAGCGGTGTTGCCGTCGGGGGCTGACGCCGAGCGCCCAGCCCGGGGTGTCGGCGGCGCGTTGGCGTCGGTGCGCCGCCGCGGCCCGGGAGCGTCGGCCGGGCGTGCTGGCACTGAACTGAGAAGATGTCCCTGTACGATGACCTGGGAGTGGAGACCAGCGACTCAAAGACAGAAGGCTGGTCCAAAAACTTCAAACTCCTGCAGTCTCAGTTCCAGGTGAAGAAGGCAGCTCTCACTCAGGCCAAGAGCCAGAGGACAAAACAAAGTACAGTCCTTGCTCCAGTAATCGACCTAAAGCGAGGCGGCTCTTCAGATGAGCGGCAGATCGTGGACACTCCGCCGCACATGGCCGCAGGCCTCAAGGACCCTGTTCTCAGCGGGTTTTCTGCAGGAGAAGTTTTGATCCCCTTAGCTGATGAATATGATCCCATGTTTCCTAACGATTATGAGAAAGTAGTGAAGCGCCAAAGAGAGGAGCGACAGAGGCAGCGGGAGCTGGAAAGACAGAAGGAAATAGAAGAGAGAAAAAAGAGGCGTAAAGACAGACATGAAGCTAGTGGGTTTTCCAGGCGACCCGATCCAGACTCTGATGAAGATGAAGATTATGAGCGAGAGAGGAGGAAAAGAAGTATGGGCGGAGCTGCCATTGCACCTCCCACATCTCTTGTGGAGAAGGACAAAGAGTTACCCCGAGACTTCCCTTATGAAGAGGATTCACGACCTCGCTCACAGTCTTCCAAAGCTGCTATCCCTCCCCCAGTGTATGAGGAACAAGACAGACCCCGATCCCCGACCGGCCCTGGCAACTCCTTCCTCGCCAACATGGGGGGCACTGTAGCACATAAAATCATGCAGAAGTACGGCTTCCGGGAAGGCCAGGGTTTCGGGAAGCATGAGCAGGGCCTGAGCACAGTGCTGTCAGTGGGGAAGACCAGCAAGCGGGGCGGCAAGATCATCGTGGGCGACGCCACCGAGAAAGACGCAGCCAAGAAGTCGGATTCGAGTCCATTAACTGAAATACTTAAGTGTCCTACCAAAGTGGTCCTACTCAGGAACATGGTTGGTGCAGGAGAGGTGGATGAAGACTTGGAAGTAGAAACCAAGGAAGAGTGTGAAAAATATGGCAAAGTTGGAAAATGTGTGATATTTGAAATTCCTGGTGCCCCTGATGATGAAGCAGTACGAATATTTTTAGAATTCGAGAGGGTTGAGTCAGCAATTAAAGCTGTTGTTGATCTGAACGGGAGGTATTTTGGTGGACGGGTGGTCAAAGCATGTTTCTACAATTTGGATAAATTCAGGGTCCTGGATTTGGCAGAACAAGTTTGATTTTAAAAACTAGAGCCTGAGTCATCTCCAGCGACCCTTCGGCAAGCTGCAGAGTGAGCGGAGGAGAACAAGGCATCAGGGGGGCCTTTCCTGGCTGTGGGTGCAGAGACTCTGTGAGGACTTCTAAGATATGTTGACTGATCCCTTTTTTATTTTGTGGTTTTTTAATATAGTATAAAAATCCTTTTAAAAAAAAACAGTAGATATGGATAAATGAAGAGTTTTGATTCTAACTAATCAGGCACACTTAGAACAAAGTTCAGAAGGACTAGGAGATTATATTTTAAGACCATCATGCAAGTGTATATTTCTCCAAGGGCTGAGGAGCAAAGGGCTCTAGTTAGGAGTATCTCTGTCACAATAGGACACCAGCCCGAGTGAACCTTGGTACCTCCTTCTAGGGACTTTTCTTCCTCAGAGAATTTCTTTGTTCATGTTTGGAGGAATTTGTACTGCACTTCCGTAAAGAAGTAATACCTCCTATACCCCAATAATAAATGAGGCAGAGCAGGCTAGGAAAGACCTGTGCATCCCACAGCAAAGTAACATAGACATGAAGCAAAACAAATGAAGGCTCATGGTGATGCCCATGTCATCATCTAGAAGAGACAGGAGACACATCCAAAACGTTCAACTCATCCAAACATCAGGAGAGAGAAACCTCTAGTAAAAGCTGTGTTTCCATGTATGCTGCCACATCAATCAGCCATACCGCCTGTTATAACATGATGCCCATTTGGAAGATGGTGTGTTCGGAATAGGGATAGTGCTTGTAGCTTTGGATCAGAGGGTTAGCTACGCATGCTTGGATCTAGGTGTACTGTGAACAACAGCTCCTATCCCCTAACCCCAAAGCCCACTGCATTCCTAAATGGCTCTTTTGTTGGTTGTTCTGGCAAGCCCAGTCATTTGATCATGGCTTCATTTGATCATGGCTGCTTGTAAAGTGGAATCATATAAATGAAAGAAATTTGTCCTTTATATCTGAAGTGGATTGAAGTTTTCATGCTCACTTTTAAATATAGACTTCTTCTGCATATTCTGGGGCATGACAATATTTCAAGATAATAATGAAATCAAACTATACGTTTCTGACTGGAGATAGGTGCAAAAGTACCCAGCTCTACTGTCGTTCCTTCACAATCCTTCTTCCAAGACCAACTCTTCTCTCCATTCCCAAAAAATATAGTACATACATCTCCGACTGATGCAGAGTTATAGCTCCAAGCCATACGGGATGCTCTAACCTCTGATTCACATGGTCCCTAGAGCTTAGGATCACTTTTTCAGCTTTAATGGCTTTCTCTTTCACCTCTTGCTAAACTAAGCAAAAGTTCTAAGAATGTCAATAGAATCATTACTTTGATCCAACATCTTGAGTTCAAAGGATACTAACATGTTCTGAAGGCCAAAAATCTCAACACTTAAAATCTGACCCAAATCTACCTTCCAGTCTGTTTTCCAGTAGTTTCTTGCCAATAACCACACCACACTCCACTATGGTACATTACTTGTAACTCCGTGAACAACACATGTTTCCCTTCATGTACGATTCAGTTCAGTTCAGTTCAGTCACTCAGTCATGTCTGACTATTTGTGACTCCATGAATCACAGCACGCCAGGCCTCCCTCTCCATCACCAACTCCTGGAGTTTACCCAAACTCATGTCCATTGAGTCGGCAATGCCGTCCAGCCATCTCATCCTCTGCTGTCCCCTTCTCCTCCTGCCCCCAATCCCTCCCAGCATCAGGGTCTTTTCCAATGAGTCAACTATTCGTATGAGGTGGCCAAAGTATTGGAGTTTCAGCTTCAGCATCAGTCCTTCCAATGAACACCCAGGACTGATCTCCTTTAGGATGGACTGGTTGGATCTCCTTGCTGTCCAAGGGACTCTCAAGAGTCTTCTCCAACACCACAGTTCAAAAGCATCAATTCTTTGGCACTCAGCTTTCTTCACAGTCCAACTCTCACATCCATACATGACCACTGGAAAAACCATACACTTGACAAGATGGACCTCTGTTGGCAAAGTAATGTCTCTGCTTTTTAATATGCTGTCTAGGTTGGTCATAGCTTTCCTTCCAAGGAGTAAGCATCTTTTAATTTCATGGCTGCAATCACCATCTGCAGTGATTTTGGAGCCCCCCCAGAAATAAAGTCTGCCCCCCTTTCCACTGTTTCCCCATCTATT
>NC_057419.1:98719097-98755534 GCF_019320065.1 Cervus canadensis
GGATGTCTGGCTCTAGGTGAATGATCACACCATTGTGATTATCTGGATCATGAAGATCTTTTTTGTACAGTTCTTCTGTGTATTCTTGCCACCTCTTCTTAATATCTTCTGCTTCTGCTAGGTCTATACCATTTCTGTCCTTTATTGTGCCCATCTTTGCATGAACTGTTCCCTTGGTATCTCTAATATTCTTGACGAGATCTCTAGTCTTTCCCATCTGTTGTTTTCCTCTATTTCTTTGCACTGATCACTGAGGAAGGCTTTCTTATCCCTCCTTGCTATTCTTTGGAACTAGGCATTATGGGAATATCTTTCCTTTTCTCCTTTGCTTTTCACTTCTCTTCTTTTCACAGCTATTTGTAAGGCCGCCTTAGACAGCCATTTTGCTTTTTTGCATTTCTTTTCCATGGGGGTGGTCTTGATCCCTGTCTCCTGTACAATATCACAAACCTCTGTCCATAGTTCATCAGGAACTCTGTCTGTCAGATCTAGTCCCTTAAATCTATTTCTCACTTCTACTGTATAATCATAAGGGATTTGATTTAGGTTATACCTGAATGGTCTAGTGGTTTTCCCTACTTTTTTCAATTTAAGCCTGAATTTGGCAATAAGGATTTCATGATCTGAGCCACAGTCAGCTCCCAGTCTTGTTTTTGCTGACTGTATAGAGCTTCTCAATCTTTGGCTGCAAAGAATATAATCAATCTGATTTCAGTGTTGATCATCTGGTGATGTCCATGTGTAGTCTTCTCTTGTGTTTTGGGAAGAGGGTGTTTGCTATGACCAGTGTGTTCTCTTGGCAAAACTGTTAGCCTTTGTAATTAAGGACTTTTAAATTATGTGTGTGGGTAATCTACATAAAATGGAGAGCTGGTTACTGTATAGACCAAATGCCCTTCAACTTTAGATGTTCACCAAAAAGTTTGCTGACATGTGCTTTTAGACATATTTTTTAACCCCAAACCTGGGGTTCTGAAAGAAAAATGACAGCTCCAGCTCTAACTGGAAAGCAATGGGAGTCAGGGGTAGGAAAAGAAGTGTAGAGAGAGGGGTAGCACATTGCCAGCAGTCAACAATGATTTGTGCAACTGAATCTGTCTGGCCTTCCTAAAGACCTTGACGTACACCCAGGCACCAGCTGACAGAAGAAGTAGCAGTTTGAGTCCATTTGTCAGAAGGGCAAGGACAAATTCTATGGGTAAAGAAAGAACCATCACCTTTGGGCTGTCAAGAGGGACTTGGGCACAGTGACTGTTATGAAAACAAAAATGAGAAAACTTTTTTAAAAAGCTATATGACAGTACCTCTTTAATGATCATAATATCCTATGATGAAGGTGGAAGGTATTTGGAAAATAATTAATAACTTTCTTTCACAGTTTTTTTGGGGGAAATGGTGATAATCCTTTTGTTGGCTTCTCTTCAACCACACACAAGTGACATACGGCACCTTCAAATTCCCCCCAATGAGAATTCACCCTGGAGAGTCTATGTCATCCTGGACACAGAGGAAAGAGAAAATTGTCAAAAAGCTAGGGCAGCCAGATTTTGCTAATAAATCTGGACAGTATGATGTTTGGTATTGCATAGTATTTTATTTCATGGGAGGCTGGCAAATCCTCTTGCGGCCTCTTTGGTTAATACCTCCTGGAGAGAGAAGGCAGGAACTGTGGGTGGGTTCAGTTCCAAGTGAACTGTGAGAGGTGCAGAGTGTCCCATGAATGTATAACTGCATTACAGGATAACGTAGGGTATTTCCCATATTTTACAGCAAAACTTTTCTAGTGATAATGGGGACTCCAAAGACTTCAGTGTCAGGAGAGCAGGAGAAGGTGAGTGGGCACAGGTCAAATGGAGGCAGAACTTGGAGAAGCACAGAGTTGTCCCCAAGGGGCTGAGCAGCCCCCCATGTTACAAAGATCAGAAAACTATGATAAACATAAGTTGGGTATTTCGATAGCAACCTGGTTAGGAGAGATCAGGCAGCAGTAGCAATACTAGTCATCAGGCAGGTTGAAGTGTTGTGTTCCCATAAGATTGTATTTGAATTGGATCCTAGCTGGCAGCCAGGTAGAGTGACAGAGCTGAGTATCCCAGGGAAAGGCCTAGCCAAGCCTAGGATGGATGTCAGAGCCTCAACTAAGCAGGATAGGCTTCGGTGGGTTTCGGGAGCATGTGCTGGCCTCAGCCACACTCTCATGTCAAAAGGTTGTCAAAATGGTTGTCTGAGGAGGCCTTACAAATAGCTGTGAATAAAAGAGACATGAAAGGCAAGGAGAAAAGGAAGGATATACCCATTTGAATGCTGAGTTCTAAAAAATAGCAAGGAGAGATAAGAAAGCCTTCCTCAGTGATCAGTGCAAAGAAATAGAGGAAAAGAATAGAATGGGAAAGACTAGAGATCTCTTCAAGAATATTAGAGATACCAAGGGAACAGTTCATGCAAAGATGGGCACAATAAAGGACAGACATGGTATGGACCTAACAGAAGCAGAAGATATTAAGAAGAGGTGGCAAGAATACACAGAAGAACTGTACAAAAAAGATCTTCATGATCCAGATAATCACAATGGTGTGATCATTCACCTAGAGTCAGATATCCTGGATTGCAAAGCCAAGTGGGCCTTAGGAAGCACTACTACGGACAAAGCTAGTGCAGGTGATGGAATTCCAGTTGAGCTATTTCAAATCCTGAAAGATGATGCTGTGAAAGTGCTGCACTCAACATGCCAGCAAATTTGGAAAACTCAGCAGTGGCCACAGGACTGGAAAAGGTCACTTTTCATTCCAATCCCAAAGAAAGGCAATGCCAAAGAATGCTGGAACTGCTGCACAATTGCACTCATCCCACACACCAGCAAAGTAATGCTCAAAATTCTCCAAGCCAGGCTTCAACAGTATGTGAAACGAGAACTTCCAAATGTACAAGCTGGCTTTAGAAAAGGCAGAGGAACCAGAGATCAAATTGCCAACGTCCATTGGATCATAGAAAAAGCAAGAGAGTTCCAGAAAAACATCTATGTCTGCTTTATTGATTATGTGAAAGCATTTGACTGTGTAGACCACAACAAACTGGATAATTCCTCAAGAGATGGGAATGCCAGAATGCCTTACCTGGCTCTTGAGAAATCTGTATGCAGGTCAGGAAACAACAGTTAGAACTGGACATAGAACAACAGGCTGGTTCCAAATCGGGAAAGGAGTATGTCAAGGCTGTATATTGTCACCCTGCTTATTTAACTTATATGCAAAGTACATCATGAGAAATGCTGGGCTGGATGAAGCATAAGCTGGAATCAAGATTGCTGGGAGAAATATCAATAATCTCAGATATACAGATGACACCACCCTTATATGGCACAAAGCACAGAAGAACTGAGGAGCCTCTTGATGGAAGTGAAAGAGGAGAGTGAAAATGTTGGCTTAAAGCTCAACATTCAGAAAACTAAGATCATGGCATCCGGTCCCATCACTTCATGGCAAATAGATGGGGAAACAATGGAAACAGTGAAAAACTTTATTTTCTTGGGCTCTAAAATCACTGCAGATGGTGACCGCAGCCATGAAACTAAAAGACACTTGCTCCTTGGAAGAAACGCTATGACCAACTTAGACAGCATATTAAAAAGCAGAGACATTACTTTACCAACAAAGCTCCATCTAGTCAAAGCTATGGTTTTTCCAGTAGTCATGTATGGATGTGAGAGCTGGACTATAAAGAAGGCTGAGCATCAAAGAACTGACGCTTTTGAATTGTGGTGTTGGAGAAGAGTCTTGAGAGTCCCTTGGACAGCAAGGAGATCCAACCAGTCCATCCTAAAGGAAATCAGTCCTGAATATTCATTGGAAGGACTGATGCTGAAGCTGAAACTCCAATACTTTGGCCAGCTGATGTGAAGAGCTGACTCACTTGAAAAGACACAGATGCTGGGAAAGATTGAAGTCGGGAGGAGAAAGGGACAACAGAGGATGAGATGGTTGGATGGCATCACTGAGTCAATGGACATGAATTTGAGTAAACTCTGGGAGTTGGTGATGGACAGGGAGTCCTGGCGTGCTGCAGTCCATGGGTTAGCAAAGAGTCAGACATGACTGAGTGACTGAACTGAACTGGAGTGAATGTCAAAAGGACAAGTGCAGAGTTGTTAGTGCTCATGGGCCTCAGGGGCTGTTCCCAGGGGAACTTTGTTGTTCAGTCGCTATGTCTTACTCTTTGTGACCCCATGGACTATAGCACACCTGGCTTCCCTGACCTTTAATACCTCAGAATTTGCTCAAACTCATGTCCATTGAGCCAGTGATGCCTTACAACCATCTCATCCTCTGTTGTCCCCTTCTCCCACCTTCAATCTCTCCTAGCATCAGGGTCTTTTCAAATGAGTCAGCTTTTTGCATCAGGTTGCCAAAGTATTGGAGTTTCAGCTTCAGCATCAGTCCTTCCAATGAATATTCAGGACTGATTTCCTTTAGGATTGACTGATTTGATCTCCTTGCTCTCCAAGGGACTCTCAATAGTTTTCTCCGGCACCACAGTTCAAAAGCATCAGTTCTTCGGGGCTCAGGCTTCTTTATAGTCCAACTCTCACATTCGTACATGACTACTGGAAAAACCATACCTTTGAGTATATGGACCTTTGTCGGCAAAGTGAGGTCTCTGCTTTTCAATACATTGTCTAGGTTTGTCATAACTTTCCTTCCAAGGAGCAGGGCAACTTCGTACTCAGGATGTCAGACTAATTGCAGATGTTATCTACTGGGCAGTGGTGGGGGTGGGTGGACTTCTCCTATCTGCTCAGTTCTTCATGCTGCAGGTCTGGAAGGTACGGAGTCTCCTGGCTGCTGATCACTAGTCCCCACCCATGATTGGGACTGGGGCAACTCGAGTCTCACAATCAGATGGCAGGCCTGGAACACAAGGTCTCTTTTACTGCTGTGCTCTGCCAAGGTCATCAATCCACTGTGCAGGGCTTCCAGTGCCATGGAAGGGGATGAAATTCAGCCTCTGATTCAGCAGCTCAGAGCATTAGCTCCCATTATATCAATATCGAAAATGACACCAGCAGATAAAAATCTAGCATTAACATTTCAGTGTCAGTGGCCTCAGAGAGAGCGTCAACATATGTACCAGATGGATTCACTCTTTTAGATTTAGTTCCCTTCTCTCGGTAAACTCTGACAACAGCAAAGGAATAATTACTGCTCAGTGGAATACCATTCAGCGCTGGCCAAAAAATAAAGCCACATAAATTTAAACCAGTAAACATGAGTATTTGGAAAGGAAAAGAAGGCTCTTTCCAGAGGCAATTATTTGTCTTTTCAAAAATGTTTGCCAATGCAAAACCCCCTGCTCCCTCCTGTGAAACTAAAAAACTGAGAACCACAGCAGCACTTTCTCACTGCTGGCAGCGGCTGGAAGGCCCTGGGCAGAGATGGCTTTGCACAGAGCCTTGTGCATTGCTGAGGGGAGGGCAGCTTACATCTAAACTCAGATGCCATGGAACACACACTCACAGAGGAAAGACAGCAAATGGCAGGATGCTCAGCTATGCATGTTCCACTTGACAGATGAACGATCACTTTCGCATCATTATCTCACTAGAGCCATCCAACACTGCTGCAACAGCAAGCAGGCAAGAACTGTTAGCTCCATTAGACAGATGAAGTTGAAGCATGATGGCAATTTAATGGACTTCACCTCAGACCTGCTTCTGTCCCACAACCATGGTACCATGCAGGTGGTGTGGATGCAAAATGGCATGCTCATCTCTTCACTGGCCACCTCACCCCAACCATGCCAGTTACTGCTGCTTATTCACGGAGGAAACTGGTTGTATCCTAGGTGTGGAGGCAGGTGTTCAAAGCCCTTTACACCCACATCCGAGTCTCCCAGTGGAGACTGACAGCTGGTTTGGTTGAATTGTCATTACGCACTAGAGGTGGCACCTCCACCATCCATCTTCTATAGAGAAGTCAACAGCTGTGTCTCCCCGACTACTGAAAAGTGTGTTTGGAACAGTGTGCTCTGATTCCCTCTTCAAACAGTAATGGCCCCCACCACTACTACTCCCCCACACCACAGAGAGCCACCAAGGAACTGACAGCCACTTAGTACCTCAAAAACTTATGAAGCACTCCCACCCTACCCCATTCACATGGATATTTAGAAAACAGCATCACTCTTACACTGAGACAACAAGGTCACTGCCCATAGAGCAAGGAATCTATGGGTCTAAGGGACCTGCCCACCCAAAGACTATGCTTCCCTCCTCTATGCCACTCTTAGCCTAACCAAGACCTTGAAATTTCCTGCCCAGGTGCCCCAACTCCGTGTTCATGGCCTGGAAATCCTCTTCCCTAGTTTTGCCCTCCTAAGAATGGAGAAAACCACAGAGACACAACCCTAGGCATGAGTGGTGAAAGAGGAGGGTATGGGCACTGAGCAGTGGTCACCCTTCCACCTGGTGATGATGAAACTTGACCTTGTGGGCTCCGACAGTACTTTTCAAACTTTAATGTGATTGTGAATCACTTGGGATCTTATTCAAGTCCAGACTTTGGTTAAGGAGGCCTAGAGTAGGCTCTGAGAGTTGGTAGTTCTAACAAGTTCTTGGGTAATGCTAATGCTCTGGACTGGGGGGTCCACACTTTGAGGAGCAAGGCTGGTGTCTATAGGCCTGTGTAGAGGGCCCATCAGGGTAAGGGACAGAGCCAAGATGTTGGAGAGAAGAGAGAGTTTGCAGTGAGCCTGTATTTTGTGCCCTTGCCCAGGCTCACCAAAGTTAGGGGTGGCCTTGCCTTTTATCATGTCAAGAAGTATCAAGAGTACATCAACGTGTCTGAGCTCAAATTGCCAACATCTGTTGGATCATGGAAAAAGCAAGAGAGTTCCAGAAAAACATGTACTTCTGCTTTATTGACTATGCCAAAGCCTTTGACTGCATGGATCACAACAAATTCTGGAAAATTCTGAAAGAGATGGGAATACCAGACCACCTGACCTGCCTCTTGAGAAATCTATATGCAGGTCAGGAAGCAACAGTTAGAACTGGACATGGAACAATAGACTGGTTCCAAATTGGGAAAGGAGTATGTCAAGGCTGTATATTGTCAACCTGCTTATTTAATTTATATGCAGAGTACATCATGAGAAACTCTGGGCTGGATGAAGCACAAGCTGGAATCAAGATTGCAGGGAGAAATATCAATAACCTCAGATATGCAGATGACACCACTCTTATGGCAGAAAGTGAAGAAGAACTAAAGAGCCTCATGATGAAAGTCAAAGAGGAGAGTGAAAAAGTTGACTTAAAGCTCAACATTCAGAAAACTAAGATCATGGCATCCGGTCCCATCATTTCATGGCAAATAGGTGGGGAAACAGTGGAAACAGTGACAGACTTTATTTTGGGGGGCTCCAAAATCACTGCAGATGGTGACTGCAGCCATGAAATTAAAAGACGCTTGCTCCTTGGATGAAAAGCTATGACCAACTTAGACAGCATACTAAAAAGCAGAGACATTACTTTGCCAACAAAGCTCCGTCTAGTCAAAGCTATGGTTTTTCCAGTAGTCGTGTATGGATGTGAGAGCTGGACTATAAAGAAATCTGATCGCCAAAGAATTGATGCTTTTGAACTGTGGTGTTAGATAAGACTCTTGGGAGTCCCTCGGACTGCAAAGGAGATCCAACCAGTCCATCCTAAAGGAGATCAGTCCTGGGTGTTCACTGGAAGGACTGATGCTGAAGCTGAAACTCCAATACTTTGGCTACTGGATGTGAAGAAAAGACTCATTGGAAAAGACCTTGATGGTGGGAAAGATTGAAGGCAGGAGGAGAAGGGGACAACAGAGGATGAGATGGTTGAATGGCATCACCGATTCAATGGACATGAATTTGAACATGTCCAACTCTGGGAGTTGGCAGTGGACAGGGAGGCCTGGCATGCTGCAGTCCATGGGGTCACAGAGTTGGACACAACTGATTGATTGAACTGAACTGAACTGAGCACCAAAGGAAAACAATCAAGAGAGACATACATACCATTTGTTCCTCCTCCAAAGCCCCTATTCATCATCACCGTCACCATGTCCCTCCCACCATCACCTTCCATGCCGGAAGCTGGAAGGTCACTTCCTGGGACCCATCACAATGACGCACATCATCAGTTTGCAATATCAGTCACCCACTTCTGTGGACAGTCACTCAGTGTTTTACTATGCCCCCATAATATGTGGCTCTCGGAAGCTACCCATTCTACCTCGCTTACCACTGAAAGAAAGTGAAAGTGACTCAGTTGTATCCAACTCTTCATGACCCCATGGACTGTAGCTTGCCAGGATACTCTGTCCATGGAATTCTGTAGGCCAGAATACTGGCATGGGTAGCCGTTCCCTTCTCCAGGGCATCTTCCCAACCCAGGGATTGAACCCAAGTCTCCTGCCTTGCAGGCAGATTCTTTACTCTTTGAGCTACCAGGGAAGTCCAAGAATACTGGAGTGGGTAGTCTATCCCTTCTCCAGCGGATCTTCCCAACCCAGCAATAGAACTGGGGTCTCCTGCATTGCAGGTGGATTCTTTATCAGT
This sequence comes from Cervus canadensis, assembly GCF_019320065.1. Taxonomy (NCBI): domain Eukaryota; kingdom Metazoa; phylum Chordata; class Mammalia; order Artiodactyla; family Cervidae; genus Cervus; species Cervus canadensis. Next base: position 98,727,681 of record NC_057419.1, read on the forward strand.
TGAGCTACCAGGGAAGCTACCACTGGTCGCTTACCACTGGCCACTTACCACTGGTCAGTATCAAAGACTAGAGATGTGGAATTCAAGTAAGCTGGAGAAAAGACACTAGATTCTTAATGTCAATACACCTTCCACCAGGAGGAGCCAAGGCCTTCCTGGCCTGAGAGGAGGGCAGGACCCTTTAGGTTGCCCTGACCCATCCACACTAACACACAGCCAAGAAATCATAAAACCCCAGCATTGGGCACTGGTCCACCAACAAGTTACAATCTATGTTCATATTACCTACCACACCCACAGGAGCAAGACTGAAGTTTTCCCTGTCCTTTATCATTGGAAAGAGATAGATAAAAACAAAAATAAACACAAAACCACAGAAATAGTTTAGCTGGAATATTCAAAAGAGGGAGCAAACCACCAATGGGTTCCTGAGGCACAGTTTTCAAAACTTTCTTAACATGAAGTTATTTCAAATCAATGGTAGTGGTAGTCCGTATAAAACAGATGAAAACACAACTTCATATAGGGATGGGCATCCCAGAGTCCTGTTTACTTGGGACCCCATTGACTGATATATACAGAGTCACCCAGGGCAGCTTCGAGAAAGCTTTACCACTCACAAATGCCGCCCCCCACCATGGCAATCACCAATGAAGCATAAGTCACTTTATTAAGATTAGACTTTCTTTCTAATCTCACTAATTAGCACTCAGGCATAAGAGAAGAAAAAGAAAGAAGACCTTAAATAATGCCCTTCCCTTCCCTGGGCTTCAGACGTAGGACACAGATGGCCTTTGTCCAGCTCTGACACTCTGGGATTTTATGATTATTTCAGTATTCCATATTTAAGTGAAGATTCATGATCATATCATCCATCACAGATAGATGCTAGTGGAAAATAAAGAAAGGAAACCTTTATGGTGTTCTGTTGGCACAGTTCTGTGCTTTCATTAAGAAGCTCAAATCATTTTAATAGCTTATTCTCTTGGAACCATAGCAGAAAAACAAAATGAAATTAATCTTGAAGAAATCATAGATCTACAATCTTAGACTATCTGTTAGTTAGGTTCCAGCTACTTCTGTACACTGTCAGCCCTTCTTGACTTTTAACAGGGAGGGAAGATAGTGTTTGACTCTTTTCAGGGAGAGAGGTAGTCTTCAGGCTACAAGACCAGAGAGGCAGTGTGCCCAATAGGAAGCATTTGCGGGAGCCTAAATAAGCGATTTTTTACCGTCTGAGCCTGTGATGGTGACGAATCTGTCTGCAATGCAGGAGACCCAGGTTTGGTCCCTAGGTTTGGAAGATTCCCTGGAGAAGGGAATGGCTACCCACTCCAGTATTCTTGCTTGGAGAATTTCATGGACAGAGTAGCCTGGTGGGCTAAAGTCCATGGGGTTGCAGAGTTGGACACAACTGAGTGACACTTTCATTTCATTTTTCAAATAAGTGATAGTGGGGACCTGAATCAGTCATGTCAGTGGAAGTGGAAAGGACAGGACTGGGTGCTGGGGTTGAGAAGAGAGGGGAAGAGTGAACACCAGGTGTTTTTCTTGGATGATGACATACATGACAGTACTACTATCCAAGCTACCACTCTGAGTAGGAAAAAGAGATTTGAGGGGCAAGCAGATGAGTCAAAAGGTTGGAATGTTGACTGGAGATGCCTGTGGATCATCAGGTGGAGATGTCCAGTATGCCCATGATTAGTCTGCTGTATAGTCCCACAGGTCTCCACAGGATCGAACCACGAGGTTGTTCTGGAAGTCCTCAGCATAGGAGATCCCTGCCCCTATATAATGTTGCCACATTACCTAGCTTACTCATTAAAATGTTTAGAGTCCCCTCCCCAAATATTCAAAGTCCTTACTTACTTGGGCAAGGGGATAGATGGGTGAATAAAAATAGACTTGGTCTCTGCCTTCATCTATCTTTGTAGTCTCTTGTAGTACCTTGTTTTGCAGGAGAGAGAATAAATAAGAAAAAATAGTTATCATTTTACATTGTGATAAATATTATGAAGGAAACAAATGGGTGCAGTGATCAAGAATACCAGAGGGAAGAGGGGTACCTCTCAAAAAGGGCTTTTAACCAATACTTGAAGGACATTCCTGGACAAGGTAAGAGCACCTGCCAAGACCTAGAAGCTAGGTCTTGAATTTAGTCAAAAAGCTAGGACACCCACCACCTTGGGTTCTGTGGTATGCCTGGAATATTTGCTGCTGTTACTGATCTCTCAACAATAGTAATAACATAATATAATAAGGCATGCTCATAAAATTATACCAAAGCTGAAGCACTTGATGCATGTGACATGGTTAATGATTTTAAGTTGTCATTGATGGGACTGGCTGGATACAGATGGTTACATTAGTCAGATGCAATATTACCTTAAACAAAACTTTAAATAAAATTGCCACAGAGCTCTGTATTCCATTACTAACAGCTCTGATTGCCTCAAATCACGCCAGCATATGAAGTCGCACTCTGGGCAAAGTCACCATTCTGTACAATTTCAGTCAAATACTGTTATTGAGGAAGCAATACTTAAAATAACATTCCTTTTAATGATTAAATAGAGGGTTGGCACAAAATACAGAATGTAAAAAAAAAAAAAATTGATGTAGCCACTGGGGGAAGGTTGTGTTTTGCAGTTCCTTCCTGGTGGGTTTACAATTATTCCACAGCATGATAGCTAAAATGCCTAAGAAATCACTTACCTGAGTCTCAATAATAATTACTTTTCTATCCTTTGTATGTTCACCATGAGCTCTGTTGACCTTGCCACATGGAAAGTCTGAGTTTACGTGTTTACAGTTCTAAGTATTTATGCCTGCAGGCAAACAAAAATGTGCTGGGTGATGGGGAGGGTGAAGAGTTCCTGGCCTACAGTGTGTGTTTTAACTAGGATGTTTAAGATGCATCAGTTGAATAATTAATGCATAAATCTTAGCTGGCTGGGTAAGAAAATGAAAACAAGCTTTATTGGGTATAGACATAGATTTAGCTAGATTAAAGTCTTTCTGCTTTTAAGATGAGATGTCAAAAAAGGCAAAGGACAGAAAGACTCTTCTTTGTAGTGCAATTAAAAGGGAAACGAACAAACTGTGTTCATGTGTTTTACTTGTGATTGGGCTGAAAATTGTGGTGTTGCTGTATTACAATTTAGGTGCAGGACAGCATGCAAAAGAGGAACTGGGCCTCACTTATCAACCACTCACTTATTTCTTCATTTGCAAAACTATTCAGAAATGTGTGGTCTGCCTGTGGTAAGCTATAACTAAGGCTATTTTTTTTTTTGTAATTAAGGGCTATTTTTAAATTAACATTTTAAAGTTCAGCAGCAGCCCTTATGTCTTTTGTCTCCCATGGGTGGGACCCATGCAGGGATGGCATTCAGAAAAGGTCCTCAGTCTTACCTCAGCCCTGAGCAAAGGAGCATGTGTGATTCTGGCAAAGGACTAAAGGTCTCCCGCTTGCCAGGGTGGGGGTGGGGGTGTTTACGTCACTAAGAGCTGTCAGCCCCAGGGAGTCCCTGGAACACGGTGGCTCTCGGCTGTAACACGGCATGTAAGCTTTTGCATGTGCAGAACTCTGTGCACCTTGCTATGTTTATTTCCACAAATGCTAAACAGCCCAGCAGAACATAGACTTTCTTCAACAGCCCTGGCTCTGGCAAGCAAGTTGGGGAAAGGATTTGACTATCTAGCGTTTGATTTTACTTTGGTAGTGCTGAGAGTTCATTTCTTTTTCTCAGCTCAAACAAGCCAAATGGCAAAGGCCACAGAATTCTTTCCTATGATTTAGAACTCACAACTGATGGATAAACTGTAGGTCTCTACCTCTACGTACCAGTGAAGTCGCTCAGTTGTGTCTGACTCTTTGCAACCCCATGGACTGTATAGCCTACCAGGTTCCTCGATTCATGGAATCTTCCAGGCAAGAGTACTGGAGTGGGTTGCCATTTCCTTCTCCAGGGGATCTTCCTGACCCAGGGATCCAACCCAGGTCTCCTGCATTATAGGCAGATGCTTTACCGTCTGAGCCACCAGGAAGACCCTCCCTCCATGAGCCTCACTTTATATTAATATACAAGGAAATGGAGGCTCTGAAAGATTCGATGACTCACCGAAGGTTTCCTGGACAGTTACCAGTGGAGTTTAGTCCCCTCCTGGCAGGGCTCTTTCCACATACTCCATCACCCCCAAAGCCAGCCTGCTAGAAAATGTAAGGCAAAGTGTCATGTGGAGTGACTTATTGATATAGAGGTATCTATGAGGTGCAAGTGAATATAAACCCCAAGGCCCTTGCAGAACAGTCTGGTTAGTGAGCTGATCAGCGTGCATCTATAGTCAGACCAAAGCTTAACAACTTGCTGAGTCACCATGGCCCAAGCAGGATTTGACTGGCTTAGACTTGAACTATATTCCATCATTCCCTGTATCTGTTACTCCTAACTCTGATCCATCTTCTGTAATTTGGCTTGTGACCTAATACTCCTTGGCTCCCACTTTGATTTGTTAATAGATTTTCTCTCCTTTTCCCTTCCTCCTAACTTCCACTACACCATATTCCCTGTTCTTGAATCTTCCACCCCTACTGCTGCCCCACCTGGCCCTCTCACCTCAGGATCTGAGGTTCAGGCCACCCCAGACAGAGTCCTCACTCTCTGTTGGCCCAATGGTCCCTCTGGATGAGGACCTGGGGCAGGGAGTGAGGTGGGGGAGGTAAGGGTATTTAAACAGACACTTTTTAAAAAGATCAACTAGAAGCTTCTCTCCACCACCCTTTGGCATAGCTACAGTGCAACAAAAAAGAATAATTAAAAGCTGACCCAGGGAGGACCTTACAAAGTTCATGAAGATCCTGCCAAAAAAAAAAAAAAAAAGATGAGATTCGGGTCTACTCACAATTAGGACTGAATGCATTTTCTTATATTATTGGCTTTTCAAAATTGTTTATCTACTTTTTACCTAGCTAGAATATTTGCTAGGTATGAAATTACTTTTATTTGGGAAAACTGTTTTGCTGATGTTTTTAAAAGAGCCAGGAAATCACTTAAACTATCAGAAAGATGATTCCTCATCAAACAGCATAAGTGGAGATTTTCATTTAGAGAATCTCTGTGTAGAGAAAGTTAGACAGAAAATTTGGCCTCATTCAACATATGTGTGTTACACTAGTGATTGGCAAAAAAATAAATACATAAAAATATAATTCAATTTGGTTCAGTTCAGCCTAGTTCAGTCACTCAGTTGTGTCTGACCCTTTGTGACCTTATGGACTACAGTATGCCAGGCTTCCCTGTCCATCACCAACTCCCAGAGCTTGCTCAAACTCATGTCCATTGACTCAGTGATGCCATCCAACCATGTCATCCTCTGTCGTCCCCTTCTCCTGCTGCCTTCAATCTTTTCCAGCATCAGGGTCTTTTCAAATGAGTTAGTTCTTCGAATCAGGTGGCCAAATTATTGGAGTTTAAGCTTCAGCATCAGTCCTTCCAATGAATAGTCAGGACTGATTTCCTTTAGGATGGACTGGTTGGATCTCCTCACAGTCCAAGGGACTGTCAAGACTCTTCTCCAACACCACAGTTCAAAAGCATCAATTCTTTGGTGCTCAGCTTTCTTTATAGTCCAACTCCCACATCCATACATGACTACTGGAAACACCATAGCTTTGACTAGATGGAGCTTTGTTGGTAAAGTAATGTCTTTGCTTTTTAATATGCTGTCTAGGTTGGTCATAGATTTTCATCCAAGGAGCAAGCGTCTTTTAGTTTCATGGCTGCGGTCACCATCTGCAGTGATTTTAGAGCCCAAGAAAATAAAGTTTTTCACTGTTTCCATTGTTTCCCTATCTATTTGCCATGAAGTGATGGGACCAGATGCCATGATCTTAGTTTTCCGAATGTGGGGTTTTAAGCCAACATTTTCACTCTCCTCTTTCACTTTCATTAAGAGGCTCTTCAGTTCTTCGCTTTGTGCCATATGGGATGGTGTCATCTGTATATCTAAGATTATTGATATTTCTCCCAGCAATCTTGATTCCAGCTTATGCTTCATCCAGCCCAGCATTTCTCATGATGTACTCTGCATATAAGTTAAATAAGCAGTATGACAATATATAGCCTTGATGTACTCCTTTCCTGATTTGGAACCAGCCTGTTGTTCCATGTCCAGTTCTAACTGTTGCTTCCTGACCTGAATACAGATTTCTCAGGAGGCAGGTAATGTGGTCTGGTATTCCCATCTCTTTCAGAATTTTCCAAAGTTTATTTTTATCCACACAGTCAAATGCTTTCACATAATCAGTAAAGCAGAAGAAGATGCTTTTCTGGAACTCTCTTGCTTTTTCTGTGATCCAATGGATGTTGGCGATTTGATCTCCGGCCCCTCTGCCCTTTCTAAATCCTGCTTGAACATTTGGAATTTCACAGTTCATGTATTGTTGAAGCCTGGCTTGGAGAATTTTGAGCATTACTTTGCTAGCATGTGAGATGAGTGCAATTGTGCAGTAGTTTGAACATTCTTTGGCATTGCCTTTCTTTGGAATTTGAATGAAAACTGACCTTTTCCAGTCCTGTGGCCACTGCTGAGTTTTCCAAATTTGCTGGCATGTTGAGTGCAGCACTTTCACAGCATCATCTTTTAGGATTTGAAATAGTTCAACTGGAATTCCATTACCTCCACTAGTTTTGTTCATAGTGATGCTTCCTAAGGCCCACCTGACTTCACATTCCAGGATGTCTGGCTCTAGGTCAGTGATCACACCATCATGGCTATCTGGGTCTTGAATATCTTTTTTTATAAAGCTCTTTTGTGTACTTTTGCCACATCTTCTTAATATATTCTGCTTCTGTTAAGTCCATATCATTTCTGTCCTTTATTGTGCCCATCTTTGCACGAAATGTTCCCTTGATATCTCTAGTTTTCTTGAGGAGATCTCTGTCTTTCCCATTCTATTGTTTTCCTCTATTTGTTTGCACTGATAACTGAGGAAGGCTTCTTATCTCTCTTTGCTATTTGGAACTCTGCATTCAAATAGGTATATCTTTCCTTTTTCCCTCTGCCTTTAGCTTCTCTTCTTTCCTCAGGTGTTTGTAAGGCATCCTCAGATAACCATTTTGCCTTTTTGCATTTCTTTTCCTTGGAAATGGTCTTGATCACTGCCTCCTGTACAATGTCACGAACCTCCATCCATAGTTCTTCAGGCACTCTGTCTATCAGATCTAATCCTTTGAATCTATTTGTCACTTCCACTGGGTAATTGTAAGGGATTTGATTTAGGTCATACCTGAATGGTCTAATGGTTTTCCCTACTTTCTTTCATTTAAGTCTGAGTTTTATAATAAGGAGTTCATGGTCTGAGCCACAGTTTGCTCCTGTTCTTGTTTTTACTGACTGTATAGAGCTTCTCCATCTTTGGCTGCAAAGAATATAATCAATCTGATTTTGGTATTGACCATCTGGTGATGTCCATGTGTAGAGTTGTCTCTTGTGTTATTTGAAGAGGGTGTTTTCTATGACCAGTGCATTTTTTTTTTTTTGGCAATCAGTTAGCTTTTGCCCTGCTTAATTTTGTATTCCAAGGCCAAACTTACCTGTTATTCCAGATATCTCTTGACTTCCTACTTTTGCATTCCAGTCCCCTATGATGAAAAGGACATTTTTGGGGGGTGTTAGTTCTAGATGATTTGTAGGTCTTCATAGAACCATTCAACTTCAGCTTCTTCAGAATTACTGGTTGGGGCATAGGCTTGGATTACTGTGAAATTGAATGGTTTGCCTTGTAGACAAACAGAGATCATTCTGTTGTTTTTGAGATTGCACCCAAGTACTGCATTTCGGGCTTTTTTGTTGACTATGAGGGCTGCTCCATTTCTTCTAAGGGATTCTTGCCTACAGTAGTAGATATAATTCCATTCAAACCATTGCTAGATTTGTGATAATTTAATCATGGGTTGGCATATTTTACCTTTCCTTTATCTATTTAAGAAAACAGCAACAATGGGTTTCTGAGTAAATTTTAAGAGCTCTTAGGGGATGTTTTACCAGTTCAGAAAACAGCCTGTTTCCAAGCTCTCTGACAACATACATTTGTACATAAATAATTAGTGTGCTGATTCAAATGATCTTTACCTACTCGTTGGAGCATACTATATCAAGAGCTCTACTAGGCAATATTTTGTTTGTTGTTTCTAATATCATTTCTGTTTGCAAGTAATAAAGATAAGTCATTTTAAAAGAAGGTATAATTTGGAATTGTCAAGACATCAGAATGCCCCACTGCACCAAGTCTGTTTTAGAGAGGCCTAACTATACTACACAGATACATTTCAGCATCCACCAAATCCTCATTAAAGAGCATTAGAATAAAAATATTGAAAAATGCCCCCATGCAATAAGACCTGAAGCTGTTTACCTGGTTGTTGAGTGTATTAACCAAGACTCCACTTAGGAACCAAAACACCCAGGAATTTAAGAGACTTTAAAGAAAAAGAAATAACCATGTGTCTGTGTTATTTTTACAGTTAGAACAAAATCTAAGTAGTGTAAAAGTTTTCAAAGGAAAGGTGAAGAGGTGTCCTAGTAACTCAAACACTATTTGAGTCAGGAAAGAGAGCACAGAGATCATCCAAGGCAACTCCACTCTGACAACAAAACTCTCAACAGAAGCCCTAGGAATCCAGTCTCTGCTTAAAGACTTCCAGAGCCTCAGAGCTTCTGGTCTCCCAAAGCTCCTCCCATCATCCAACAGCTCAAGGCATTGGACAGTTTCCTTACATGGGGTCAAGTTTCCTTACATCTGCCTCCTTGTAATTCCTACACATTGGTTCAAGTATCTGGGGGGTGGGGGGAACTAATGTTTTTTATGGTTCTCTACATGTCATTTTTCACATCTGTGTTCTCAGCGGACCTTCTCAATAACTCTGTGAGACAGAGGTTCTATGACTCTTGTTTTATCAGTGAAGACATAGAGGCTGAGACATACTCAGTTCTGTGCAGGGTGGTGAAGTGACAGAGGCAGGGCTTCAACTCAGCTTCCTTAAATCCACCTTTTATGTCATTTTCATTACTCTGTCTTGTTGAAACATTAAAAAAAAAAGTCTCTGCTTCCTCAGGAGAACAAACCTTGAAGATAGAAAGGGGTAGAATAATTGAAAGTACATTTTCCACCAGTGTCCCAGAGAGATCTCTGCTACCCACGTGGCTTTAAATACTTCAGACAGAGGGGCCCGGTTCTGTCTGGAACCGGGGCCCAGCCATGAGTTCAGAACACACTAGCTGACTTCCCATCTGGATGTCCCACATGATCTCAAATTCAGCAGATTCCAAGCTGAACAGATCACTTGCTCCTCAATCTCCCTCCACCTTCCACTCCTGATGTTGGTCAGAAATAGCACACTCTGCCCAGGCAGCAATGCCAGAAACCTGGAGAATTATGCTAGACACTTCTCTATCCCTTGCCACCACCCCCAAACATCATATGGATTCCATAACTTTGAAATCACTTTTGATCTGCCTCTCCCCTCCATCCCTACTGCTACAGCCCTATTTCATTCACCATGGAATTTCACTTAGCCAAATTCAGCAGCCTCCTAAATGGTCTCTGTGCCTCCAGAAGCAGCCTTCTCACACCCACCTGCCTCCATGTGGACCACTGCCAACAGGGTCCAGCATGACATCCCAGGTCCCTCCCCTGCTACCACCTGTAAGTGGCTTCCTGTTTGCCTCCAGAAAGTGAAAGTGAAAGTTGCTCAGTCGTGTCCAACTCTTTGCTACCCCATGGACTGTATAGTCCATGGAATTCTCCAAGCCAGAATACTGGAGTGGGTAGCCTTTCCTTCTCCAGGGGCTCTTCCCAACCCAGGTGTCCTGCATTGTAGGTGGATTCTTTATCAGCTGAGCCACAAGGTAAGCACAAGAATACTCCAGAAGGCGCTGTCAAAGACAGCTGATCAAGAAATTCACTGGGACATAGATGGGATATCTTTATATTTTTTAACTTCCCCAAGTGATTTGAATGAGTCAGAAAAGTTGGAAAGTAATGCATGCAAGGCCAAGTTGTTACCTTCAATGATCTGATTTCTCTCTAATCATCATTACTGCCTCTTTCCCCTCAGCAAAGACCATTCCAGAGAATACATAGCATGCCAGCTCACACCTCTGTGCCCCTATTGAAATTGATCTCTCAGCCTATAATGCTTTTCTACTCTTGGCCTACCTCTACCGAACCTTCAAAACTTAACCGAGATGCCAGTTCTTCAAGAAGTCTTCTGTGACCTCATCAGACGGAATTAGCCACCCCTCCCCATCACATCGCACAGAGTTCTCTATCATAGCGCTTAGGACTTTGTTCTGAATCAATTTCTTTATGTGTCTGACTCCCTGGAAAGCCCATAAGCTCCTCAAAACCAAGGACTGTGTTTATCTATCACTGGCAAATGTCTCACATGATAGGTGCTCAGTAAATGTCAATCTGCATTGAGCCTGATTTCAAGCCAAGCCTCCACAGTGACTAGCAAGACATTTGGGTTTTAGGAAATTCAGTTCACTTGCTTGGGCCTCAATTCCCACATCAGTAAGTTAGGATAACAAATCCCAGGTTCATTTATATGCCAAACATGGGGATATACACTAAGTGCCAGGTACTGGGTTATATGAAGAGTGAACCAATCAGTTGGGTTTTGTAAACTGTTACACAACATTCCAAAAGTATTTCTGAAATTTTAACTTCTGCTTAGTCTCTCTGGACCAGAAATAACAATTTCCTTCAATGAAACAAAAGTCTACTAAGCTTTAGTTTCCATTAGTTTCACCAAGGCATCAGGGTAAAGTCACTCGGCCCAAAGGGAAGGCACTGGCCTAACTGGGGGTGGAGGTGCACCCTGGAAAAGCACAACATATAGAGAAGCTGCTGTGGCAGGGACAATGTTAACCCCCCAGAGACAGGGTACTCACAGCTGAGCACCCCTGAAGAAAGGTCACTGAGCCCCAGTCTTTCTCCCTGCAGAGTTCAATTTCACACTTGCTCAGGGTTCCATGGGAAAGGGTGTGGAGCCTGACCCCACAGGTTACACTGGGCTCAATCATCTGGCTTCCTGAGGATCATCTAGGACTTCCTGAAGCTTGTCCATTCAAATTAATGCTGGGTCCCCTGAGTTGTTCTTGGCAATGTCACTCCTAGGAACAATAGTCTCAAAGTTCAGTCTCACAAAGCCCAGGGAAACCAAATTGATTTGCTGGACCTGAAGAATTTGATGCTAGAGCATCCCTGGGCTTTTCTCCACCAAGTTACACCCCTGTTCTTAAAGGCTTGTATCCTGCAGGCCCAGAGGGGAACACAAACTCACTCAAGTCCTTGGACTAAAGATTCTTGGACCTGTTCTAATCTCTCACCCTCTCCCATATAATTTGTTCATCCTCAAGGGGGGAAATTCCTGTCAACAGTTGCTTCTTAGAACTCACAGCCCTGCAGGCATCTAGCAATGACAGCATGTGATACAATGTCCATTCCTTTAATGAGATCTAATATCTCAATGGCTCAGAAGTAACTCCTAGCATGGCAGAGCTCTCAGAAGTTATGCCAAGAGCCAGGCAAAGAGGAGACAGAAGTATTTCCATTATGAACAGAGCCCCAGAAAGCATTTAAGTCCTCTTTCACTGAAGCAGGTTCTTACTAAGCATTCCCTTTGGATACCAGCCAGGTGATCTTGCCTACCTCCAAGAAATTAAAAAAAAAATTTAGCTCTTGGACAAAGGAAGAGAATAAAAGATGAAACTTGTGTTATCTCTGTTATTGCACACTTGATGACACATGGAGTTAGACTTTCAGGCTCACATGAAGCCCATGAACCATCTCAATCATTCATTCAATAAATATTTACTGAGCGTCTACTTCATAGCTGGAAAATCAGCCAAAATCGGTCTTTGGAGATCTCAGTCTAGTAGTTCACTGATTCCTAACATGCTGATGTTCACTGGAATGGGCAAATTTAATTCAGGTGACTGTTATACTACTGTGGGCAAGAATCCCTTAGAAGAAATGAGGTAACCCTCATAGTCAACAAAGGAGTCCAAAATGCAATATTTGGGTGTAATCTCAAAAATGACAGAATGATCTCTGTTTGTCTATAAGGCAAACCGTTCAATTTCACGGTAATGCAAGTCTATGCTCCAACCACTAATGTTGAAGAAGTTGAAGCTGAACAGTTCTATGATGACCTACAAGATCTTCTAGAACCGACACCCCCCACCCACCCAAATGTCTTTTACATCATAGGGGACTGGAATGTGAAAGTAGGAAGTCAAGAGACACCTGTAATAATTGGAAAGTTTGGCCTTGGAGTGCAAAATGAAGCAGGGCAAAGGCTAACAGATTGCCAAGAGAACACACTGGTCATAGCAAACACCCTCTTCAAACAACACAAGAGACAACTCTACACATGGACATCACCAGATGGTCAATACCAAAATCAGATTCACTATTTTCTTTGCAGCCAAAGATAGAGAAGCTCTATAGAGTCAATAAAAACAAGAACAGGAGCAAACTGTGGCTCAGACCATGAATTCCTTATTATAAAACTCAGACTGAAATTGAAGAAAGTAGGGAAAACCATTAGACCATTCCGGTATGACCTAAATCAAATCCTTTACGATTACAGAGTGGAAGTGACAAATAGATTCAAAGGATTAGATCTGATAGACAGAGTGCCTGAAGAGCTATGGATGGAGGTTCGTGACATTGTACAGGAGGCAGTGATCAAGACCATCTCCAAGACAAAGAAAAGCAAAAAGGCAAAATGGTTGTCTGAGGATATTTTACAAACACCTGAGGAAAGAAGAGGAGCTAAAGGCAGAGGGAAAAAGGAAAGGTATACCTATTTGAATGCAGAGTTCCAAAGAATAGCAAGGAAAGATAAGAAAGCCTTCCTCATTATCAATGCAACAAAACAGAGGAAAACAATAGAATGGGAAAGACTAGAGATCTCTTAAGAAAATTAGAGATACAAAGGGAATATTTCATGCAAAGTTGGGCACAATAAAGGACAGAAATGGTATGGACTTAACAGAAGCAGAAGATATTTTTAAAAGGTGGCAAGAATACACAGAAGAACTGTACAAAAAAAATATATTCATGACCCAGATAATCACAGTGGTGTGATCACTGACCTAGAGCCAGACATTCTGGAATGTGAATTGAAGTGGGCCTTAGAAACATCAGTACAACAAAGCTAGTGGAGGCAGCGGAATACCACTTGAGCTATTTCATATCCTAAAAGATGATGCTGTTGAAGTGTGGCACTCAAGATGCCAGCAAACCTGGAAAACTCAGCAGTGGCCATAGGAATGGAAAGGGTCAGTTTTCATTCGAATCCTAAAGAAAGGCAAAGCCAAAGAATGTTCACACTACCACACAATAGCACTCATCTCACACACTAGCAAAGTGATGCTCAAAATTCTCCAAGCCAGGCTTCAACAGTATGTGAACTGAGAACTTCCAAATGTTCAGGCAGGATTCACATAAGGCATAGGAACCAGATATCAGATTGCCAACATTCATTGGATCATAGAAAAAGCAAGAGAGTTCCAAAAAAACAATTACTTCTGCTTTACTGATTACACCAAAGGCTTTGACTGTGTCGATCACCGTAAACTGTGGAAATTTTTGCAAGAGATGAGGATACCAGAGCACCTTACTTGCCTCCTGATAAATCTGTATGCAGGTCAGGAAACAACAGTTAGAACTGGACATGGAACAACAGACTGGTTCCAAATCAGGAACGGAGTACATCAAAGCTGTATATTGTCACCCTGCTTATTTAAATTATGTACAGAGTACATCATGGAAAATGCCTGGCTGGATGAAACACAAGCTGGAATCAAGATTGCTGGGAGAAATATCAATAATCTCAGATATGCAGATGACACCACCCTTATGGCAGAAAGTGAAGAAGAACTGAAGAGCTTCTTGATGAATGTGAAAGAAGAGAGTGGAAAAGCTGGCTTAAAATTCAACATTCAAAAAACAAAGATCATGGCATTCGGTCTCATCATTCCATGGCAAAAAGATGTAGAAACAAAAGAAACAGTGACAAACTTTATTTTTGTGGGCTCCAAAATCATTGCAGGTGGTGACTGTAGCCATGAAATTAAATGATGCTTGCTCCTTGGAAGAAAAGCAATGACCAAGCTAGACAGCATATTAAAAAGCAGAGACATTACTTTGTCAGTAAACATCCAACTAGTCAAAGCTATGGTTTTTCCAGTTAGCATGTATGGATGTAAGAGTTGGACTATAAAGAAAGCTGAGTGCTGAGAAACTGATGCTTTTGAACTGTGGTGTATGAGAAGAGTCTTGACAGCCCATTGGACTGTAAGGAGATCTGACCAGTCAATCCTAAAAGAAATCAGGCCTGAGTATTCATTGGAAGGACTGATGTTAAAGCTGAAACTCCAATACTTTGGCCACCAGATGTGAAGAACTAACTCATTTGTCTTCTTGTTTTTTCTATTTTTTAATATAAATTTATTTATTTTAATTGAAGGCTAGTTACTTTACAATATTGTAGTGATTTTGCCATACATTGACATGAATCTGCCACGGGTGTACATGTGTTCCCCATCCTAAATGCCCTTCCCACCTCCTTCCCCATCCCATCCCTCTGGATCATCCCAGTGCACCAGCCCTGAGCACCCTGTCTTATGCATCGAAACTGGACTGGTGATTCATTTCACATATGATAATAAACATGTTTCAATACCATTCTCCCAGATCATCCCACCTTCGCCTCTCCCACAGAGTCCAAAAGACTTCTATACATCTGTGTCTCTTTTGTTGTCTTGAATATAGGGTTATCATTACCATTTTTCTAAATCCCATATATATGTATTGGTATACTGTATTGGTGTTTTTCTTTCTGGCTTACTTCACTCTGTATAATAGGCTCCAGTTTCATCCACCTCATTAGAACTGATTCAAATGTATTTTTTTTAATGACTGAGTAATATTCCATTGTGTATATGTACCAAGGCTTTCTTATCCATTCATCTGTTAATGGACATCTAGGTTGCTTCCATGTCCTGGCTATTATAAACAGTGCGGGGATGAACATTGGTGTACATGTGTCTCTTTCAATTATGGTTTCCTTGGTGTGTATGCCCAGGACTGGGATTGCTGGGTCATGTGGCAGTTCTATTTCCAGTTTTTAAAGGAATCTCCACACTGTTCTCCATAGTGGCTGTACTACTTTGCATTCTCACCAACAGTGTAAGAGAGTTCCCTTTTCTCCACACCCTCTCCAGCATTTATTGCTTGTAGACTTTTGGATAGCAGCCATTCTGACTGGCATAAAATGGTACCTCATTGTGGTTTTATTTGCATTTCTCTGTTAATGAGTGATGTTGAGCATCTTTTCATGTGTTTGCTAGCCATCTGTATGTCTTCTTTGGAGAAATGTCTGTTTAGTTCTTTGGCCCATTTTTTTATTTGGTCATTTATTTTTCTGGAGTTGAGCTGAAGGAGTTGCTTGTGTAATTTTGAGATTAATTCTTTGTCAGTTGCTTTGTTTGCTATTATTTTCTCCCATTCTGGAGGTTGTCTTTTCACTTTGCTTATAGTTTCCTTTGTTGTGCAAAAGCTTTTAAGTTTAATTAGGTCCCACTTGTTTAGTTTTGCTTTTATTTCTAATACTCTGGGAGGTGGGTCATAGAAGTTCCTGCTGTGATTTATGTTTGAGAGTGTTTTGCCTATGTTTCCCTCTAGGCGTTTCATAGTATCTTGTCTTACGTTTACATCTTTAATCCATTTTGAGTTTATTTTTGTGTATGGTGTTAGAAAGTGTTCTAGTGTCATTCTTTTACAAGTGGTTGACCAGCTTTCCCAGCACCACCTGTTAAAGGGATTGTCTTTTCTCCATTGTATATTCTTGCTTCCTTTGTCAAAGATAAGATGTCCATAGGTGTGTGGGTTTATCTCTGCGCTTTCTATTTTGTTCCATTGATCTATATTGCTGTCTTTGTGCCAGTACCATACTGTCTTGATGACTGTAGCTTTGTAGTAGAGCCTGAAGTCAGGCAGGTTGATTCCTCCATTCCATTCTTCTTTTTCAAGATTGCTTTGGCTATTCAAGGTATTTTGTACTTCCATACAAATTGTGTAATTATTTGTTCTAGTTCTGTGAAAAATACCGTTGGTAGCTTGATAGGGATTGCATTGAATCTACAGATTGCTTTGGGTAGTATACTCATTTTCACTATATTGAGTCTTCCAATCCATGAACATGGTATATTTCTTCATCTATTTGTGTCCTCTTTGATTTCGTTCACCAGTGTTTTATAGTTTTCTATATATAGGTCTTTTGTTTGTTTAGGTAGACATATTCCTAAGTATTTTATTCTTTTCATTGCAATAGTGAATGGAATTGTTTCCTTAATTTCTCTTTCTGTTTTCTCATTGTTAGTGTATAGGAATGCAAGGGATTTCTGTGTGTTAATTTTATATCCTGCAACTTTACTATATTCACTGATTAGCCCTAGTAATTTTCTGGTGGAGTCTTTAGGGTTTTCAGTGTAGAGGATCATGTCATCTGCAAACAGTGAGAGTTTTATTTCTCCTTTTCCAATCCGGATTCCTTTTATTTCCTTTTCTGCTTTGATTGCTGTGGCCAAAACTTCCAAAACTATGTTGAATAGTAGTGGAGAGAGTGGTCACCCTTGTCTTGTTCCTGACTTTTAGGGGAAATGCTTTCAGTTTTTCATGTATTGAGGATAATGTTTGCTGTGGGTTTGTCATATATAGCTTTTATTATGTTGAGGTATGTTCCTTCTATTCCTTCTTTCTGGAGGTATTTTATCATAAATGGATGTTGAATTTTGTCAAAGGCTTTTTCTGCATCTATTAAGATAATCGTGGATTTTATCTTTCAATTTGTTAATGTGGTGTATTACATTGATTGATTTGCGGATATTGAAGAATCCTTGCATCCCTGGGATAAAGCCCACTTGGTCATGATGTATGATCTTTTTAATATGCTGTTGGATTCTGTTTGCTAGAATTCTGTTAAGGATGCTTGCATCTTAACTGTAAGATGGACTGTAGTATTCTTTTTTTGTGGCATCTTTGTCTGGTTTTGGTATTAGGGTGATGGTGGCCTCATAGAATGAGTTTGGAAGTTTACCTTCCTCTGCAACTTTCTGGAAGAGTTTGAGTAGGATAGGTGTTAGCTCTTCTCTAAATTTTTGGTAGAATTCAGCTGTAAGGCCATCTGGTCCTGGGCTTTTGTTTGCTGGAAGATTTCTGATTACTGTTTCAATTTCCATGCTTGTGATGGGTCTGTTAAGATTTTCTATTTCTTCCTGGTTCAGTTTTGGAAAGTTGTACTTTCTAAGAATTTGTCCATTTCTTCTAAGTTGTCCATTTTATTGGCAGATAATTGTTGGTAGTAGTCTCTTATGATCCTTTGTATTTCAGTGTTGTCTGTTGTGATCTCTCCATTTTCATTTCTAATTTTGTTGGTTTGATTCTTCTCCCTTTGTTTCTTGATGAGTCTGGCTAATGGTTTGTCAATTTTATTTATCTTCTCAAAGAACCAGCTTTTGGCTTTGTTGATGTTTGCTATGGTCTCTTTTATTTCTTTTGCATTTATTTATGTCCTAAATTTTAAGATTTCTTTCCTTCTTCTAACCCTGGGGTTCTTCATGTCTTCCTTTTCTAGTTGCTTTAGGTGTAGAGTTAGGTTATTTATTTGACGTTTTTCTTGTTTCTTGAGATAAGCCCGTATTGCTATGAACCTTCCCCTTAGCACTGTTTTTACAGTGTCCCATAGGTTTTGGGTTGTTGTGTTTTCATTTTCATTTGTTTCTATGCATATTTTGATTTGTTTTTTTATTTCTTCTGTGATTTATTGATTATTCAGCAGCATGTTGTTCAGCCTCCGTATGTTGGAATTTTCAATAGTTTTTCTCCTGTGCTGCTGCTGCTGCTAAGTTGCTTCAGTCGCGTCTGACTCTGTGCAACCCCATAGACTGCAGCCCACCAGGCTCCCCCGTCCCTGGAATTCTCCAGGCAAGAAACTGGAGTGCGATGCAATTTCCTTCTCCAATGCGTGAAAGTGAAAGTGAAGTTGCTCAGTCAGGTCTGACTCGTAGCCACCCCACGGACTGCAGCCTACCAGGCTCCTCCATCCGTGGGATTTTTTTAGGCAAGAGTACTGGAGTAGCTTGCCATTGCCTTCTCCGTTTTCTCCTGTAATTGACATCTAATCTTACTGCATTGTGGTCAGAAAAGATGCTTGGAATGATTTCAATTTTTTGAATTTACCAAGACTAGATTTATGGCCCAGGATGTGATCTATCCTGGAAAAGGTTCCGTGTGCACTTGAGAAAAAGGTGATTGAGAAAAAGGTGAAATTCATTGTTTTGGGGTGAAATGTCAATTAGGTCTAACGGGTCTATTGTATCATTTAAAGTTTGTTTCTTTGTTAATTTTATGTTTAGTTGATTTATCCATAGGTATGAGTTGGGTATTAAAGTCTCCTACTACTATTGTGTTATTGTTAATTTCCCCTTTCATGCTTGTTAGCATTTGCCTTACATATTGCGGTGCTCCTTTGTTGGGTGCATATATATTTATAATTGTTATATCTTCTTCTTGGATTGATCCTTTGATCATTATGTAGTGTCCTTCTTTGTCTCTTTTCACAGGCTTTATTTTAAATTCTATTTTATCTGATATGAGTATTGCTTCTCCTGCTTTCTTTTGGTCTCTATTTGCATGGAATATCTTTTTCCAGCCCTTCACTTTCAGTCTGTGTGTGTCCCTTTTTTTGAGGTGGGTCTCTTGTAGACAACATATATAGGGGTCCTGTTTTTGTATCCATTCAGCCAGTGTTTGTCTTTTGGTTGGGGCATTCAACCCATTTGCATTTAAGGTAATTTTTGATAAGTATGATCCCATTGCCATTTACTTTGTTTTTTTGGGTTCAAGTTTATTCACCCTTTCTCTGTTTCCTGTCTAGAGAAGATCCCTCAGCATTTGTTGGAGAGCTGGTTTGGTGGTGGTGAATTCTCTCAGCTTTTGCTTGTCTGTAAAGCTTTTGATTTCTCCTTCATATCTGAATGAGATCCTTGCTGGGTACAGCAATCTGGGCTGTAGGTTTTTCTCTTTCATCACTGCCATTCCCTTCTGGCCTGAAGAGTTTCTATTGAAAGATCAGCTGTTATCCTTATGGGAATCCCCTTGTGTGTTATACGTTGTTTTTTCCCTTGCTGTTTTTAATATTTATTCTTTGTGTTTGGTCTTTGTTAATTTGATTGATATGTGTCTTGGGGTGTTTTGTCTTGGATTTATCCTGTTTGGGACTCTCTGGGTTTCTTAGACTTGGGTGACTATTTCCTTCCCCATGTTAGGGAAGTTTTCAACTGTTAACTCCTCAAGTATTTTCTCATGGTCTTTCTTTTTGTCTTCTTCTTCTGGGACTCCTATGATTCAAATGTTGGGGCATTTAACATTGTTCCAGAGGTCTCTGAGGTTGCCCTCAATTCTTTTAATTATTTTTTCTTTTTTCCTCTTTGCTTCATTTATTTCTAACATTCTATCTTCTACCTCACTTATCCTATCTTCTGCCTCCATTTTTCTACTGTTGGTTCTCTCCAGAGTGTTTTTGACCTCATTTATTGCATTATTTATCATATATTGACTCTTTTTTATTTCTTCTAGGTCCTTGTTAAACCTTTCTTGCATCTTCTGAATCCTTGTCTCCAGGCTATTTATCTGTAACTTCATTTTGTTTTCAAGATTTTGGATCATTTTCACTATCATTATTCCAAATTTTTTATCAGGTAGATTCCCTATCTCCTCCTCTTTTGTTTGGTTTGGTGGGCATGTATCCTGTTCCTTTACTTGCTGGGTATTTCTCTGCCTTTTGATCTTGTTTATGTTGCTGTGTTTGGGGTGGCCTTTCTGTATTCTGGCAGTTTGTGATTCCTCTTTATTGTGGAGGTTCCTTGCTGTGGGTGGGGTTGGACAGGTGGCTTGTCAAGGTTTCCTAGTTAGGGAAGCTTGTGTCAGTGTTCTGGTGGGTGGAGCTGGATTTCGTCTCTCTGAAGTGCAATGAAGTGTCCAGTAGTGAGTTTTGAGATGTCAGTGGGTTTGGTGTGACTTTGGTCAGTCTGTGTATTGAAGCTCAGGGCTATGTTCCTGTGTTGCTGGAGAGTTTGCATGGTATGTCTTGCTCTGGAACTCATTGGCCCTTGGGTGGTGCTTAGTTTCAGTGTAGATATGGAGGCTTTTGATGAGCTCCTATCAATTAATGTTCCCTGGAGCCAGAAGTTCTCTGGTGTTCTCAGGATTTGGAGTTAAGCCTCCTGCCTCTGGTTTTCAGTCTTATTCTTATAGTAGCCTCAAGGCTTCTCCATCTATACAGCACTGATGATAAAACATCTAGTTAATGATGAAAAGTTTCTCCACAGTGAGGGTCACCCAGAGAGGTACACAGAATTACATGGAGAAGAGAAGAGGGAGGAGGGAGATAGTGGTGACCAGGAGGAGAAGAGGGGGGATCAAAAGGGGAGAGAACAAGCTAGCCAGTAATCACTTCCCTATGTGCTCTCCACAGTCTGGATCCCTCAGAGATGTTCAAGGAGTTACACAGAGAAGAGAAGAGGGAGGAAGGAGACAGAGGAGGCCAGGAGGATAAAAGGGGGAATCAAAAAGAGAGAGACAGATCTAGCCAGTAATCAGTTCCCTAAGTGTTCTCCACAGCCGGAATACACAAAGAGATTCACAGAGTTGGGTAGAGAAGAGAAGGGGGAGGGAGGAGATAGAGGTTATCTGGTGGAGAAAAAGGAGAGTCAAAAGAGGGAGAGAGCAATCAAGCCAGTAATCTCACTCTCAAGTAAAAATGAGTACTGAAGATTGGGAGAACTATCTCATTTGAAAAGACCCTGATGATGATAGAGATTGAAGGCAGCAGTAGAAGGGGACGATGAAGGATGAGATGGTTGTATGGCATCACTGACTTGATTGACAGTTTGAGCATGCTTCGGGAATTAGTGATGGACAGGGAAGCCTGGAGTGCTGCAGTCCATGGGAGTCGCAAAGAATTGGAGACAACTGAGTGACTGAACTGAACTGAACAGTCTAATAGGGAAGACAGACGTATAAACAAAGGAGTTGCAACATGACATTGTGTGAAGTACAGAAGAATTCCAGAGTTGGAAGCCTTAGAAAATGCTCTCCAGAAGAGGGGACACCAGGACAAGGATTTTGAAGGATGAAAGGAGACAAGGCAGGAAGAATAATCTGAGCCATGGTAACTTGTTTAACGTCCCAGAAGAATCTTGCTGGAGCCTGAGGTAAGATGGGGACAGGATGCATTGACAAATGACACTTAAAGAAGTAGGCAGGAAGCACATGCTAGGTTGAAGACCTTGAACTACATGCTTTAGAAAAGTGACAGGCTACCAGGGAGACTCTAAATATTTTCATGTTTTAATTTTGTTGTTAGTATTGGTGTTCTTGTTTTTGTTTGTTTTCTGTAATGAAATGAAAGTGAAAAGTGAAAGTGGCTTAGTCATATCCATTTCTTTGCTATCCCATGGACTATACAGTCCATGGAATTCTCCAAGCCAGAATACTAGAGTGGGTAGCCTTTCCCTTCTCCAGGGGATCTTCCCAATCCAGGGATCAAACTCAGGTCTCCTGTATTGCAGGCAGATTCTTTACCAGCTGAGCCACCAGGGAAGCCCAAGAATATTGGAGTGGGTAGCCTGTCCCTTCTCCAGGGGATCTTCCCGACCAAGTAACTGAACACTGGGGTCTCCTGCATTGCAGGCAGATTCTTTACCAATTGAAGTACCAGGGAAGCTCCCATGGTAATGAAATGGCCATGACTAAATTTTCAGTTTGGAAAGAACTTTGTGTTGGTGAACTGTGTAGAGAGGGTTGTGGGGCCCCGGTGAGAGATCAGAGACAGGAAGACAAGATTTAAAGTCACTGAAATCATCTAAATGAGAGGTGATAAAAACTCAAATGAAGAAGTAGCCTGTGGATGCAAACAGCAGGTTCAGGGGAATTTTATGATTCCCAGGTGGCACTAGTGGTAAGGAGCTCGTCTGCCAATGCAGGAGACCTAAAAGATGCAGGTTCAATCCCCGAGTCGGGAAGATGCCCTAGAGCAGGGCACAGCAACCCACTCTAGTATTCTTGTCTGGAGAATCCCATGGACAGAGGAGCCTGGTGGGCTATGGTCCATAGCGTCATGAAGAGTCGGACACAGTGGAAGTGACTTAGCAAAGCACATGATAGAATAGATTTGGTGAATGTTTGGTTCTTGCAGAGAGGGAAAGAAAAGGAATGATGGCCAGGATTCTGTTCCATGAGCCCCAGCTGAGTGGTGTTGCTATTGACTGAAGGTGTAGCAAGTTTGGGATCAGCTGGGAGGAGACTAGTTCAGTCTAACCACACAGTCGGCCCTCCATATCCACAGGTTCCACATCTGCAGATTTAACCAAGTGCAGATTAACAATATTTCAAAAAAAAAAAAAATCAGAAACTTCCACAAAGCAAAACTTGAATTTTCCATGCTTTGATAACTATTTACATAGAATTTACATTATACTTACAAGCATTTCCATAGCATTTACACTGTATTAGATATTGTAACTAATCTAGAGCTTATTTAAAGTACACAGGAAGATGTGCAAATACTATGTCATTTGATATAAGGGACTTCAGCATCCTCACATTTTGGTATCTGCAGGGGTCCTGGAGCCAATTCCCTACAGATACCAAATGATGACTGTACTAAGTTTGAGAAGTCCATGAAATAGAGATGTCATACATATAGTTGGATATATGCATCTGAAGTTCTCAGGATATTTCAGAACTAGGAACATATATTTGGGAATTATGTGTGTACATTACAGGTCACACTTTGGAATTACATAAAAATAACCAAGACAGATTTACGATGATCACAGAAGATAGTCAAGAAAGGGGCAGTTCATTTAAGGTAAAAATAACATTTAAGATAGAAATTAAATGGTCACTTAAGGTAAAAGAATAACCTGAGATAAAATAATAAAAGATAAGAGAACCAGGAGAATAAGAGACTGAGAAAGTTCAAAAGAGGTTAGAGATCAAGAAGGAGAGAAAAAGATAAAAGAGATGCAAAATATTACAAAAGTAACAGAAGAACTTGGTAACGAATTGACTCTTTCCTATCCCATTTCTCTTACATTCAGATATGATGCCCTGTTTCAAGTTCAGGCGATTAGAAAAATAATAGTATAATTAACAGAATTAGGAACACAGAAAGAATATAGCTTGGGAAGAAAGCAGATGAGTTTCAGTTGGGATATACTAATTCTGAAATGCAATCAGGACACCAATCTCTGAGAAAATCTCAGAAGAAAGGTCAGATATGGAAGTTAATATTCGAAAATTATCTATATGAAAGTGTTAGTGAAATCAGTGAAATTCTCATGGAAGAGAATATAAAAAGTGAGGAGGAAAAGAAGGTATGCAAAAGTGAGGAGGAAAAGAAGGTATGCAAGTGGTCAATAAGCATATGAAAATATGTTCAACATAGAGTCATTGGGGAAATGCAAATCAAAACACAAAGAGATACTGCTTCATATCCACTACAATGGCTACATTCAAAAAGACTGACAATAGCAAGTGTCAGTGAGGATATGGGACAAAATGGAACCCCCACCCCCACCCCCACATTGCCAGTGGGAATGTAAAATCGTACAGTTGCTTTGGAGAAGCCAGGCAGTTTCTATGGAAAACAATTTGGCAGTTCCTCAAAAAGTTAAATATAGAGTAGCCATACGATCCAGCAATTCCACTCCTAGCTATCTATCCAAGAGAAATGAAAATGCATGTCCAACAAAATTTTTTACACAAATATTCATAGTAGCACTATTTATAATAGCCAAAAGGGGACAGCTCAAGTGTCTACCAACTAGTGAATGAATAAAGAAAATCTGGAATAGCCATTCAATGAAATATTATTTAGCTGCAAAAATATACTTTATTCTTAAAAATTATTTTGTGAAGGACATTGTCAGAAGAATGAAAAGAGAAATCACAGACTAGGAGGAATATTTGCAATATAGCTTGGTTAAAAGACTTGTACCTTAAATATACAGATTACTTAGAACTCCACAAAAAGAAAAGAATCCAACTTAAGGATGGGCAAAGAATCTGAACACTTTACCAAAAAAAGACATATAGATGGCAAATAAGTATATGAAAAGATGCTCCATATCATGTATAATTAAGGAATTACATATTAAAACAATAATGAAATATTACTATGCACTATCTGTTGTTGTTATTCACTAATTCGTGCCTGACTCTTTGTGACTCCATGGACTACAGCATGCCTGGCTCCTCTGTCCTCCACTATCTCCCAGAGTTTGCTCAAACTCATATTTGCTTAGTCAGTGATGCCATCCAACCATCTCATCCTCTGTCATCCCCTTCTCCTACTGCCCTCCATACTTCCCAGCATCAGGGTCTTTACAATGAGTTGGTTCTTTGCATCAAGTGGCCAAAGTATTGGAGCTTCAGCTTCAGCATCAGTCCTTCCAATGAATATTCAGGGTTGATTTCCTTTAGGATTGACTGGTTGGATCTCCTTGCATTCCAAGGGACTCTCAAGAGTCTTCTCCAGCACCACAGTTCAAAAGGATCAATTCTTCAGCACTCAGCCTTCTTCATGGTCCAACTCTCACATGCATACACGACGACTGGAAAAACCATAGCTTTGACTATGCACTATTAGGATGGCTAAAACTTAAACAACTGAGAACAGCAAATGTCAGGAAGTATGTAGAGCAACTTGAACTCCCATTCATCACTGGTGGGAATACAATATGGAACAGCCAATTTGGAGGAGAATTTGGCATTTTCTTATAAAAGCAAGCATATACTTACTATATGATCCAGCAATTATGCTCCTTGGTATTTACCCAAACCTGTTGAAAACATGTCCACACAAAAACCTCCACACAG
Organism: Cervus canadensis; assembly: GCF_019320065.1. Taxonomy (NCBI): domain Eukaryota; kingdom Metazoa; phylum Chordata; class Mammalia; order Artiodactyla; family Cervidae; genus Cervus; species Cervus canadensis. The sequence goes on from NC_057419.1 coordinate 98,752,708, forward strand.
ATGTTTACAGCAGCTTTATTCATAATTGCCAAAACTTGGAAACAAGATGTCCTTCAGTTAGTGTGTGGATAAATAAACTGTGGTCTATCCAGACAAATGAATATTCAGTTCAGTCACTCAGTTGTGTCTGATTCTTTGCAATCCCATGGACCGCAGCATACCAGGCTTCCCTGTCCATCACAAATTCCTGGAATTTACTCAAACTCATGTCTATCAAGTCGGTGATGCCATCCATACATCTCATCCTCTGTCATCCCCTTCTTCTCCTGCCTTCAATCTTTCCCAACAACAGGGTCTTTTCCAATGAATCAATTCTTCGCATCAAGTGACCAAAGTTATGAGAGCTTCAGGTTCAACATCAGTTCTTCCAGTGAACACCCAGGATTGATCTCCTTTAGGATGGACTGGTTGGATCTCCTTGCAGTCCAAGAGACTCTCAAGTCTTCTCAAAAAGCACAGTTCAAAAGCTCAATTCTTCAGTGCTCAGCTTTCTTTATGGTCCAACTCTCACATCCATACATGACAACTGAAAAAACCATAGCTTTGACTAGATGGACCTTTGTTGGCAAAGTAATGTCTCTGCTTTTTAGTATGTTGACTAGGTTTTTCATAGCGTTTTTTCCAAGGAGCAAGCATCTTTTACTATTTAGTCCTAAAAGAGAAATGAGCTATCAAAGGCATGAAAATACATGGAGGAAACTTAAATGCATATTACTAAGTAAGAAAAAACAATCTGAAAAGACTGCATACTGTGTGATTCCAACTACATGACATTGTGGAAAAGATAAAACCATGGAAACAGTAAAAAAAAAAAAAAAAGTGGTTGCCAGGGGTTCTGGGGGAGAGAAGCACTGTACCAAAAATCCTCTGTGCTCCAACTACTCATCAAAACTTCCATATGATACTATAATTGTGGATACAGTAGTGGCTCAGATGGTAAAATGTCTGCCTGCAATGCCGAAGAACTGGGTTCGATCCCTGGGTTGGGAAGATCCCCTGGAGAAGGAAATGGCAACCCATTCCAGTACTCTTGCCTGAAAAATTCCATGGTTGGAGGAGTCTGGTAGGCTACAGTCCATGAGGTCACAAAGAGTCCGACACGACTGAGCGACTTTGCTTTATGCATTTGTGAAAACCCACAGAACTAACTGCACAACACACAGAGTGAACCTTCATGTAAACTATGAACTTTAGTTAACAAATGAACCACACCAATTCAAGATGTTAGTGGAGAAAACTATGGTCAGAGGAGTAAGAAGAGAGGAGTATATGGGAACTCTGTACTATCTGCTCACTTTCTGTAAAAGTAAAACTGCTCTAAAAATAAAAGTCTACTAATTTTACAAAAGTTAAAGAAAGACTGATGTACTAGTCCATATTAAAACAGAGTGAGTCTTGTAAACATTACCTTAACTGTGAGAATCCAGTCACAAAAGACTACATATCATATGATTCCATTTATTAATATAAGAAAAGTCCAGAGTAGGCAAATCTATGGTGACAAAAAGCAGATTAGTAGTTGCCTAGGAACTAGGGGGAATAAAGGGGACATGGAGAGTGACTGCTAATTGCTATGGAGTTTCGTTTGGGGATTTTGAAATTGTCCTAAACTTTTTGGTGATGATTCTGGTGATGGCTGTGAATATACAGCTCCGTGAACATACTAAAACCATGTTAAATGGATGAATTGTATAGTATATGTACTAAATTTCAAGAAATCTTGATATTGTTAATGAATTTGAAAATCTCAATAAAATGGATTATTTCCTAAGAAACTTAGCAAATTAGAATCGCAAAGATGTAGAAAACATGGGGGGGTGGGAATGTGCTGTTTAAAAACATTTCCTCCAATGATTTCATTGTGTCCAGGTAGCTTCATGAACAACTCCTTTATAATTTACAAGGGACAGATAATTTCCATCCTCTAAAAGTAGTTTCCAGCATAGAGGAAAAGAAGAAACTAAGCACTATTCATTTTATAAAGCTAAAGTTATCCTGCCCACAAAATATAATTAATACATGTACAAAACACAGAGAAAACTTAATTTTAATGTCAGTTAAGAACATAGAGGCAAAAATCCTAAATAAAATACCAGCAGATCAAATTCAGCAAGACAAAAATAATACTACAACATAAGCAAAGGATTATTATTTTAGGAGTGCAATTTAATATTAGAACATATAGATATATAATATAGCCCAACAATTAGCCAAAAGAGAAAACTTCCATGTATGACAAAGAATATTTAAAATTTCTTAAATTTCTTAAAGAAATTAAAAAAATCTGTATCAGAACAGAAAATTGGACAAGAGTTCAGTTCAGTTCAGTCACTCAGTAGTGTCCGACTCTGCAACCCCATGAATCGCAGCACGCCAGGCCTCCCTGTCCATCACCAACTCCCAGAGTCTACCTAAACCCATGTCCACTGAGTCGGTGTTGCTATCCAACCATCTCATCCTCTGTCGTCCCCTTCTCCTCCTGCCCTCAATCTTTCCCAGCATCAGGGTCTTTTCAAATGAGTCAGCTCTTCGCATCAGGTGGCCAAAGTATTGGAGTTTCAGCATCAACATCAGTCCTTCCAATTAATACCCAGGACTGATCTCCTTTAGGATGGACTGGTTGGATCTCCTTGGAGTCCAAGGGACTCTCAAGAGTCTTCTCCAACACCACAGTTCAAAAGCATCAATGCTTCAGTGCTCAGCTTTGTTTATAGTCCAACTCTCACATCCATACATGACTACTGGAAAAACCAGAGCCTTGACTAGATGGAACTTTGTTGACAAAGTAATGTCTCTGCTTTTTAATATACTGTCTAGGTTGGTCATA
>NC_057419.1:98755544-98811421 GCF_019320065.1 Cervus canadensis
AGGCAGGTCAGGTGGTCTGGTATTCCCATCTCTTTCAGAATTTTCCACAGTTTATTGTGATCCACAGTCAAAGGCTTTGGCATAGTCAATAAAGCAGACATAGATGTTTTTCTGGGACTCTCTTGCTTTTTTGATGACCCAGAGGATGTTGGGCAATTTGATCTCTTTGGTCTCCGCATTTTCTAAACCAGCTTAACATCTGGAAAGTTTCACGGTTTCAAGTTATTTCTAAAGCCTGGCTTGGAGAATTTTGAGCTTTACTTTACTAGTGTGGGAGATGAGTGCAATTGTGTGGTAGTTTTTGAGCATTCTTTGGCATTGCCTTTCTTTGGGATTGGAATGAAAAGTGACCTTTTCCAGTCCTGTGGCCACTGCTGAGTTTTCCAAATTTGCTGGCATATTGAGTGTAGCACTTTCACAGCATCATCTTTTAGGATTTGAATTAGTTCGACTGGGATTCCATCACCTCAACTAGCTTTGTTCGTAGTGATGCTTTCTAAAGCCCACTTGACTTCACATTCCAGGATGTCTGGCTCTAGGTGAGTGTGAGTGATCACACCATCATGATTATCTGGACAAAGATCTTCATGACTGAGATAACCACGATGGTGTGGACAAGAGTAAAGAATAGAAAAAAGTTCAATTTCAATAGCACCCAAATAAATGTACATTTTAAAATAGGATATTAAATCTTTGCAGTCAAACTGGGAAAAAATTCAGTGATATCAAGAATTCAGATAAAAAGGGCATACTCTGCCTCTAATATGAGAATTATTCTAGAGCAATTTAGCTATATTCATCAAAAGCTTGAAAAATGTGCCTACGTTTGGAACAATTGCACATTTAGGTATTTATTCAAAAGAAGCAATCAGGGGTTTTTGCAAAGATTTTGCCACAGAATGCTCATCTCTACATTGCTTATATTAGGCAAAAATAATCTAAATGTCTAACAATAGCGAGTTGGTCAAATAAATTGTAGTTTCATACAATGAAATGCTATGTAACCACTGAAGGTGTAGAATAATAAACTTTAAAGAAAGTTCAGAATATATTAAGTAAAAAGCTTTATTAACGAAAATGTAGAGTACAGAGAAAAGACTGAAGGATTTTAATAAAATGTTAATAATGATTACCTCTGAGAGGTAAAAGTATGGGTGACATTTATGTCCTTTTTCATTCTCCTTTTTATGTACCTGTGATTTCTACATGGTCTATAAAAAACATATATTACTTTGATAAAGAAAAATTCAATAAAAGAATTGCTTAATGTTCATACTATTTAACTGAGAAGTTCTACTTCTAGAAATTTATTCTGATATTGATACTGTCACTGAAAGATTCATGTATAAGAACATACATTATGATAATAACCAAAGAAGTAAAGGAGACAAATCAAATGTCTAGCAATAGTAATTTTAAGTATGACATAACTCTAGTTATAGTTATAGGATAAAATACTGGGCACCTATTACAAATCATGAGGTAGAAGAATATTTAAATCATAAAACCTTCAGTGAAAAAGGCTGATTATAAAACATTAAGTACAATATGAAGCAAATTTGTTTAAAAACTATGTAGAAAAAAGATTGGAAAGAAATATACCCAAAATGAACATCAATTCTGGTTCTCTCCAAGTGATAGGACCACAGGTAATTTGTTTATTTTCATCTTTCTGCATTTTGTACTTTTTCGACAATGTAATTTTATTTTTTATTTTTTAAATGCTTATTTATTTGGCTGTTCTGGGTCTTAGTTGTGGCTTGTGGGATCTTCGATCTTCATTGTAGTGTGAGAGATCTTTAGTTGTAGCATTCGAACTCTTAGTTGCTGCATGTGGGATCTAGTTCCCTGACCAGGGATTGAACCTGGGCTCCCTGCATTGGGAGCATGGAGTCCTAGCCACTGGACCACCAGGGAATTCCCTAAAATATAATTTTAAACTCCAGAAAATAATTTAAGTTTGAATTTAAGTAGCAAGGAGAGAGAAAATGTAAAACAACATAACTATTCTCTCTGTTGCCATCATGCTGTGAGGCATTTAAGTCTAAGCATGTTGGTATTCCATAACTGAATCCAAGAACTGGTCCTGTTATGAGTGGGAAGGATATAGATTAAAATAAATTAGAAAAGGGGTAATATATTAATGTAATATCTATGTAATTTTTAGAAAAAAATTTAGAAAATTTACATATAACCCTTCATGAATCACAGCCTTGTCCTGATGGAGGGGTTTGCATAATTTTTTAAAAGTATAAACATAGAAAACTTCAGAAACCAATATATAAACACATTGCTCAGTAGTGTACAGCTTTGCGACCCTATGAACTGTAGCCTGCCAGACTCATCTGTCCATGGGATTTCTCAGGCAACAATACTGGAGTGGGTTGCCATTGCCTCCTCCAGGGAATATTCCAAACCCAGGGATCAAACCCACATCTCCTGTGTCTCTTGCATCGCAGGCAGGTTCTTTACCTGCTGAGCCATCAGGGAAGCCCCAATATCAACACACGAAGAATAGTTAATTTCTGTTGGTATGAACATAGGTGGTTTCTTCTGTGGGTATGATTTTCTATTTTTTTTTTATTTTCCAAAAATAAAACATAAGATAAAACCAAATGATAGAGCTACAGATATTTGGATTCGCTGGTTCAGGAACAGTGGGGACTCATCTGATCTCCTGTTACTGAGACTGTGGGAGAGCCCAGTCAGTTCTGGGACAGGAGGAAGCATCTGTGACCATTGCTTTCTTTCCAAGTCTGTGGGGCTGAACCAAGGCGCACTGCTGGTGAAATAATGCAGTGATGCTAGCCTCTCCATTACACTGTCTGCCAGGGATCCCCTCACCCTATGCCAACAGCCACACAAATCAGTCTCAGACCTCCAGGCCTTTAGAACCTCTAGTCACGCAGAGCTTCCAGTCAGAAGCATTTCCTTCCCTGCCATGGCCCCCTTCTCTAGCTCTTCTGCAATCTGCCCCCTGTCCTGGCCCTGGTACCATTGACTGCAAACTCTGGGAGGGCCGGGACTGTGGCTTAACTCAAATCTTGCCCTTGCCTGCCATGGCACCAATTAACATTTATGAGACTTTGAAGGGCAGGCAGGTATGAAACAGCATCTTGGTGCCCAGTTTGGGAGTAGAGGGACAAGGGTACCCACACCGCACCCCAGAAGTCTTTCCTCCTCACAGAAAAAGCACAATGCAGCCCTCTACTGGTGATGGTATGGCTACAGCAATTTCACGGGTAAGTGTGCCACCTAGTGGAATGAGGCAGACGTGGACAGCGATAAAGTGAGGTCAAAATAGAAATTAAATGATTCAAACAGGTCTCTGAAATAAAAATACACAACTCATCATAATAACTAGAGCAGTGGGGACCAGATGTCTGTGTAAGGACAGGGTAGCAACAAAGTCAATATGGCATCGATACATAAACTTACCTGTGACACGATAGGTTTCCTTTGATTCACAGTGAAGGAACACATCCCATCTCACTTCCAAGGGCTTATAAATTAACCATAACGGTCAAGGTTCATGGTACTTGCTCAAGGTTTCTATGGATGCTATGTTACTTCCATAACTTTAGGGCTATTCTACCATTTTCAGCATTGTTTCTCTTAGTGAGGAGATGATGGAATTAGTCTATCATAAGAAGTATATAAAGGGAGAAATCTCCTTGGCCAAAAGTTCATATAACAAAAGATATGCAAACAATAATTTTTTCAATGAAACAAATCAAAATATTTTCTGGGTATCCCAAGCCACTGTATTCTTAGTAAAAAATTTCTAGGGGCAGAAAACCTGAGGTTAGAATTGCACAGCCTTTATATTTTCCTCTTCAAATATAAGTCAAATCATGGTTGTCAAACATCACAAAAAAATCCTCCATTTCCCCCCACATCAGAATGGACTGAGGCCTCACTGCTCAAGCTCACACATAGCACATCTAAGAGCATGCATGGGGAAAACTGCTCAGAGCTGGCCTGTGTGAAGTGATGCCCTCTCTTTCAAGGCAATAAACTGAAGATGGCCAAACTGGACATGGAACTTCATAGACTTCATGATGCCAAAAGTACTATACACAGCTTGAGAAGCACATTCTGAGCAAGTGCCCTTGAACCTCTGAAAGGTGAGGCAAAACATTTTTTAAATTGAGCCAGGCAAAATCTTAGCCAGAAGAGCAAGAAAAATCTGTGGAATTGAAGAGGCAACACCTCATATGTTTTTATTATTATTATTGTTTATTTAGTTTGCACCATGTGGTTTAAAGGATCTTAGTTCTCTGAACAGGGATTGAACCCAGGCCACAACACTGAAAGTGCTGAGTCAATCACTAGATCTCCAGGGAAGTCTCATCACCTGCTTTTAAACATCAGTGCAATGACAAAGCCCACAGTAAAGGTGGACAACCTCCATAACAACTTTCATCCAGATCGTTGCAAGCTGCTGATTGATCTCTCAGTCTTTCTTTGTTTCAATCTGGCCAAACCTACACATTCTAGCCATATTAATAGTCGCAGAATTTAACTCTGGCCATTTTAAATGGCCATTTCTTCTCCAGCTGCTGTTCAAAAACTTCCAGTGCTGCCAAATTTCCTGTTGAAAATGTGGGAGCACCTCAGTATGTATTCAAGATCCTTCAAAATGTGGCCCCAACCTAACTTCCCAAGTGTATTTGACATAATTACCCCATAATGAGTCTGTGCTCCAGCCAAATTAAAATGTTCACTGTTCAAGTGTACATATATTTTCTCACTTCTCTAACAGAGAAAAAAAAATCAGGTCACCATAAAAGGCCATTAGGATAATTCCCAAGTGCTGTGAAAAGCATGCCCGGAAGAGAAGCATCTTCAGATGTGACGTCACATAATGCATTGCCTTCAGAAATAAAGAGTCCTGAGTTTATACATCTTAGTACCTGACCTGGATTATTTTCATGCTTCTTTTGGTACTCACTTCTTCCAAACTTCTAGAGCTTTTGTACTTTTGATGTTTCATTGAAAGTGAAAGTCACTCAGTCATGTATGACTCTTTGTGACCCCATGGACTATACAGTCCATGGAATTCTCCAGGCCAGAATACTGGAATGGGTAGCCTTTTTCCTTCTCCAGGGGATCATCTTCTCAACCCAGGAATTGAACCCAGGTCTCCTGCATTGCAGGTGGATTCTTTACTAGCCGAGCCACAAGGGAAGCCCAAGAATACTGGAGTGGGTGGCCTATCCCTTCTCCAGTGGATCTTCCAGAATCGAACTGGGGTATCCTACATTGCAGGTGGATTCTTTATCAACTGAGTTATGATGTTTCATTGGTCCTACTTAAAAAAGAAAATTGTTTTGTAAAACTCACTGACCCTAACCCTAAAATGCTGGGATTAAAAAAAAAATTAAAGCCAATTAAGTTGGATTTGGTTTTGAGAATTTTAGAGCAATTTTGGGAGATCCCATGATACACTCCGGAACACCCCTAAAATGGAGTGGAGAATCACTGTCTTGGCAAATATGTTTGCCTCTCCATATTGTATTATTTCCATCTATAGAATGAGAACTAACGATATTCCTACTCTTTCTCAAGTCTCTCAGCCTGGAAATTATGAGAATGTATACTGTATATAAAGAACTTTGTTTTCGCAGAGTGGAGTCATATATTATCCAGATAAAACAATTTAACTATAACTCCCAAATTCCCTTATGATAGTAAGCATTCTAAATATTATCAATAAAATATGAGACACTATCCCATTATTTGATAACACAAAAGTATAAAATACTTTCCAACTGTAACATTCACGTTACTGAACTTACTGAATTTGTAGCCCACAGTGCTTGGGAAGGTGTGCATCCAACATCCAAACAAAATTGTTCTGGGAAGGAAGCAGGCTTTAGCTTTATGGATAGCTTTAGCTTGTGAACAGAGGAGTTCTTTCTGAGGTAGGGATGGGAGTTCAGGAACTTAAAATGACTTGTCTCAGTTTCAGCTTGTTTCCCTGTTGAAATGTTTCTTTCTGCAGAGAGATTAGAAGTGAAACCCTGGGAGGAGAGGCTGGAAAACAAACATAAGTTTCCCTTGACAGGAGCACATTTTGTCCCCACAAAGCTAGTTTTGTTTGTAGTCATAATTCAGCAAATTCTTTTTGATATAATTCTTTTACTGCAACTGTCTCAAAGAGGTTGAACTTCTGCAAGTAGCAGACTGTGGAGAATTCCAATATTAGACTATAACTGTGGCTATAAGAGCCCTACAAGTCACCAGTGAATCTCAGACCAAGGGAAGGTGACAGATCATGCAAACTACTGTCCTGCCTTCAGGCTATACAAGAAGCCTGCCCCAAGTACACTGGAAAAGAGTCCAAGTCACTCTAAAAGGGTTACAGGAAGGAATCCAAAGACTGTAGACCTATTTTAAAGCCAAGAAAGAACTTCAGAGATCATTTCCTGTAGCCTTTTTGCAGATAGCAGATGTCTCTGCTAATTTTATGTAGGCCAAATGTTAAGAAGAAATTACTTGGTAGCCTCAGATGAAAATAACTAATGTGAAATAAATAATACATGTGTATAATCTCCATAAGATTAAATAACTTTTAAAGATTTTATTAATATTTTTTACATATAAAAATGGTCAGCATAAATTAGTCAGCTCATCCGATAGCGCCAAACAGTTCCTCCTTCTGCTTTCCCATCCCATACAGCAAGTGCTTAGGTGACTAGATGCTTCCAGCTCTTCTCAGAATCACAAGTGATTTTGACCTTTCAGGGGAAGAAGCATCCCAAAGACCGAAAGAAGCCCTGAGGGGTGGATAAGCACTTGGTTTCCCTTAGGAATCCCCATGTGTTTAGAGAAGGGGTCTAGTTTAAACTAAGCTCATCTTCAGAGCTTACTGGACATCCAAACAGGAAGTTGCACATTTCCCAGACTGGAAGCAGGACAGAACTAAATGCACAACAGAGCTCTGGGTTTCTGAAGACTTCATTGCTCTTCCCTCTTTGGTAATAGGAGAGCAGAAGTTCCAGGTATCATGGGGCTCTGTGTATGGGCTGGCAGACAAGCATAAGCGAAAGCTATCCCATCTCTGAAAGAACTCTGAATGCAGAAGCTCAAAGGCCATCTGTCTGGGACACTGAAAAGACTACTGTATTAGATGAAATGTGGGATTAGATCTCTTCCAGGCCTGGGACTTGAGACTAAAGTGGGGTGAAAAAATAGGGCTCACCCCCGTTTCTGGTACGCTGCATTTTTGAAATTTGCAAATGACTTTCTCTCCCACTATTAGAGTTGATCTTCACAACAGCCTTATGAAGCCAATGTTGTTAGGATGAGTGTAGAGATGAGGAAATTTATGCAGAGGTGACTCGGTGGCCCAAGGTCATGTGGCTGGTGAATCATAGAGCTAAGATCCAAACACATCTTTTATGAAAACACAAGGCCTGGGAACAGAAGATAGTCTTTTGTTTTTCTGAGGCCCTGTCACCCTTTCTGGAGAATCTCTAGAGTGGAGACCTTGCAGAAGACACAATTTAATTTTCTCTTGAAGCATTCTGCACAGCTGTGCAAGATACACACAAGGGTGTCTGTGGCACTGGGGCAGAAAGCATGATAATTAGCAGAGGAAATTATTCTCGAGGGGGTTCCTCTTCCCTGGTAGATTCCTCAGCATAAAGCCCTCTATCTCTAAAGAAGGACATGGTGCCTGTGATTTATTGCGAGTGTCTATGTCTGAGTCCTTGAGAAGAACACCGAGGATTATTTATGTCTTACTAGAAGAATGAATATACCAAGGGGAAAGGATTTTGAGTAACAGCTCTATAGTAGGCTTCTAAAGACCAGAAAGCAGTAACGCCTCACTCATTCAGAGCCCAAATTACAGAAGTTAGGATTGATATTTGTCTTTGCACTATCTGTAAACAACTAGTTTCTAACCTAATTAGTCTGGTACTAACTTAAATAACTCCTTACCTTTGCCACCCAAAAACAGAGGTCGGGGAAATGATGTAATCATGTAACAGTTTCCCTGAATCTCAGTCATATTTATTTGTCTTTTAGAGGGTTTCTTCTTGAAAAGCAGTGATGAATCTATGTGAAAAGAAATCTCTCAAAATGTCTCCCTTCAGCAATTACTGCAGTTCATGAAAAAGTTTCATTTGAAAATACTTAGGGAACAGGTGGACTTCTGATTACAAATGTGATGGACTAGCTTGTAGTACACTAATACTCCCAACAAAAATAACTAAGAATTCCAGATAAAATTTAAAAATGTCTGTTTGAAGGCACCAGAGCATGATGAGGCAACTAGGGCTTCGGGAAAGAGAGGCAATGACACTCTGTAACCATTTTTCCCTCAGAATGTGTGCTGATTCTGGGCATGAGATAAGTGAGTGTTGATATGAGTAAGAACAAGGACTAAGGGCTCTCTGGTAAGAGGAGGGAACCCAGCAGAGCACTGGGTAGAAAGAAAGAGGGGGAACTGAGCCCACTATTCTGCCAGGTTTTCCTTTCCATATATTTACTGAACTCTGAAACTGCATTAAACAAAAAACAAAAACAAACAAACAAAAAATGACCGTCAAACTAGAATTTTACATCTAGCAAAAGCATTTTTCAAAAAAGGAAGGCAAGATTTTTTTTCATAAATATGTGCCCCACTTTACAGAGAAAGGAGTGCAGAGAGGGAAAGTGACTTGCCCAAAAATTATACTTAAAAAGTGGTTGAGCCAGGATTTGAACCCTAGAGGCCTGATGGTAAAAAAGGAAGGCAAGATTTTAAGCAGCAATGGCATCATAGTTTTGAGTCTCCCTAAATTTGAATATCCCACGTAAAACAGGTAAAGTGTGAGAATAATAGAACAAAACCCATAAACAATATCTACAACAAAGCTAGGTAGAATGTACCCCAATGAAACCCAAAATATAACCAGGTAGAAATAATCCTCTAATAGCTACAATAGTATAGTATTAACATCTGCTGAGAGAAAGCAGAAGGGATTTTTAAAGGCATCTGAAATACTGAAAATAGGAACAGCCCATAATGGTCAAGCACAGCAGAACATTTTAGGAACAAAAGTCACAAGAAGGAGGAGTTCTGCACAGTCCAATGGATGAGTAACTCTAAGGGGTTTAAGGGGCTGAGCAGTTTGGTCTTAAGGAAATCTAAAACTTCATCTTCCGCTCTGGGATGAAATAAGGTGGAAGAAACATCATTTCCAGAGTTAAGATAAAAAATGAGCCAAATTAACCAAATTCATGAATTTTTCTATTGCATTGGAGAGTTGTTTGCAGAGCTGCATACTTGCCCAAAATCTAAGGAGATACAGTCCTTACTAGAGGAGAGATGTGAGCACTCTTACCTGGGTTACGCTTACCATAAACCAGTAAGAAGAGTTCCATTAGAAACACTGATGAATTGGTGAAGGCAGATTATGGACTGGCAGGGTAGTAAGAAGCCTCTGAGGGTCTCAGAGACTGGGGGAATCAGCACTTTATTGCAAGCTCTTTTTCCATGGACCCTACTGGGGGCTTTCAGAAAAGCTCAGAATGAGCCCTAAGAATGGACAATTGAGAGGCAGATCTTGGAGAGAGGAATATTAGCCCTGAAGGAGGGATAAGAATCTACCCCATGCAGTTCCCCTTTCTCCCCTAGAGGAAAAGATGCCTTTCACTGTGGGAAAAGGACAATACACTCTAGGGCAATGATGGAAATTCATTGTAGCTGGGAGAAGGAAACTCCTGAGGGAAGGCAGAAATCTGTTGGGCACAGAACCACACAAGAGGCAAAAGACTTGAGAAGGCCATAACCCTGAGGCAATATCTCAGATTTGGCACCAAAGACCGAGACTTAAGCAGAATAACAGAAAATGTCACCCTCTCAATTCCCTATATCACTAACCAAACAAATCCAAGTAACTAGCAACAGCAGAATAGTACTGGGAAAGGGAGAGAGGAGAGACAAGAGTATGCAAAGAGACTATCTGAGGCACAGTGTAAGGGGAAGACAATGCTCAGTGTCGAAAAGTTATTGTTCTGAAAAACTAACTCTCATGTTAAGACAAGGAATCACTACAGGAATCTGAAGCCTGCCACACACTGAGGGTGGACAGAACAACAACAAACTCAAACCCAACCCAACTCCAAACCAGGTTCACTCAAAACCCTAAAGACACAGCAAAAGGAAATGTGCGCACATTTTCTTACCTCAGTCTCCACTGTCCTACACAACATGTTTGGCTTCAAACAAAGAAAAAACACACAAAAAGGCAAGAAAAATCACTCTCCCAAGAAACAAAGTGATCACCAGAACTGGAATCTGATACAACACAGATATTGGAGCTATCAGACAAGGAATTTTAAATAATTATGGTTAACATTTTAAAGGCTCAAGTGGAAATGGTGAAGGATTTCCCTGGTGGTCCAGTGGTTGGGACTTCATCTTCCAGTACGGGAGGAGTTGTGAGTTCAATCCCTTGTTTTTGAGCTAACATCCCATGTGCTGCATGGCCAAAGACCCAAAACATAAAAGAAGCAATATTGTAACAAATTCAATAAAGACTTAAATATGGTCCACATCAAAAAATCTTTTAAAAAATGAAAATGGTAGACATTATGCAAGATAAGCAGGTAGCTACAGTAGAAAAACAAATAAGAAAGAACAAAACAGAAAGGCTAGAAGTAAAAAGCACAGTAGAAGAAATAAAGAATACCTTCAATGGGCTCATCACTAATCTCAGCACAGCCAAAGAAGGAATCAGTGAACTTAAAGATCCATCAACAAAAATTACCCAAACTGAAAGTGAAGTGAAAGTCTCTCAGTCATGCCTGACTCTTTGTGACCCCATGGACTATACAGTCCATGGAATTCTCTAGGCCAGAATACTGGAGTGGGTAGCCTTTCCCTTATCCAGGGGATCTTCCCAACCCAGGGATTGAACCTAGGTCTCCCGCACTACAGGCGGATTCTTTACCAGCTGAGCCACAAGGGAAGCCAATCCAAACTGAAACATGAAGAAAATTTAGAAGAACATCCAAGATAATATAAGAGTTTAGCATGAATGTAATTGGAATCCAAGAAGACAGAGGGATAAGAGATTAATTTTTAAATTTTTTTATTTTATGACAACATAATGGGTGAAAATTCACCCAAATTAAATGACAGACAACAAACCACAAATACAGAGGTTAAGAGCCCCCAGTAAACCTCCCCTTGGCATATCACATTCAAACTAGTGAAAATGAAAGATAAGAGAAAAACCTTGAAAGCAACCAGAGAAAAAAGAAACTTTACATGGAAAGAAAAAATAAGAATTACATCAAATTTCTCATCAGAAACTATGCAACTCAGAAGTCTATACCCAGAAAATATCTTTAAAAAAAATTAAGGCGCTATTGCTGGTGTCAGTATAAACTAGTACAGCTACTTTGGAAAACACTTTGGCAGATAGTTTCTTAAAAGAAAAAACATAGTGCACTTTACTTCTGTTGTAAAAGGTACAGTAATCTGATGAGTAGTTTCACATTTTAAAAAATCATCACTTTGAACAAAAACATATTCAATAATTATAAATAAGCACAGGAAAAGATATTTACTCAAGAGAAATAAAAATAAAACAACTTCTAATAAATATATACATGTAACAATTTTATTCATAAGAGATAAAAACTAGAAAGAAACCAAATGTCTCTCAATTGGTGAACGGAAAAAGAAAATGTGGTACATCTACACCCAGCAATAAAAAGGAGTGACCTGTTGGTATATATAACCATATGGATGAATCTCAAATACATTTAGTTAAGTGAGAGGAGTCAGAACCAAAACACTACATACCATGTGTTTCTATTTACTTGACAATCTGGAAAAGGTAAAACTATAGGGGTAGAGATCAGACCAGTGGCTACCAAGGCTCAGGAATGGGGGAGGTGTGAAATACAAAGAAGCAGACCAGGAAATCTGGGGGGATGAGGGAACCCTTCTGTATCTAGATTGTGGTGATGGATCCATAGCTCTGTGCTTCAGTCCAAACTCATGAAATTGTATAGCATAGAAGTGTGCTCTATGTAAGTAAATAGATAAACAAACCAAAATAAGATCCCCCTGCACACCACCCTAAGTGACAGCATGTGCTACCAAGGATGGAGAGTAACTGGAACTCACACACTGCTGGTGGTCATATAAACTGTTACAGGCACTATGGAAAGCTACTTGGCAATATCTGCTAAGGAAACATATGTACATCCTACAAATCATCAATTCCGCCTCTAGACATATATGCAACAGAAGCATATATTTACCAATGAAATTAAATACCAGGCTATTCTTAGCAGCTTTATTTGTATTAGCAAAAACCTGGACACTATGCCAATATCCACGAACAGTGGAATGGATAATCAACCACAGTGTAGTCATAAATGGAATACTGTATGGCATTGAAAATAAGGGAAATACTGCTCACATGACACCCTCCATGAGTCTCACAAGCAATGAGTATGTAATGTAGGATTACATTTACATAATCAAAGGTGTTACAAGTCAGAACAGTGGGGTCTCAAAGAGTTGGAGACGACTGAGAGACGTTCACTTTCACATTTAGGCAGAAGTAGAGACTCGGGAAGGATCACAGGGATTCTAGCAATGTTCTATTACTTTACATACGTGCTGGTTATCAGTGGGTCAGCTTTGTGAACAACCATTAATCTGTTTACTTAATATTTGTGCATTTTTCCTGTTTGCAAAGTATACTTCCATTTTAAAAGTTTTAAAAGCAGAGTATGTATATTTCTTTTTCTTTCCTTTTTAAAATTTAAGTTTGCTGATCAAAGATTCTTTGATTCCAGAAGAGAGGAACAAGAATCATATTGAAAACTTTTGTTCCTGATTGGATAGAAGGATGGAAGCAGCTTTTGACTGCTTGCTTGATCATGAATGATGCCAGAGGCTACACAACAAACAGTGGAGGTAGGAACTGTATTTCCATTTTTAGAGGTGGGGAAGACCCAAGGACAAGAAGGTGAGTGGTTTCAACTATGATCTGTGATTCAGCATTTCTAGAATGACAATCTTTGGGAACATCAGAGAGGAGAAAGGCCTCTAAAGAGCATCTAGTCCAGCCTCTTTAGTTTACAAAAGAGGAAAATGTGCTCCAAAAGAGAAAGGGATCATTCAAGATTATCCATCTACTGAAAGAAAAGGGACTAGAGCTTCAGTCTCCTCAGTATCATCCAGTGGATGTCCAACCTGTGTCATGACCAGCATTTACAGACAGATCATCAAAACTCTTTAAGGAAGGGAGGGAAAAGAGCATTAAATTGGGAGTTGAAAGATCTGGATCCTATCCCGGTTTTGCCAAGTAAGCTTATCTTCCCCTTTGGGTTTTAACATCTTCACCTGTGAAATACAGGGTGACAATACAAAATCAACAAGAGATAGCAAGTTTTGGATCCATGACAGAGGCAGATCCAGGTTGTGTGGGACCTGAAGCTTTATAATACTTGAGGCCCTCCTTAAGGATAAATTACCAATACAAAATTAGGAACAAAAGTGAATATTCAAAATGAGAGAAGAAATATAATAGAGCATACATTTGAAAAAAGTCGACAAATGCTAGGCATATCTCAAAATTCAGGAAAAATGACATAATAAATAAAAGCGTAAATACCAAACACACCTCTGTAATAGTGCCACTTTTCTGTTATAGTTGGAGACTCAGTTCAGTTCAGTTCAGTTCAGTCACTCAGCCGTGTCCGACTCTGTGACCCCATGAATCGCAGCTTGCCAGGCCTCACTGTCCATCACCAACTCCCAGAGTTTACCCAAACTCATGTCCATTGAGTCAGTGATGCCATCCAACCATCTCATCCTCTATCGTCCCCTTCTCCTCCCACCTTCAGTCTTCCCTAGCATCAGGGTCTTTTCAAATGAGCTGGCTCTTTGCATCAGGTGGCCAAAGTAATGGAATTTCAGCTTCAACATCAGTCCCTCCAATGAACACTCAGGACTGATCTCCTTTAGGATGGACTGGTTGGATCTTCTTGCACTCCAAGGGACTCTCAAGAGTCTTCTCCAACACCACAGTTCAAAAGCATGAATTTTTCAGCACTCATCTTTCTTTATAGTCCAACTCTCACATCCATACATGACTACTGGAAAAACCATAGCCTTGACTAGATGGACCTTTGTTGACAAAGTAATGTCTCTGCTTTTTAATATACTGTCTAGGTTGGTCATAACTTTCCTTCTAAGGAGTAAGCGTCTTTTAATTTCATGGCTATAATCACCATCTGCAGTGATTTTGGAGACTCAGAGGGCTCAGCATACAGTTACACTCACAGCTAAGATGTAAGTACAGTAATGCAGTAAGGGTGCAAAGGTGGATCACAGGGAGAAAGACAGGCAGAGCCTGGAAGAATCTATGTTCAGACTTCCTTATGCTCTCTCGCTCCCACGTGGGGCCACAGAGAGGATACCCTTCCCTCAGCAAGGAAAATGCACTGACAGGTGTGCAATGCTTCTGCCCAGGGCAGCCCAGATTCAGAACCCACAGCTTTTCTTTAGGGCTGGTCACATAGACAGCATCTGCCTACTGTGCACCAGAATCTCAGACTCCCAGAAAGAAAATGGAGTTTGGCATACAGCACACTATATAAATGGTCTAAGCACAGTTTTCTGTTAACTGGGGACATTCCAAGAGCCACAATGCTAGATGCCAGCAGAAGGTCACCCTTATAAGCAGCCCTTTCTAAGAACAGCAGTCTCAGGCCTGCTACATTAACTCTTCTGCACACACACCCCTCAATGTCTGGGGTCTTGTTTCATGTCTGTTCCCACAATGTCAGGAATTCTGAAGAATATCATTTCACACAAGCCCCATCCAAATGGGAATATAAATATATCTTGTGTTTATAATTGCATACACTGCACACTGAGTATATTACTGACAGGACAGAACTTATGTTCACTGGCTTTAAACATCTGATTCATGACTGGAAGACTTTCCCATAGACTAGCTTCTAGCTCCATATAGTGTGACCTGTGATGCTCTTTCACTGTCAGCATACTTCTGGTACCTAGTGCTATAAAGCACAGTAACATCACAATGTTCCCTCCAGCCTCAGACCTCTTGTCCTGATACTGCACACAGGCACAGTAAGTTTGAGTATTCCAGGAAGCTATTTCAATACAGGACAGCCAGAATTAACTTGCAGAGAAGGCAATGGCACCCCACTCCAGTACTCTTGCTTGGAAAATCCCATGGATGGAGGAGCCTGGTAGGTTGCAGTCCATGGGGTTGCTACAAATCGGACACAACTGAGTGACTTCACTTTCACTTTTCACTTCCATGCATTGGAGAAGGAAATGGCAACCCACTCCAGTGTTCTTGCCTGGAGAATCCCAGGGACGGCGGAGCCTGGTGGACTGCCGTCTATGGGGTCGCACAGAGTCAGACATGACTGAAGCGACTTAGCAGCAGCAGCAGCAGCAGGAATAGCTTGAATGTGTACAGAATTGGTTGGGAGCCCCTAAAATATGTTTATCCAAATCCAAACTACTTTCTCCTGATTTAATCTCCCCTTTGCCAGATTCCCAATGTGCCAATGGTCACTGTATAGCCACCCAATAGAAGAGCAAGAGTGATGGAGACAGCAGAATGGACACAGAGATGCCCTGAACCAAATGTGGCTAAACCACCTTTCGTTGATTTTACAAACCAGACAACTGGTGTATACCATAATGCTAGGGCTCCTTCCAGGCCTGGAAATGCCAATGACTCTGACGTTTAATCTTAAACTTCATTAGCTTTGCTGTTCATTTCTGTCTGGTCCAGGGAGTTACAGAAGGGAAACCAAACACCAAGAAAAGGCTTGGGACTAAGATAACAAAGCAGAAGGGAGGAGGGTATCTAAACAGAAGCATGGATAAGGTAATCAGGATGAATTCCAGATAACCAGAATGCAAAAATACCTGGGAGTGGGACTTCCCTGGTGGTCCAGTGGTTAAGAATCTTTGCTTCCACTGTAGGGGAATGGGTTCGATCCCTGGTCAGGGAACTATGATTCCACATGCCTCAGAGCAAGGCCAAAATAAATAAATAAAAATTAAAAAGACATCTACATTTACTGAGGGCTCAAAAAATAAAAAAAAATAAATAAAAAGTACCTGGGAGTGAGTGACTAGCATGTGACCTAAGGAATGAAACGACAGCCTGAGCTGGGACACCACACAAGGACCCAAACTACAGAGCTGTCTTTCCTCCACTGAGGTGAGAAACCTGGCATGACGTTGGGTAGACACTGAGTGGTAGGAGGAGGAAGCAGTTCAGGAGAGGCGGGCTTCTTGAACCAGAACCAGAGAAGAACCTTGCTGGGCCAGCACAGAATCTAGTCAAGTAACACAGAAACCAAAAAGACAGCTGTAAAAGACAACCCTCTGAGTCTGTCAACACTGAATTCCTGGATGGTACAGTTATAGCATCCAATATGTGCTGAGCTTGAAAGGACCTTCTAGGTCCCATGTTCCATGCCCCACCCTCTATGGGGACAGGGAGCAGGTCACTAGTGCAGGAGTCAGGACTGGCCCCTTGGGGGTGGACTCCTGTCTCGCTACCATCCACACCCCACCCACTCTGCAGTGTACCACTCAGAGCCCACCTCCCTCTTCTCGCAGGGAAAGACATCCTAGCACTTCAGATGTTTCTACAGTGAGTGGTCCTGTGTCCAAGGAGATTACTGACATGCTTGTCTTGCTTACCTGCCTTGCACACACTGATACCTGGGCAGGGCCTATCTCATCACCTACCAAGTCCAGAGTGGTACACCAGAGTTGATGAGTGCTAAATGACTCAAAAATAAAGAAAGCTGAGTGTAGAAGAATTGATGCTTTTGAACTGTGGTGTTGGAGAAGACCCTTGAGAGTCCCTTGGACTGCAAGGAGATCCAACCAGTCCATCCTAGAGGAGATCAGTCCCGGGTGTTCATTGGAAGGACTGATGTTGTTGAAGCTGAAACACCAATACTTTGGCCACCTGATGCAAAAAGCTAACTCATTGGAAAAGACCCTGATGCTGGGAAAGATTGAGGGCAGGAGGAGAAGGGGACGACAGAGGATGAGATGGTTGGATGGCATCACTGACTCAATGGACATGGGTTTGGGTGGACTCTGGGAGTTGGTGATGGATAGGGAGGCCTGGCATGCTGCGGTTCATGGGGTCGCAAAGAGTCAGACACGGCTGAGCGACTGAACTGAACTGAAGTGACTCAAAGCCAACAGTCAGCACCTAGTCAGTGTCTCCTCTGGCAGAAGCATCTCTGGGGACAGTACTAAGGTAAACTGGGCGGGGTCTTTAGCCTCAGAGGGATTGCAGTATAGCTGGGGTAACAGTGCATGCATGCACATGTGCACACGCACACACACAGAAACAGAAATGGAAACCACCCAAGGTAACCTTGCACAAAAAGAGTACTATAGAGAGGGTTCTGGAAGGTTGCATACACATGCACACACACACACACACACACACACACACACACAGAATCCGCCCAAGGTATCCTTTCACGAAAAGAGAGGGTTCTGGAAGTTGTGGGGAGGAAGGAACAGTCCTGAAGTCAGCCTCCGAAGCTTCAGAAGGACACAGGTAGTGAGGAGGGAGGGATCTGCTGTGAGCAGCAGTGTGGAGGGCTGGGCACGTGGGGAGTCAGGCCGTGGGAGTGGAGGCAAGTCCATGACCTTCGAGGAGACAGGGGGAGGTGCTGCTGCGAGGAATGGAGGAAGGCCTGTGTCAGAGCCCTGAGAAGCATGGAAAACAACGACTGAGCCTGGACCCAGAAATATTTTCATTGACCTCATTTGACAGACAGGCAAGATGAGGCCAGAGAGCTGCCAGCACTTGAACACCAAGTTGTGGGAGTCAGGGGTTGCCTCGGGGAAAGCTGTGTTTTAGGACTCCTGGTTATGCTACCAGGGTGACCTGGGTGGGAGGGGCTGGAGAAGGATTAGTAAACTGCCTGTATCATGTCAGCAAAGGACCCAGGTTAAGAGAGCTCAGGAAGCACTGGACAGACAGGATATTCTTCCAGAAACTTCTTCTTAAGGATTCTATCTGAGACTCCTCTACTCCTAACTGCTGATTTTATGCCAGGGGGATAGAGTGGGAGAGGGGTGGCTGGGAAAAAAGACTCTCATGCTTCATCAAAGGTGTGCAAGGAAGCTCAAGCACAGGCCATCCACATGTACCTGCGGTGACCCAAACGCTCTGGGGAGGTGACGGGAAGGCAATGCAATCTGGATCGGTATCCCTGACACACACTGAGCTCCATGGCCCCTGGCAACCATCCCTGGCATCCCTCTTCAGAGATTTCAGATTCTAGGAGCTGCGCCTTTCTGTCCGCCTGTCTGGGACTTGTCAGCAAGTTCCCCATCTTCTCCACCTTTGTAGACCCAATGCCAGGCACCAAGGAGGTGCTCACACACCAGACAGTGAGGAGATCACAGAAGGAAGAAAGGTGACTGGTGACCATTTACAGAGCTATTGATGGGCCAGTGTCACCAGACTGTTAGTGTCTGGAGGAGGGGGTGGTTGGGCACACTCCGTCTGGGCTTCCCATGTGCCTGATGCTAAAGAAGCCCATTGACAAGTCCTGGAAACACACATCCACTAGACTGTTCTCCCCTCCAACTGACCATGAAAGGAACACCTCTGTGTTTGAATCCAGCATCCCTGGTGTACAGTCTCACCTCGCTTCCTCAGATGCTGCATATGCCACCTCCACCCCCAATGCCACAGAGCACACAGTGTTCTCCTGCCATATTCCAGAAAGGTTACATGACATTTCAACACACTGGCTAATCTAGCAACTGGGCTTTTGTCTCCTTGCTAAAGTGGGTTCCCCACCTTAGCCATGATGTTACTGAACCAAAACAGACAAAGACTGACAAGCAAAGCCCTACAGTTTGTCAAAGCCGCCGGTCTTCTGGACACACACCACAGGAGTCCCAACAGAGTGCAGAAGACAGAACACTCTACAACACTGAACCTGGAGCACTCAACTCAGCAATGGACAGAAAGCGTGGAGGCCACTTACATGAAGGTCGTCTTTCTAGATGCCATGTTATTAAGATTATCAAAAAAGCACATGGATGCCAGACACACCAACAGCTGTCCTCAATTCTGAACCTTCACTTAGACCCTAGAGTGTGGACACAGGCCTCAGCCAGGGTCTGAAAGCAGGTTGCTTGTTTCCGTCAGAAGTTCCCTTAGAAAAGTGTCCATTAGCTTACCTTGTGGCTCAGATGGTAAAGAATTTGCCTGCAATGCAGAAGACCCAGGTTTGATCCCTGGGTTGGAAAGATCCCCTGGAGCATGGAATGGCTATCCACTCCAGTATTCTGGCCTGGCAAATTCCATGGACAGAGAAGCCTGGTGCATTACAGTCCATGGGGTTGCAAAGAGTCAGACACAACTCATCCACTAACACTTTCGCTATGATCCAGACTACAACCAAACCAAAGTGGAACTCTTCTTGACAAACTGGAACAGCTTCTTAACCCAAATTGTGTTATTCAGAAAATATTTGACGGATGTTTCAGAAACGAGCAGTTGAGAAACAAATACCTTCTCTCTCCTTCATATCCCAGGTCAGTCTCCAGATGTGTATAGTTGAGTATTTTGCCTTTAATAGAAACATTCATTCAACACAGATTTTTATTTTATGACACAATCAGAGTAACAGTAAGAACTCCAAATCAAAGGATGTGAAATGTCAAAGGCAGTCTATGATCAGACCCTTGTTTTTCAAAATGCTATCCATGGACCAGACACTTATGCATCAACTGGGATCTGGTTAGAAGCACAGAATCTCAGGTCCACCTCAGAACATCTGAATCAGAAGCCACATTTGACAATGTCACTGAGGGATCTGAATGCAAACTGAAATCTGAGATCTAGTTTTCAAACTGTGTTCTGTGGCACACTTTGGGGGCCTCTATGAAGAGTGGGTCAGGAAGAGATTAGAAAGAAGGTGGATGGGGAGCAGGCCTCGCTTCAGCTGAGCAGCCTGCCTCTGATCCGTTTGGGAGGCTGAACCCCACTCTACCCCCCAGTTAGATAGCCCATGGACACAAAGGTTGGAGAATCACTGTTCAGGACCAATCATCTAATATTCTACATGCACAACTGACAACTTCCAAATAGCATAAGAGAAATTAACCAAGATCGCATTATATTCTCTTGAACATTGCTAGAGGATTCTGAAATTTACAAAGTCTGGGAATCAAGAAAAATCTTCATAGGCAGTGTTGCTGGAATAACCTCCCAACTGCAGAAGTAGAAGCAAAGACAGACCCTGTGCCCCAGTGGGAGACAACATGACGTCCAAAGCTGTGCCCTGGAAACGCCCTGTGACATGAGCAGAATTTTGGGTACCTGGTTTTCAACAGAGGAGAGAGACACCCAGAGATAATAAGTGCCAAGGCTACACAGCAAGAGAAGAGCTGATGTCCAAACCCAGGTCCCTGGATCCAAAAGCCCAGACTCTGGATCATGTCATTCACATCATGAGCGCAAATAGGCAGCCCCTCTGTGTGCCCTATGCATTGGCCCAGCCTATGAGCTACATGGACACACATCCACTCAGAAAAGGAGCCATCCACCCTCGCGGACCTGTGGGATACAAATAATGGGCTTCTGTGCCAATGCCTGGGTTCCTGCTCTAAGCTCAATGCATGGAACATGCAAATTCAGTTGCTATATCTTTGTGGGAATGAGAGTTAATAATCCATTTTAATATCCATTGCTATGTATCTGATATCTCCATGTCTTGGGAAAGATAGAAGGATTAAGAAGGCAGAAATGGTCAAGGAGGAAAAGGAAATGAAATACTTTACAATGTATTGCATATTAGGTTTAGTGCTTCATTTTTATATTCACACCCTCCAAGCACTGCATGGAGCTTTCTGCCATGGAAGCTTTTATTGCTAACCACCTTTAATTAAAACTGAAGCTGCAAACAACAAAAACCAAAAAAGACAATCCAATCAAAAAATGGTCAGAGCACCGAATAGACATTTCTCCAAAGAAGACACAGATGGACAAAAGGCACATGAAAAGAGGCTCAATATTCTTAATTCAGACAAATTGAGACAAACGCAAATCAAAACTCCAAAGAAGTATCACCTTACACTGGACAGAATGGCCATAATTAAAAAAACTAAGAAGAATAAATGCTGGGGAGGGTGTAGAGAAAAGGGAACCCTTGTACACTGTTGGTTGAAAAGTAAATTGGTACAGTCAACATGAAGAACAGTATGGAGGTTCCTTAAACAATTGCAAACAGAACTACCATATGATCTAGCCATCCCACTCCTGGATATATACCAGGAAAAGACAACAACCCTAGTTTGAAAAGATACAGATATCCCAATGTTCATTGCAGCACTATTTATAATAGCCAATATCTGGAAGCAATGTAAATGTCCATCAACAGATAAATGGATAAAGAAGATGTGGTACACACACACACACACACACACACACAGGATTAGTATGCACCCATGAAAAATAATTGAGTAATACCATTTGCAGAAACATGGGTGGACCTAGAGATTATCATGCTAAGTGGAGTGTGTCAGAAAGAGAAAGACAAATGTCCTATGATATCGCTTATATTTGGAATCTAAAAAGATGATACAGATGAAATTATTTGCAAAGCAGAAACAGACTTGGAGAATAAACTTCTGGTTACCAAAGGGGAAAAGCAGGGGAAGGGATAAGTTAGGAGTTTGGGATTAACAGACACACACGACTATGTATAAAATACTGTGGTGCTGGAGGAGAGTCTTGAGAGTCCCTTGGACAGCAAGGAGACCAAGTCAGTCAATTCTAAAGAAATCAACCTTGAATATCCATTGGAAGGACTGATGCTAAAGCTGAAGCTCCAATATTTTGGCCACCTGATGTGAAGAGCCAACTTACAGGAAAAGACCCTGATGCTGGGAAAGACTGAAGACAGAAGGAGAAGAGAGTGCTAGAGGGTGAGATGATTGGATGGCATCACCGACTCAATGGACATGGGTTTCAGCAAACTCTGGGAGAGAGTCAAAGACAGGGAAGCCTGGTGTGCTGCAGTCCGTGGGGTCACAAAGTCGGACACGACTAAGTGACTGAACAACAGTGTATAAAATACATAAATAAGGTCCTACTGTATAGAACAGGGAACTATACTCACTATCTACAATAACCTATAATGGAAAAGAATCTGGAAGTATTTATATAGTGAATCACCTTGGTGTACACCAGAAACGACGGACACAGCATTGTTAATCAACTATGTGAAAGTGAGGGAGAGTCACTCAGTGGTGTCTGATTCTGTGACGCCATGAACTCTACAGTATACACTTCATGGAATTCTCCAGGCCAGAATACTGGAGTATTTAGCCTTTCCCTTCTCCAGGGGATCTTTCCAACCCAGGAATCGAACTGGAGTCTCTTGCGTTGCAGGTGGATTCTTTACCAACTGAGTTATGTGGGAAGTCCTAACTATACTTCAATTAAAAAAAAAAAAAAAAAAGTGAAGTTGGAAGAGCCGGCCAGCAGATGGCACAAGCAAGCAGCACATTACTGTCAAACTCTAGTTTCATTTCAGACACAAAGCTGGCCCCTTTCTTAAAGTCTCCTCCAGGTGTCATTTGGGAACACTAGGTGGGCAATACAACAGGCCAAGGCCACCCTCCCCACATCATCTTGTCTTCACTGCCTGCACTACTCCAAAGGCAGTAAGCGAGGGGCCCACACTGCTAAACTCCTCCTGGCACTTGAAGCTGCCACAGCTCAGGCCACTGGGGAGTTGGTCTGCGCCAACCTGCACCATTTCTTCCTTCTCTGCACAATGCACCAGCAGCGGCCACTCTGCTCAGCCTGGGGGACACTGGGTGCCACAGGGGACAAATCAACTTCCTGCTGGGGGCCAGAAGAATCTGGGACCAATGCCCTCTCTTCTGTGTGTGTTCAGTCGCTAAGTCATGTCCTACTCTTTGTGACCCCATGGAAGGCAGCATGCCAGGCTTCCCTGTCCTTCACCATCTCCCAGTTTGCTCAAATTCACGTCCACTGGGTTGGTGATGGTATCTAACCATCTCCCGACAAATAACTCTCAGAACATAAAGACCTAATGTCTTATCTCTAAACTTCTTTCTGGATTCAAGAACAAGAATTGGAAACCTCATCACAAGCCAGGAGAAGTCAGCCTGTGGAAGAAGGTGCCCATGCCCAGTTCAGCGAGGACAGGCACCAGCTGCAAGAGCCGCTCATCCTGGAAAGAGCCATGCTGGTCGCCTGACTCACCTGTGCACCCCTCTTGTCTATCTGCTGCCTGACCCTGTGTACGCGAGGCACACAAAGCTTTGTCAAATCACTGTCTAACCAAATGACTGAATCAATGAATTCTTTTCAGGCAGAGAGGCAGTGGCTTGCCTTCCAAACTGCAAGTGAGGGCATTAATCAACTGTACGCAGGGCTATGGCCAGATGCCTTAGAGTCGCCCCTGAGTTGGACCCAGGCTCGAATCCCAGGCCCTTTCCCGTGACCTTGCTCCAGCTACACAACTAGGCTCAGTTCCTCCATGGGTCTGACCCGTCTGGGGGCCCTTCCCCGATTTCCCAGCCAAGGAGACCCTCTTCACCATGAGACCCAGCCCAGACGACACTCCCATCTCAAAGCCCTCCACAGTCCCTTGATGTGAGTCAGTGTTTGGTTCCCCACTCTTCATGCTCCCCAACCTCTGCCTCATTTCAGGCTCTGCACTTTATAGATCTGCCTGGAAAATGCAGTCCATCCTCCCCACCTCCAGCCTTGAGTGAGACAGGGGTGAGTGAACACCTGATGCCCTGCACAGTGGGGGACCCTCTTGCAGGATGGGTGCGCTTGGAATTGAATGTACTTTGCCTCCTGAGGTCTGGCACCCAGACCTGCCCTCTCACATCAGGCTGTGCTTACACTGGGTCTAGCTGATGGCCAGGTGGCCAGCACACTGGAAGCAGCTCTCCTGCCCAACCCAGCTGTTGTCTGATGCGAAAGATGCCAAGAGCCCCTCCCCCAGGCTGCAAGCAGGGCAGAGCGTGGTGCCACCCAGCCAAAGGCACTTGGCGTCCTATGTGTACACACAGCCACCGCTCAGCACCCATTCCTGGCGTCAGTTCTCCTTCTAGGCCAATAGCGATCACAAAGCCTCAGGCAATGTGAGGGCCCGACCACTGGGGCCCACTGTGGACACCTCCAATGCCTGTCTGTGCTCTGCACCTCCCGATGGGCTGGCAGGAACTGTCAGGTCAACATCGCAGGAGAAGGGATGCCCTCCCCAACCCTGCCTGCTCCCCATCCCCTTGGTGGTTAGTCCCCAGCCAGCCTCCAGCACCAACTCCCCCCCACCCCACCCCTGGGAATAGCCTCACAAAGGACCCATCCCAAGAAGGCTGACCCTGAAGTGGTCCGAGGAGAAGTGGCAAGATGAGCCCTTGCTACGGGGTTGACATACCCTGCCCCACTGGCTATGAGATTCCATCCTGGGGGTAGTCTGTGGTGCACTCAGCCCTGGGCTCAAGGCCACAGCCTAGCTGCTGGAACTTTCACTGGGCTGGCAGGGGGAGAGGAATTCCCTGGCAAGTGAGAAGACCCAGGCGTGTGGGACAAGTAGGGAATAGAGGCAAGCGACTTCTTTGCTCTGCTGTCCACAGGGGACTGAGCAGCTTAGGGTGAAGTACAGTGAGAACTGGGGGCAGGGGTCCAGTGTCTCCCTGGTATCTGATAAAGCTTAAGGCAGTGGACAAATATCAGTCCAGGATTCCACAGGACTAGCTGAACCTCAAAGACATGAATGTTCCACCAAGGCAGGCCAGACCTGCTGTCATCGGAGGTCCTCTTGGGAAAACCTGCATCCCTGATACGAGGGCCAGGGAGACCGGGCGGCAGGCCCCTGAAAACCAGGACTACTCAGACATCTCTGAACTTCTGAGCCTGCAGCATCAACCCACCCTCCCTACCCTATAAAGAGCTGGTGACTCCCTATCCCAACTGCCAAGAGAGCAAACGGGACCAGAGTCCTCCCTCACAGGTGCCCTCTGTCCCAGAAGAAGGGGAGCTGGCTGCACCGAGCTGCAGGAGGACCCACAGCACTACCAGAAGGAGAGCCCAGGAACTGTGGGGAGAGCTGGTCCCCCACTGCCCAGCCACCAAGCAGAGCGAAGTCACCACACAACACAGGCCGGGCTCGCCGGGTCTCATGATGGAGGGGAAGGACGACAGCCCCCACTCCCCGTCCCCACTTCCAAGGCACTGCAGCAGAGTTTGCAGGGTCTCACTGAGTGGCCAGGAGTCAAAGGCCGTGACGAGGGCTGCCACCGCCCAGAAGACCAGACCCACAGGGCGGGGCAGGTGGTCAGTACAACACGGACTCCCAGGGGCTCAATGGATGGGCAACGGATTCAGGTGCACTCCAAAATGACACGGTGGCCAAGGGCAGCCACCCCAGTAAACTGGTCATGATCCCTCATCCAGGTTTGGCCCCCAAGCCAATTCTCAGATCTGGAACCGAGGAACAGGGATGGGGGGAAGAACGCTGCAGCACCACAGCAAACAGACAAGGGAATGACCCCAGCCCCTCCCAAAGGGACCTCAGGCTCTTGGTCAGTGACCCCACATAGGGAGGTGTGACCTTCAGAGGGGTGAATGTTGTTAGAGGGGGTCAAGGGGCAGGGGAAACATGGCCAGTCCTGAGGAATCATCAGTCGGTCTTGAGCTGGGAGAGCCTCGAATGCAGCATCCCCCAGAGCCAGTGCAGGGCTTAGTGAGACCTGGGAGAACATGTGATGTGAGTGAAAGATGGTAAGGCCGAACGGAAATCCTGCATAAACTCCAGTGAGTAAAAGAGAAATGCATAGAAAAAGAGGCGGGGATACACATCCCACTGATGAACTGGAGAACCTTCTCACCTCTGGTGGTGCCTCATGGGCATTCTCTGCTCTTTACTCCTCACAGGCTCTCTGTGCTCGGCCAAGTCACCACGGTGAGCCTGCAAGTACTCAAAGGGTAGCCAGATGGGGCTCCCGCCCAGAGCACAAGAGTCCACCCATTGAAGTCTTCTCACCATGGGTATGGGATGGCAATGTGCACTCCAGACCACCCTATTTTGTCTCCTGAGGGACAGGGCTGGCAGGAGAATTCGCGTTTGTCCCTATGTGTGTGTCTACGTAACTGAGTGCCTGTGTGCCTACGTGAGGACAGGAAGCCATACACACCGGAAATCAGGGGCTTCAGTGTTTGTGGATGCGACAGGACTAAGGCCAGTCGGCGCTGTCACCTGTCAGCGGTCTCGGGTCGCGGTGGCGGACCACTGTCCTGCCTAGTGGCTGCAGCCTGGCCATCCCAAAGCGCCTGGGACTAGCTCTGCTTTCAGGAATCAGGACCTGCGTCGTGTGCTGACCATACCTCCTGGTGGGGGTTTCCAGGCTCTGGGACAAGGAGCACCTGCCAGAAGGCCAAGCCGCACTTCCGGTCCCCTCTTTGGTCACAGTCCCCACCCACTTTCCTTCCACGTGTTCGTCCCAGCGATGCCCTCGGACACATGCGAAGGAGTCCTCGACCTCCTTCTAGCCTCCCGCTCTGCCCCCAGATGTGACTTCATGCGAGCTCCACCTGATCCCTGCAAGCCGCCCCCACCAGGCAGGCCCTGACCCTGCGGGACTCAATGGCTTGTCTGCGGTTCTCCTCCTGGTGGGGCCCAACCACGAGTCCATGGAGGGCAGCCCACTGACTGTGACAGCCCCCAGATGCTTCCAGCTTGGCAGTGTGAGGGGAGGAGTCGTTTTCTCTTGTTCCTTGTGGGGTGTCCTGGGCTATAAATCACCATGATTCCTGGGGGATGCATGCTGAGGCATTGTGGGGTCCCTGTCCCAGCCGTGTGAGGACAGACCAGCTGCTGTGAGGAGTCGAACCCACCCTGAGGAAACCTGCACGTGTTTTTCACACCCCTTGGGTGCTCCTGGGTCCCTGGGGTCTAAGGCTCCTGCCGAGAAGAAAAGTGGTGGCTTGTTGTCCAACATTGCTGTCTTGTCACAGGTGATATTCTCCCTGTTCCTCTGGTCCTCATGCAGGTGAGGACACCCAAACAACCAGGCAGAAGAGTGTTTTCTTCCCTGGCCACCAAGCAAGCACCCTCTGCTTCCAGAGGTAGGAGTGCTTGCAGCCCCTTCTTGCTCAGACATCCCACCCACACAGTTGAGCTTCAGTGGCGCCCAGAAGGAAGGGGTTGGGTTGGCTGAGACACTGAGTGGCGGAAACTGGGCAAGCCTGGGATCCAGTCACATACCCCAGAAGAAGACATAGCAATGGCCACACCCCAGGGGCCAGCCGGGCTCGCTGGTAACTCACCCAGACCCAGTGAGGAGGGTGACCCTTTGTCACCCATCAGGTGGACAGAGATTCAGTGGGATGATGATGCTGATGCTCTGGGCCAGCCAGTGGGTGAGGACATGGCGCTCTTGCCTGTGGTTGGGGAAATGGACATGGGGGAGCCTTTGTGGAAGGATGTTTGCTGGTGTCTGTTAGCACCTTGGGTGTGTGCCATGTGCTACGGGCCTCCTCCTGCATGGCTCTTCAGGCAGTGAGTGTGTGGTCAATTTGAGTGGCTCTATTGGCAGAATGAGTTTTCCCTTCCCTTCCATCAGGAGGGACGAATCAGTAACTTGTGGGCCTGACACTGGGAGGTGTAAACAGACACATGAAGTTGTGCAGAGGTGGAGGAATGTGCCCGAGGTGCTGGGAGTGTAGAAGTCACAGCCCCCCACTCCCCACTTGCACCTGGTTAGGGTTGTCTGGATAGGGCTGACTCTCTGGCTTCATTTGCTGCCAGTCGCATCAGGGTCACATGGGCTGGGTGACTCAGACTATGCACTGTGTTGGTTCAGGAGGCCAGAAGCCGGGGTTGAGATGTTAGCTGACGTTGGCTCTCATGAGGGCTGTGGGAACTCTGGCTCTGCTGTGCTCGGGAAGGAAAGGCCCAGGAGGCTCTGGGCTGGGTTCCTCTGGGACCTTGTCCCCTTCCTCACAGCCATGTGGAAATGGAGGCTCTGTGAGGTGCTGAGACCCTGCTGAGGTTCAGGCCCATGGCTCTGCTCCTCTGTCTCTCCCCGCCTCCAGTAACCAGGGACCCCTCTCCAGGTACAAGGATAGAAGTGAGGATGGAGGTGCCTGTGGTCAGGTCCCATGCAGTCATGGGCTACCTCTCTATCCCTCGGCACCTCCTCAGTGCCTTCTCAGCCGTGGAAAGTTGTGACAGCATCCAAGCGGGTTATTTGAGGTTTGAATTCTGTGATCCCTGCCTGGTGCCGTCCCAGGCCCTGGTGAGGATAGGGGGAACACCCGACCCAGTAGTTCCTGCTCTCCTCCATTCTTTCTGTAGGCCCTGGGCACGGGCCGTGGCATCTGCTGACAGTGGAGGCAGTGCTGTGTGAAGGGCTGGGAGGAAGGTGGCTCCCAAATGCACGGGGAAGACACCTGGCAGGGCCGTCAAGGGCAGCCCCAGGGCCAAGGCCAGATTGGTTAGCACAGATCTACCCTCAGCAGGCCTTGGGTAACATGGGGGATCTGCAGAGTCAGCAGTGATGGGGCCTGAGATGAGGGGTGGGGTGCGGGCTGGGGGGAAAGCCAAGCCCAGGACTGTGCCTGTCTGTGCTGAGGAAGGACCAGAGCCCTGCCAGTGGGCTTCAAAGCTAGGGGGACCCGCCCCCCCTCCTCAGTGCTCCCAGGGTTTCATGGCTTGGAACTCACCATGTGCCTCTCTCCACCTGACCAGCCCTCCTTCCTGACTTCCCTGCAGACTGCAAGTGATGGATGGGTCCTCTGGGTTGCCACCCTCCTATCAGTGGACAGCATGGAGGCAGATGGAAAGAGCCAGCTGTCTGTGACCACCCCCTTCTGTGTCACCAGGAGCATCCTCTAAGAGGCTGATGTCTGGCCCAGGGACTGTGTGTTGGGTGTGGTGCCTGGATTCTAAATAAAGCTGTGAGGGCAGAACAACACCGGCTGGTGTTCACCTTGTGGAAATCTTGCATTTGTTTTCAGGTTTGGGGTCACGAGTTTGCGAGGCCCTTGGCGGTTGGGGTGACCCTGCTTTCCAGTGAGGCTCTTGGGGAAGCCCCTGGATTGGGAGCTGGCAATGCTCAGCTGCTGCTCAGTCACTCGTGGCACCACTGGGGGACCCAGGAGGAAGCCCCTTCTGTTTCAGGGTGCAGGACTCATGGAATGTGACACCCTTATGTCAGGAGCTGGACTGGGTCTTCTGCTGTGCGACAGGCAAGTCCCAGGGACCCGCCCATTCTGGGATGGCCTCAGTGAATGGCTCAGGAGCCACATTCTTGGCAGCACCTGTGAAATGCTGCTGCTTCAGATGAAAAGGGATCATGGGGACCAGACGGAGGCCTGTGTGGGGCGTGGCCTTCCAGCCTCATCTGGCTCAGCCAGGGCCCTGTGAATAGCATAGACAGACAGAAAGAACACAGACTAACAGTTCTCATTTGCTTCTTTATTTACTCCCGTGAAGATTTGGTGTACTTAATAGAGCCAAAAATAGATTTTTGATTACAAAAGAATGCATTTGAGTGTCCCTGGGGATCTGGCAGATCAGGGACTGGGCTTGTCTTTAAACTCCTCACAGAGGGCACACTTGTAATCTGAGGACTCCTCCTGCTCTTCCTCTGTCTCAGCGGCCTAGTTTGGGGCTACAACTGAAATGGCTCCCCTCACGATGGAATCATAGGTGTTGTACAAAATCATCGCCGAACCATAATCTGGGTACCTTGGGGAGTTCTCTGGCAGTTCCCCTGTGTCGTCCCTCCCAGCAGTAACCAGGGGTACAGACATGGCATTGCTGGATGGACCCTCTCTACTGGTGCAGCCCTGCTCGCTGAGGAGATGGCTTGACCTGGGCCCCCTGGGCCTCCTGCCCATAAACCAAAGGCCACAGAACACAAATGAGTGCTGGCCGAGGGTTCCGGGAACAGTTGAGGTTCCCTTCTGGACCCACTTGTCAGCCTCTTCAGTGCACTAGTGATGGAATCAAGGAGAGCATCTGGTCACCACTGCTTGCTACTTTCTCTTTGGGGTTGCTGTTGTCCCGGGGGCAGGCTGAGCAGTTCTTCTGGAGTCGCATTTCCTCTAGATGTTCTGCGGGAGGAGAGGCTTGTCTCTCTGGAACTTGGAGTAGTGATAGATCTGAAAGGAAATGAATCACTTTAGCCATCGTGGGGGAGAATAGCTTTTCCTCACCACCCTCCTTCCCACCGCTGTCCCGACTTTGCAGAACTATGGAAACAAGGTCTTCTCATTCCTGGCAGTTGTTATAGGCACTCACTGAAATCAAGTGGCCTCTCAGAGTCTGGAGTCACCCTGTGGATCCTGTCTAAGGGGATTCCTGGAACACGACAAGGCCTGCTTTCTCCTTTTTCCTTAACCACACTCTCAGGAGAAGAAAGTTCTCCTGGAAATTGAAATCCATCCAGCACTCAGCTTGTCTAGTCCAGTCTCCCCAGAAGGGCTTTCTACATTACCATCATCCTCTTCTTCCTTGCAGTGCTACCCGAATGGTGGATTTCACTGAACCCATGCAGGTTCAGTTTGTGGATGAAACTTTTGATGCTGTCTTGAAGATCCTGTCCATGCCTCTGTGCTGGAGGACCTCCATCTGGAAGAGATCTGCCTCAATTACCACCATGTCTCCCTCGTCATTCTGGTGCACAGAGGTGAAGGCTACATCCTCCAAGCTCATCCAGAGCTTCCTGGGGAAGGACAGCCCAAGGATGGCATTGTTCCCTTCCTCATTGGCTGATGCTGGGTTCGGGCCCTGTGGGGTGGGTTGTCTTGGGAGCCGGGATCTGGGTTCTTGGGTTGGTCCCACCACTTTTCCAAAGCCTCCTCTGAATCCACATTTGGTTCTGAGTGACATCAGGGTGGTGCCCTGCTGTGGGCTCTCCATCAATGGATGGGGTGAGTGGGGCTGCACATGCCTCATTGGAACTCTATCCATGGAGCCAGTGTAGTTCAGGAGCATTTTCTACCCAAGCAGTGAATGGTCAGGGCAGAAGGGCCTCAGGGCAGGGTGGTAGTGGCCAATAAATACTGTCTGGAGATTCTAGAATCTGGGTGGTGGGCCAGGCAGCCAATTAAGTGGTCCACTTCCTTACTTGTTTCATGATGTCACAGAGGTGATGTGGAGAGGCAGCCCTGGCCCCGTGTGGTAGAGGGGGTCTGGAGACAGAGATGTGATCCCCAGCTTGTCTCTTGTTTGAAAGTATAGAAAAGTGTGTTTCAGGTTGCCTGCAAAGGCTCCCATCTGCTGCCATGCGCCTTGTTTCAGGGGGCCAAGCCCTGGATGGGTTGACCACCATGCCCCTGGCTCCACCCCTCCCCTACAAACGGGCAGGCCTGTGGCTACCTTCTGCTAAAGGGGCAGGCCCTGGTGAGTCGTGGCTCAACTACCAGCAAGACAGACCCCAGGGATCAGATGGGGACCTGGCGACTGTCCCTCCCAGAAGATGGGGTCCATAGTGGGCTGGTTGGCCTAGCCTGTGTTGGTGGTCCCCCCACCCATCCCCAGGCATTGTCCCTCTTCTGGCTTTGGTCTCTTGTGACTGGTACTGCCAGTTGGCAGGTCCCACTCAGACGGCCCCAAAGTCAGAGTCCTGTTTCCTGCCCAGATTGCCCCCCAGGTCGAGCTTTCCTCAGTATAGGGCTGTGCTCGGGCACAGTGGGAGTGACCACACTTTCCACTTGACTGTTCCCCATGCACCTGAGACAGACTCCCCAGGACACTGTGTGGTAGGGCACAGCGAAGCGATCTGCTCAACTTGCAGCCTCCTGAGCTCTGCCCATCCCCAGATGGCATCCTGCTGCAGATCACAGGCTGTTGTCTTCAGTTTCCATTCATTCCCATAAAGACCACTCTCCTGGCCCTAGAGTCCTCACTTTGGGAACATTTGTGTGTATGCTTTTCCCATCATCTTCCCAGAGTCTCAGACTCAGATTCAGCCTCCCTGGAGGCTGCCTCGAAAGCTCTCTTTCCTTTGGACAGTTGGGTGGTTGGGCTTCTGCTATCCCCGGTCCTGGCCTCCCATGTCCAACTTGGGTATATCTGGTTACCTGCCATTTCAAGGACTTGGTTGGGGGCTCAAGATACAGCCTGTTCTGTTGAAAGCAGGAACCTCACTGATCCTCTCCGAGGCCAGCTCTGATCTTCTCCGCCAATGCCCCTGTCCCCACCACCACTGTGGACCAGTTCTCCTTACCCAGATGGCAGGAACATCGAATGATTTTGTTGGCTCACAGGTTAGGCATTTTGCAAGGGGCCTTCTTTACACACACTCACTCCCAGGGACATGTCTGTCTTACTGAGCTAGAAGTGACCAAAGGGAGCCCCCATCTACCTGTATTTGAAAATGCATGAGAGTACGGGGGTGGACTGGACAAAACCTGAGTGAGAGTCACCGGTCTTCACTGCATATGGATGATGGGGCAGTGGGTTTGGAGGTGCATGTTCTCTGACCTTTGTGGGCCACTGTTCTTCAAACTCACCATGTAGGGACAGACAAGCACCTTGGAAAGGTACGTGTGTCGAGTACCCTAGGGCATTGTCCACCTAGTTCTGCCACTCATCAGGGTCATTTGCCCTGTGTGAGGGCCACAGCCTGGTGTCTGAAAGGCGAGAGCTAAGAAGGTGTGGAAGAGGCTCTCCCATAGGCCCTTGGCCTGAGGACTGGCAGCCGGAATGGAGCTCACAGGCCATGACTTGGGCTTGCTCCCTGGCCTTTGAGCTCATAAACAGGTTGATAAAGGATTCATCAGGGTGGTTCATCTGGCTGGGACATGACCCTGGAGGCTGTGATCCTCATTGGGGGCCCCTGATGGCTTCTCCAAAGGGGACTGAAAACCGTGCTATCTGTGGGCAGCCTGGCTATTGTCGGCTTTCCTGCTCACACCCCCACCCTACTCAGGGCCCCTCCTCATCCCTGGGTCCTGAGGGAGCTGCCTTTTCTGGTCCCCCTCCTCCAGGCACCACATGGGCCCAGGCAGTGGGTTTGCATGTCACTGAGGAGATTTTTCAGCTCTGGCTCAGGACACCCGTGTTGTGCACACACAAGCCTTCATGATGTCCAAGGCCTGCCTTTCTCAGCCTCACTCTCCTGCCCCTGTGCTTGGCGTCCCTGTCCTGGTGTCCCCAGCCTAGAGACCCTCCAGCTGCTCCCGTCCCTCGCTGGGGCTGGGGAGACCTGGAGCTTCGGGGGTCGTGTTACCTTCCCTCCCGTATCAGAGGAGGCGCCTGTAGAGGCCTTATCCCAGTGGGCATCGGGGCCATAAGGTAAGACCCTCCCTCCCTCCTGCTCGGTGAGGAGCTTGTCAACCTGGCAGGTGCAGTTGGGCAGGAAGCCCCATGGCAGCAGCAGGGACAGGGCTCCACACTCAGGCGGGAGGTGCTGGGAATGGACAGAGACGCTGGCCCCCGGCAGAATCAGTTCTCAACAAACCCAGAGCAGCCCCACAGTGCTTCTGATTCTCCTCGTCCCCTTCCTTCTGCGGGCCTGCTTTTTGTCACCTCATAGGCATCATGTAGCACTGAGAAGAGGAAGGTGTTAGAAGTCGGAAGGTCAGGCTGTGACCTGGGGTGGGTGGGAAGGGTGGGGGCTCCAGAGGAATTGAGGTCAGGGCTCTGTGCACACCCCATCCCTCAGTAGCACGTGGGCCTGGGAAGATCCCAAGCCCCGTGGCCTCAGTTCTTCTCCTGTGAAGCCAGCCGGTTTGAGGAGCCCATGTGTTGGGCTGTAGGATGCGCCTGAAGGACCGGATGCAGCTGCCAGGGCCTGGCCTCCATTGCCTCTGTGATGTCGGGGCAGGAATCTGTCACAACGTTGCCCCCAGACTGTCTTCCACTCTCCACGTTGGGAAGGGGTTGGCTGCTTTGTGGTCCAGGGCTTGTACGAGAATGTGCACCTCAATAGGATGTGGAATACCTAATCAGCCAAATAGGATGTTTCACAAATAAAACTAAGAAACTTTGCTACTTAGACCATAGTGGACCATAATGTTAGTAGCTCAGTCATGTCTGACTGTTTGCTACTCCATGGACTGTAGTCTTCCAATCTCCTCTGTCCATGGAATTCTCCAGGCAAGAATACTGGAGTGGGTTGCCATGCCCTTCTTCAGGCGATCTTCCTGACCCAGCAATCGATCCCCGGTCTCCCACAATGCAAGCCGAATCTTCATCATTTGATTTACTGGGCAAGCCCCATTTCCATAGAAGACCTGTTAAATTTGGGTGTGAAGGAGTGTTCCAACAGGACCCAAGGTGCTCCAGGAAATAGAAGCAAGAGCCACTCTTTGCCTCTGCCCTAGCTGGTCTTCCATCCAAAACAGTACTTTCCTTTATTGCAGCCCCAACTAAGGTTAAGTCCTTGATTACAATGGCCAATTAAAATCAAGATAATTGAAAGCTAAATTACACCGCGGGTTCTGGATCTCCGGGGCCAGGAAAGAAAGGATAGTTCCATGCATTTCTTGGGCACCACTTCAAGGGAGTGCGATCAAAGTTCTGCAGGATTCCTAGCAGATGTGGGGCAGAAAACACCTCCTTTGCCCCTGTGATCAACAGCAATGTGATAAGAGTTAGGACCCCTTCCTTCCTGCCCCAGAAAGAGATCTCTCTGGGCTTTATCCAAGATGCAAAAGGACACCTTACAGCCATGATCCATTTCAGACTTTGCCATCACCCCGAAGACACATTGTGTGCAAGTCTGAAGGCTGCCATCTGCCTGCCTCATGATGATCACCTCCCACAGAAGGAACCCAGTGTACAGAAGCCCCAAATCACCTTGGCTCAGGCACTGAAACTCAAGTGCTCCTCCTGGAGCCCCACCACCCTATCTCGTGTTGCCTTGTTCAGTGCGACTAGGGGAGGTCTCTCCACCTTCCTTGTGTGACTGCGGCTCCTAGACCTTTGCTCTAGGTGTGGAGGTGTCCTGCTTCTCCTAGTGTCCCCACTCCTGTCATGGCCTTTCCTGGAGTAGATACTCTGTAAAGGTCTTTGGAATATATGAGCTAGTGAACAGGGGCCTCAGATTAATTGTCTGCTAATTCCTTAAATAACCCAGGCAAACCCAAATAAAGATAATTTAGTTTTTGAGAATGACACACAAGAAGGACAGATGGATGAATTCATTGCAATTATTTTTATCATCTAATACTTGCCCCATCAATATTAGTGCTTCCCTGGTGGCTCAGATGGTAAAGTGTCAGTCTACAATTGGGAGACCCGTGTTCCATCCCTGGATCAGGAAGATCCCCTGGAGAAGGAAATGGCAACCCACTCCAATACTCTTGCCTGAAAAATCCCATGGACTGAGGAGCCTTGGGGGCTACAGTCCATGGGGTCGCAAAGAGTCGAACACGACTGAGCGACTCCACCACTTCACCACAAGCTCACATTTCCGAAACGGTTCTAATTCCAATTCCATTGTGTCCCATTGAGGGTCACAAAACAAAGTGGAAGAGTTTTCTATCTCTTACAAAACAGCAAAACTCTTGTTCTTGAACTGTGTAAGCAGAAACACGTAGTGATCAACCTCATTCTCCAAGCTAAGACACTGAACTTTAGCCTTTTGGGAAAACAATCAAAGCTTGAAGATTTTCTAAGGAAAACAGATGAATCTCCATGTCATTGTAGAGAACAGGAGCCCAAAGATGTTGTGCACTGGTTCCCCCAACTGGCCCGGGCCCTCACTTCTGAGAAGGCTGACTACTCCCTCTTCAATCACAGAGGGAAGGATTACCCTGGCTGCTGCTCTGGCTCAGGTCTCCTATTCCTTCTCCCTTGCAGCCTCTGCAGACAGGAGTGGGGAGGCCCTCAAAGCCCTCTGTTTGATGCTGAGCACAGACACCATGACTTGCCACTTGCTGGTCTCCACATAGGCCAGTGACCCCACAGGAACTCAGCAAACAGGGTGGCTGTCAGGCACCTGCTGGTACTCCAGGGATCCCTCCTGCACCCACACTTGAGTCAGCAGCTCCCTGAGCTCCCCAAAGAGACAGGGCTCACTCCCAACACACCCCCCGCCCCATGCTGTTGAGTGCTCCCAAGATGCTTCCTCAGGGGGCAGGACTTCATTCTGCATGATCAGGTTGAGGACCAGCACCAGGAGGCCAGCCTTGGGAAGTCTCTGCCCACTGCTCAGCATCACATCGCAGGTGAGGCCCAGCATGGGGTCCATGATGTAGATGTGCTCCCCGGGGTCCAACTGCTTTACCTCCACACCAACAACCATCTGTAGGCACTCTTAGGCTTGACTGAAGACCACTAGGACATGCTCCTGGTTATCCCTGAGGACATTCTTCAACATTTCCACCTGGGATTTCAGCTGTTTGGCCAGATACTACAGGAGCAAGAACTTCATCAAGTTAGGCACTATCTCATTCAGAGATTCCTGGGGCAAGGCCTCCACAAGGGTGGAGCAGGAGACTATGGGCAAGGAGGCTGAAGGGGATGCAGCCTCCCCTGCCTCAGCCCCAGAGAGGTGCACCTCCACAGGGCCCTGGCCTCACCTGGGTCCTGAAGGTCTTCCTTGATCTTGCTCAGCTCAGTCATCTCGACCACGAGCATGATGCCTGGGATCAAACTACAGAGTGAGGAAGGAGTGAGGCATGGGGGCGAATGGGACAGATGAGGACCATGGGCCTGGATGGTTGATAGACGGGCTGTGAATGGCCTCACCTGAGAACTGCACCCTGGGCGGCCACAGGCCACTTGCAGGTCTCCTCTTGAAAAGTGCTCTCAGACCTCACAGGGACATGCCTCTGGAGTGGCCAGTTCCCTGACTACCTGAAGGAGGAAGTGAGGTGTCTCCCCAGGGTGTGGTCAGCAAAGCCCGAGATTTCTGGCACTGACAAGGAAAAGGGATTAGGCCCTTGTGGGGTCCCCTCTGTTCTTGGATGGGCAGCACTTGGTGTCCACTCAGGGCACCCTCGTCACCTTGACTCCTGGCACGGCCTGGACCTCCTCTGCTCTCTGACCTCAGGACATGGGCCTCAGACGTCTGCCTTCACGTCCTAGTTCCTGCAGCTCCTGTGAGAGAAATGGAGGGGGCACCTTGGTGGTATCCTGTGGCACAGCCCTGAGGATTCTCTGACGGTACGAGGGGTGGACACTCTGAGGTCCCCACAGTTGTGTGGTGAGAGGTCCCCTCAGAGCTCCCTTGTAGTGCTTACCTTTCCCCTGGCACAACCTGGTCCCTCCCCTCTGGGGGCCTGCAGAGAAACTCAGAACAAGATCCGAGACTGAACAGAAAGCGCTGCGGGGCCACACATGCGGCCACACATGCCAAGGGGGTCCTGCAGGTCCGAGGCTGGGGAGATGCTCGGTCCTCAGCTCCTCCTCATGTCCTGCCTGGCCTCCCAGCACTGACCACAGGGGTGGGGGTCTGCTCAGTCCTCCATTGGGGTTGAGGAGTCCAGCCACTGCCGACCTGAAGCCTTCACCCTCTGCCTGAAAAACCTCACCTGCTGATCCCTAATCCAGTGGTCAAGAATCTGTACACGTCTTTGGAATAACTGAGCCAATGAGCAGGGCTCTCAGATTGTCTGCTACTTTCTTTAATAACCCAGGAAAATTCAATTAACTGAGATCATTTAGTTATTGTGAATGACAGACAAGAAGGCCATAAGCATGAATTGACTATGATTACTTTTATTATCTAACTCTTCTCCATACAATACTATTGCTACAGAAGTTCACATTTTCAAAACATTTCTAATTTCGATTCCATTGCATTCTGTTCAGGACCACAAAACAAAATGGAAGACTTTCCCATCTCTCTTACAAAAACTCTTGTTTTTGAACTGTGTAACATCAGATACACTCGGATCAATATCATTCACAAAGCTAAGATATTGAAGTTTCTTTAGCCTACTCTGAAACCAAACTTTGAAAAGTTTCTAAAGAAAACAGAGATGAATCCCCTCGTCATCATAGAGAACAGGAACCAAAAGATGCTACAAACTGGTTCCCCCAACTAGCCCGGGCCCTCACAGTTTAGAAAGCTGACTACCCCCTCTTTAACCACAGAGAGAAGGAACAACCTGGCTGCTGCTCTGTCTCAGGCCCCCTATTCCTCCTCCCTCGCATCTTATGCAGACAGGAATGGGAAGGTCCTCAAAGCCCTTTGGTTGACCCTGCGCATAAATGCCATGACTTGCCACTTGCTGGTCTCCACATAGGCCCGGGGACCCCACAGGAACTCATAGCAAACAGGGTGGCTGTCAGGCACCTGCTGGTACCGCAGGTATCCTTCCCGCACCCACACTTGGGTCAGAAGCTCCCTGAGCTCCCCAAAGACACACTGCTCACTCCCAACATACACCCCCATCCTTCTGAGTGCTCCCCAGACCGCCTCCTCAGGGGCCGGGTCTCCAAACCGCATGATCATGCTGAGGACCAGCACCAGGAAGCCGGCCTTGGGCAGGCCCACCCCATCGCTCAGCATCTCATCGCAAGTGAGGCCCAGGATGGGGACCAAGATGTAGATGTGCTCCGCTGGGTCCACCTCTTTCACGTCCACGCCAAAGACCAGCTGCAGGCACACTGAGACTTCCCTGAAGACCACCGGGAAGTGCTCCTGGTTATCCCTGAGGACCTTATTCAGCATTTCCGCCTGGGAGGTCAGCTCCTTGGCTCGATACTTGAGGAGCAGGAACTTCATCAGTTTACCTATCATCCTATCCAGAATTTCCTGGGGCAAGGCCTCCATAGGAGCAGAGGAGGATGCTGGGTAGTAGGAGGCCAAGTGGGATGCGGACTCCCCCACCTCAGCCTCCAAGAGCGGCACCTCGATAGGGCCCTGGGCCTCGCCTGGGTCCTGAAGGTCTTCCTCGGGTTTGCTGAGCTCACTCATCTCAACCACGAGCACAATGCCTGAGGTGAAACAAGACACGGAAGTGAGGCAGAGGTACAGATGGGGACCAAGGGCCTCTGGGAGAGAGGAGGTGTGAGCAACCTGGGCTAAGAAATGCATCCTGGATGGTACGACACAAGCCACTTACAGCTCTCCCCTTGAGGGGTGCTCTCAGACCTCACAGGAGTGCTCTTCCTGGGAATCCATTCCCCTGGCTACCCAAAGGAGGAAGTGAGTTGGCTCCTCAGGGTGTGGTCAGCACAGCCCGAGATTCCGGGTCCAACAAAGTGGCAGGTATTGGGGCGTCCTGGGGACCTCCTCTGTTCTGGGATAGGGAGCCTCTTGTTCACTTCAGGTCACCCACTCACCTTGACTCCTGATACTGCCTGGACCTCCTCTGCTCTCTGAACTCAGGACACAGGCTTCAGACCTCTGCCTTTGTCTCCTGGTTCCTGGAGCTCCTGTGAGAGAAATGGAGGTGACATCTAAGGGCTGTCCTGTGGCACAGCCCTGGGCCTTCTGTGTTTGTAGTTGGGGACAGACACTCTGACTACACCCAGTTGTGTGGTGGGTACCTTGTAATTCTCACCTGTCCCCGGGCATGACCTGGACGGTCCCTTTTGGAGGAGTAGAAGGAAACTCAAAACAAGACACAAGCCTGAACAGAAAGCACTGAGGGGCCCCACATGCGGCCGCACCTGTCCAGGGCCTGGCGCGGGTCCTAGGCTGGGGAGATGCTCGGTCCTCAGCTCCTCCTCACGTCCTGCCTGGCCTCCAAGCACTCACCACAGGGGCGGGGGTTTGCTCAGTCCAACCTTGGGGTTGGGGAGTCCAGCCTCTGCCAACCTGAAGCCTCCACCTCTGCCCGTAAAACCTCACCTCCCGAGTTCCCTAAGCCAGCGGTCAAGAAACTGCTCACCCTGCTCACCCCACTCTGGGCCCTCCAAGACCCTCTTGCAAGGGCCAAGATCCCTCCAGCTTGGCGTCGAACCGCCTCAATCCTTCCTCGCATGGAGCCTGGACTCCAGGCAGGACTCGCGTTTGTCGCCTCTGCCATTTTGACACCCCGCCGCTTTCCCAAGGCCTCCAGTCCCTCTGAGACCCGCATGTGAGGAAGTCAGACAGACCTACTGTGCTCTTCTCACCCCAAGGGCTCCCAGGGACGACTACAGGGATGGGGATCTGTGGGGTTCCATCAGTCCTCACTCAGGGTGCCCGCAGTCCTCCTTCAGGAACCTCACCTTGCCTCCGCGCACGACCTGGATTCTCGCCTCTCCGCAACTGAAGCCCCGCCCCTTATAGCAGGACCCCAGTCTCTTGAAGACCCGGATGTCAGGAAGACAGCTCATGCCTGTGGCACTCATCCTGCCCCCACGGTTGCCCTGGACTGCCAACAGAGATTCGCTTCTCTGAGGTCCCCTCTGATTACGGGTTCAGGGTCCTCTAGTCCCTCTTCAGGGTCCTCAAGGTCTTCAACCCTGCAGGACCTGGGAATCGGGCCCCCGAGGCCCCGCCCCATATGTGACGTCCCCACTCAGAGACCCGGATGTCAGGAAGTGAGACCATGCACTTCGGGCTCATCGTATCCCAGTTCGGCCAAGGACCAACAGCAGCTCCAGGCTTTTCTGAGGTCTCCTCTGATTTGGGTCCAGGGTCCACTCAATCGTCCGTCAGTGTCCTCAAATTGAAACCCTGGAGGAGCTGGGGATCTTCCCTCTGCTC
Organism: Cervus canadensis; assembly: GCF_019320065.1. Classification (NCBI taxonomy): domain Eukaryota; kingdom Metazoa; phylum Chordata; class Mammalia; order Artiodactyla; family Cervidae; genus Cervus; species Cervus canadensis. The sequence continues at coordinate 98,796,217 of NC_057419.1, forward strand.
ACCTGAGGCTACACCCCCTTTCCCAGGTCCCCAGTTTCTCTGAGACCCAGATGTCAGGAAATGCAGCATGTGCTCATCCACCCTCTGTGAGCCCTGAGACTTGATGTGAGGGTCCCGCCTCTGGTCAACACAAGGGGCATCCCCAGAATGCCAGGGCTCTAGATGAGATTCCTTAGGAAGGATTAAGGAACCCCACAGATTCCTGACCCTACTGTCAGCCCTGGGCCACCCTGGTGGTGGGATGAGCGCTTGGCAGCCTCTTCTGACTTCCGCATCTGTATCTCAGAAACATTAGGCAATTGTTAGAAGCGTCAGGGCGTCAGATGGGCAGTGAGAAAGATCTTCTTTCTTTTGAGAGTCAAGGTGAGGACACTGAGGAAGGACAGAGGGGACCCTGGACCCCAGAGCAGAGTGGGCTCTGGGAGGACATTGGGTGGATGAACGTATGCTGGATTTCCTGACTGGGTCTCAGAGAGACTGGGGACCTGGGATAGGGGGCTGACTTCCTAATATCCAGATTTCAGCCTGGTGTCCTAGTATAGAGAGATGACTTAGTGACATCCGCATATCAGAAAGACTGGGCTCCTGGTATGAGGTTTGGGGCGTTAGTAGGGGAAAGGAGAGAATCTGAAGTCGTACCTGGAGATAAGTTGAGGTCTCTGAGGGAAGGCTGAAGGGACCCCAAGTGAAAACTCTAGGGATCCCAAGATAAGAGGGATGGAACCCCACAGATCCCTGCCCCTGCCATCGGCCCTGGGAGCCCTCGGGGTGAGAAGAACACACTAGGTCTGTCCTGAGTTCCTGACATCCAGCTCTGTGAGGCTGGGGACTTGGTGTGAGGAGCAGGGACTATGGTGGGGAGAGGACAGAGACTAGGTCCTCCTGGAAATCAAGGTGAGGACCCTGAGGGAGGACTGAGAATAGCCAGATCTCAGAACAGAGGGAACCCTGGTAGTCCCTGGGCAGGGTAACCTCGTGCCGCATTGCCTGATAACCCTGGCAGAGAGACTGGGGACCTCTTGAAAGCAGGGGAAACTCCAAATGGCGGATGGGACACTTGCAGGTCTTGTGTGGAGTCTAGACCCCATGCAAGGCAGGACTAAGGCAGTTAGACCCCAACAGGGAGGGATCTTGGCCCTTGCAAGGGGGTCTTGGAGGGTGCAGAGTGGGGTGAGCAGTTTCTTGAACTCTGGCTTAGGGACCTCGCGAGGTGAGGTATTTCAGGAACAGCCGAAGGCTTCCGGTTGGCAGAGGCTGGACTCCTCAAGCGCAATGGAGGACTGAGCAGACCCCCGCCCCTGTGGTCAGTGCTGGGAGGGAAGGCAGGACATGAGGAGGAGCTGAGGACCGAACACCTCCCTGGCCTAGGCCCCACAGGAGACCTTGGGCAGGTGCGGCCGCATGTGGGGCCCCTCAGCGCTTTCTTTCCAGTCTCGGGTCTTGTTCTGCGTTTCCCTCCAGGCCCCCAGAGGGGAGGGACCAGGTTGTGCCAGGGGAAATGTAAGCACTAAAGGGGAGCTCTGAAGGGACCTCTCACCACACAACTGAGGGACCCTCACAGTGTGCACCCCTTGTACTGTCAGAGAATGCTAAGGGCTGTGCCACGGGATACCACTGAGGTGCCCCTCCATTTCTCACAGGAGCTGTAGGAAGCAGTAGGCGAAGGCAGACATCTGAGGCCCGTGTCCTGAGGTCAGTGAACAGAGGAGGTCCAGGCAATGCCAGGAGTCAAGGTGATGAGGGTGCCCTGAGTGGACACCAAGTGCTGCCCATCCCAGAACAGAGGGGACCCCACAAGGGCCTAATCCCCTTACCTTGTCAGTCCCAGAAATCTCGGGCTGTGCTGACCACACCCTGGGGAGCCACCTCACTTCCTTCTTCAGGTAGCCAGGGGACTGGCCACTCCAGAGGCATGTCCCTGTGTGGTCTGAGAGCACTTTTCAAGAGGAGACCTGCAAGTGGCCTGTGGCCAACCAGGGTGCGGTTCTCAGGTGAGGCCATTCACAGCCCGTCTATCCACCATCCAGGCCCATGGTCCTCATCTGTCCCATTTGCCCCCATGCCTCACTCCCGCCTCACTCTATAGTTTGATCCCTGGCATCATGCTCATGGTCAAGATGACTGAGCTGAGCAAGCTCGAGGAAGACCTTCAGGACCCAGGTGAGGCCAGGGTCCTGTGGAAGTGCAGCTCTCTGGGGCTGAGCGGGGGAGGCTGTATCACCCTCAGCCTCCTCCCCCACAGTCTCCTGCTCCACCCTTGTGGAGGCCTTGCCCCATGAAGCTCTGAATGAGATAGTGGCTAACTTGATGAAGTTCTTGCTCCTGTAGTATCTGGCCAAACATCTGACATCCCAGGCGGAAATGCTGAAGAAGGTCCTCAGGAATAACCAGGAGCATGTCCTAGTGGTCTTCAGTCAAGCTGCAGAGTGCCTACAGGTTGTCGTTGGCCTGGAGGTAAAGCAGTTGGACCCCAGGGAGCACATCTACATCATGGTCCCTACCCTGGGCCTCACCTGCAATGTGATGCTGAGCAGTGGGCACACCCTGCCCAAGGCTGGCATCCTGGTGCTGCTCCTCAACCTGATCATGCAGAGTGAAGACCTGACCCCTGAGGAAGCAGTCTTGGGAGTACTCAGCAGGACGGGGGTGTGTGTTGGGAGTGAGCCCTGTCTCTTTGGGGAGCTCAGGGAACTGCTGACCCAAGTGTGGGTGTGGGAGGGATACCTGGAATACCAGCAGGTGCCTGACAGCCACCCTGCTCGCTATGAGTTCCTGTGGGGCACCCTGGCCTATGTAGAGACCAGCAAGTGGCAAGTCACGGTGTCTGTGCTCAGGGTCTAACAGAGGGCTTTGAGGGCCTCCCCACTCCTGTCTGCAGAGGCTGCGAGGGAGGAGGAATAGGGGGCCTGAGCCAGAGCAGCAGCCAGGGTAATCCTTCCCTCTGTGATTGAAGAGGGAGTAGTCACCTTCTCAGAAGTGAGGGCCCGGGCCAGTTGGGGGAACCAGTGCACAGCATCTGTGGGCTCCTGTTCTCTACAATGACATGGAGATTCATCTGTTTTCCTTAGAAAATCTTCAAGCTTTGATTGTTTTTGCAAAAGGCTAAATAAAGTTCAGTGTCTTAGCTTGGAGAATGAGGTTGATCAATATGTGTTTGTGCTTACACAGTTCAAGAACAAGAGTTTTGCTGTTTTGTGAGAGATTGGAAACTCTTCCATTTTGTTTTGTGACCCTGAATGGGACACAGTGGAAATGGAATTAGATCCGTTTCGGAAATGTGAGCTTGTGGTGGAGTGGTGGAGTCGCTCAGTCCTGTCCGACTCTTCGCGACCCCATGGACTGTGGCCAACAAGGCTCCTCAGTCCATGGGATTTTCCAGGCAAGAGTACTTGGGTGGGCTGTCATTTCTTTCTCCAGGGGATCATCATGACCCAGGGATGGAACACGGGTCTCCCAATGTAGACAGACACTTTACCGTCTGAGCCACCAGGGAAGCACTAATATTGATGCGGCAAGAATTATGCGATAAAAGTAATTGCAATGAATTCATCCATCTGTCCTTCTTGTGTGTCATTCTCAAAAACTAAATTATCTTTATTTGGGTTTGTCTGGGTTATTTAAGGAAGCAGCTGGCAATAAATCTGAGGCCCCTGTTCACTAGCTCATATATTCTGAAGACCTTTACAGAGTATCTTCTCCAGGAAAGGCGGTGTTAGGAGTGGGGACACTAGGAGAAGCAGGACACCCCCGCACCTAGAGCAAAGTTCTAGGAGCCGCAGTCACACAAGGAAGGTGGAGAGACCTCCCCTAGTCGCACTGAACAAGGCAACACGAGGTAGGGCGGTGGAGCTCCAGGAGGAGCACTCGAGTTTCAGTGCCTGAGCCAAGGTGGTTTGGGGCTTTAGGACCCTGGGTTCCTTCTGTGGGAGGTGGTCGAGGTGAGGCAGGCTGGTAGCAGCCCTCAGACTTGCAGACAGTGTTTCTTCGGGGAGATGGCAAATTCTGAAATGGATCATGGCTGTAAGGTGGCCTTTTGCATCTCGGACAAAGCCCAGACAGATCTCTTTCTGGGGCAGGAAGGAAGGGGTCCTGACTCTTGTCGCATTGCTGTTGATCACAGGGGCAAAGGAGGTGTTTTCTACCCCACATCTGCTAGGAATCCTGCAGAACTTTGGTCGCACTCCCTTGAAGTGGTGCCCAAGAAATGCATGGAACTACCCTTTCTTTCCTGGTCCCGGAGATCCAGAACCCACGGTCTTAAATAGCTTTCAATTATCTTGATTGTAATTGGCCATTGTAATCAAGGACTTGACCTTAGTTGGGGCTGCAAGAAAGGAAAGTACTGTTTTGGATGGAAGACCAGCTAGGGCAGAGGCAAAGAGTGGCTCTTGCTTCTATTTCCTGGAGCAGCTTGCGTCCTGTTGGAACACTCCTTCATACCCAAATTTAACAGGTTTTCTATGGAAATGGGGCTTGCCCAGGAGCTCAAATGATGAAGATTCCGCTTACACTGTGGGAGACATGGGATCGATTCATGGGTCAGGGAGATCACCTGAAGAAGGGCATGGCAACCCACTCCAGTATTCTTGCCTGGAGAATTCCATGGACAGAGGGGATCGGAAGACTACAGTCCATGGAGTGGCAAACAGTCCGACACGACTGAGCTACTAACATTATGGTCCACTATGGTCTAAGTAGCAAAGTTTCTTAGTTTTATTTGTGAAACATCCTATTTGGCTGATTAGGTATCCCACATCCTATTGAGGTGCACATTCTCAGACAAGCCCTGGACCACAAAGTAGCCGACCCCTTCCTACAGTGGAGAGTGGAGGACACTCTTGGGGCAACACTGTGACAGATTCCTGTCCCGACATCACAGAGGCCATGACCGCCAGGCCCTGGCAGCTGCATCCCATCCCTCAGGCGAATAGTGCAGCCCAACACGTGGGCTCCTCAAACCGGCTGGCTTCACAGGAGAAGAACTGAGGCCACGGGGCTTTTCCAAGCATCCACTGACTATCTGGCAGCTGCCATATATGTGACCAGAATCACATCACCTGTTCCCCTTTTTCTCTGGCACTCAGCATGGATAGCTGCCCCTTTAGCCCCCTGCACCCATCCACACCCCCACTGCAGTGACCTCACCACCTCCTTAGGCCCGGAAGTCGCTCCTGCCTTTTGCTGCCAGGCACAGCCTTAACCTGGGTCTCTGCTGCCTCCACACTTCTGAACCCACCCGAACCCAGGGATGCTGGCAGATGTTGCATCTTTACTGGCTAGTACTTATTTCTCATGCTCTTCGGATCTCAGACTCTGTCCCTCTCCCCTCTGGAAACTGTTTGGTTTTCAGGACACCTCAGAGAATTGGCAGCTTAATTAGAAATGGAATAGAAAACCACTCAGAATTGCTGTTCTGTGTTTTCCTCCTGGAGAATGTATATCAATTTCAGTGTCTGTGTGTGTTTCGGGGTGGAGAGCAGTGTCTCCAGCTGGGCACAGCTCACTCAAAGATCCCAGGATTCTAGTCACACAGCAGGTCCTGTCCACTTTTGCAGCTTCTCTTCACTCATTTCATCCAAATGAAATCTAGAGCATGCGCACAAGTGAAAATCATAAAGTCCAGATGACCAAAGAAACTGTTATTTCAATGTACTTGTTAATCAGCTTCCCAAGGCAGAGACAGGAGGGCTAGTACAGGGATTACTGGGCATATATCAAAGAGCAAGATTCACATTTCTCTAGGATTCCTAGCAGATGGTGGACAGAACACACCTATTTCATCCCTGTGGTCAACAGCTATGGGGCAAGAGCCTGGACCCCTTCCTGCCTGCCCTAGAAAGAGATCTCTCTGGGGTTTATCCAAGAAGCAAAAGGACACCTCACAGCAATGATGCGTTTCAGAGATTCCCCTCACCCCCAAGACAGACCTCAGGTGACTGTGGCTCCTCGACCATTGCTGTAAGTGTGGGGGTGTCCTGCTACTCCTAGTGTCCCCACTGTTAACATGGCCTTTCACGGAGCAGAGAATCTGTACACGTCTTTGGAATAACTGAGCCAATGAGCAGGGCTCTCAGATTGTCTGCTACTTTCTTTAATAACCCAGGAAAATTCAATTAACTGAGATCATTTAGTTATTGTGAATGACAGACAAGAAGGCCATAAGCATGAATTGACTATGATTACTTTTATTATCTAACTCTTCTCCATACAATACTATTGCTACAGAAGTTCACATTTTCAAAACATTTCTAATTTCGATTCCATTGCATTCTGTTCAGGACCACAAAACAAAATGGAAGACTTTCCCATCTCTCTTACAAAAACTCTTGCTTTTGAACTGTGTAACATCAGATACACTCGGATCAATATCATTCACAAAGCTAAGATATTGAAGTTTCTTTAGCCTACTCTGAAACCAAACTTTGAAAAGTTTCTAAAGAAAACAGAGATGAATCCCCTCGTCATCATAGAGAACAGGAACCAAAAGATGCTACAAACTGGTTCCCCCAACTAGCCTGGGCCCTCACAGTTTAGAAAGCTGACTACCCCCTCTTTAACCACAGAGAGAAGGAACAACCTGGCTGCTGCTCTGTCTCAGGCCCCCTATTCCTCTTCCCTCGCATCTTATGCAGACAGGAATGGGAAGGTCCTCAAAGCCCTTTGGTTGACCCTGCGCATAAATGCCATGACTTGCCACTTGCTGGTCTCCACATAGGCCCGGGGACCCCACAGGAACTCATAGCAAACAGGGTGGCTGTCAGGCACCTGCTGGTACCGCAGGTATCCTTCCCGCACCCACACTTGGGTCAGAAGCTCCCTGAGCTCCCCAAAGACACACTGCTCACTCCCAACATACACCCCCATCCTTCTGAGTGCTCCCCAGACCGCCTCCTCAGGGGCCGGGTCTCCAAACCGCATGATCATGCTGAGGACCAGCACCAGGAAGCCGGCCTTGGGCAGGCCCACCCCATCGCTCAGCATCTCATCGCAAGTGAGGCCCAGGATGGGGACCAAGATGTAGATGTGCTCCGCTGGGTCCACCTCTTTCACGTCCACGCCAAAGACCAGCTGCAGGCACACTGAGACTTCCCTGAAGACCACCGGGAAGTGCTCCTGGTTATCCCTGAGGACCTTATTCAGCATTTCCGCCTGGGAGGTCAGCTCCTTGGCTCGATACTTGAGGAGCAGGAACTTCATCAGTTTACCTATCATCCTATCCAGAATTTCCTGGGGCAAGGCCTCCATAGGAGCAGAGGAGGATGCTGGGTAGTAGGAGGCCAAGTGGGATGCGGACTCCCCCACCTCAGCCTCCAAGAGCGGCACCTCGATAGGGCCCTGGGCCTCGCCTGGGTCCTGAAGGTCTTCCTCGGGTTTGCTGAGCTCACTCATCTCAACCACGAGCACAATGCCTGAGGTGAAACAAGACACGGAAGTGAGGCAGAGGTACAGATGGGGACCAAGGGCCTCTGGGAGAGAGGAGGTGTGAGCAACCTGGGCTAAGAAATGCATCCTGGATGGTACGACACAGGCCACTTACAGCTCTCCCCTTGAGGGGTTCTCTCCGACCTCACAGGAGAGCTCCTCCTGGGAGGCCAGTCCCCTGGCTACCCGAAGGAGGAAGGAAGGTGGCTCCCCAGGGTGTGGTCAGTACAGCCTGAGATTTCCGGGTCCAAAACAGTGTGAGGAATTGGGGCCTTCTGGGCCCCCGCTATGTTCTGGGATAGGGAGCCTCTGGTTCACTTCAGGTCACCCTCTCACCTTGACTCCTGATACTGCCTGTCTGAACTCAGGACACAGGCTTCAGACCTCTGCCTTCGCCTCCCGGTTCCTGGAGCTCCTGTGAGAGAAATGGAGGTGACATCTAAGGGCTATACTGTGGCACAGCCCTGGGCCTTCTGTGCTGCTAGGTGGGGACGCACACTCGGATTACACCCAGTTGTGTTGTGGGTACCTTGTAATGCTCACCTTTCCCCTGGCATGACCTGGACGGTCCCCTTTGGAGGAGTAGAAGGAAACTCAAAACAAGACACAAGCCTGAACAGAAAGCACTGAGGGGCCCCACATGCGGCCGCACCTGTCCAGGGCCTGGCGCGGGTCCTAGGCTGGGGAGATGCTCGGTCCTCAGCTCCTCCTCACGTCCTGCCTGGCCTCCAAGCACTCGCCACAGGGGCGGGGGTTTGCTCAGTCCAACCTTGGGGTTGGGGAGTCCAGCCTCTGCCAACCTGAAGCCTCCACCTCTGCCCGTAAAACCTCACCTCCCGAGTTCCCTAAGCCAGCGGTCAAGAAACTGCTCACCCTGCTCACCCCACTCTGGGCCCTCCAAGACCCTCTTGCAAGGGCCAAGATCCCTCCAGCTTGGCGTCGAACCGCCTCAATCCTTCCTCGCATGGAGCCTGGACTCCAGGCAGGACTCGCGTTTGTCGCCTCTGCCATTTTGACACCCCGCCGCTTTCCCAAGGCCTCCAGTCCCTCTGAGACCCGCATGTGAGGAAGTCAGACAGACCTACTGTGCTCTTCTCACCCCAAGGGCTCCCAGGGACGACTACAGGGATGGGGATCTGTGGGGTTCCATCAGTCCTCACTCAGGGTGCCCGCAGTCCTCCTTCAGGAACCTCACCTTGCCTCCGCGCACGACCTGGATTCTCGCCTCTCCGCAACTGAAGCCCCGCCCCTTATAGCAGGACCCCAGTCTCTTGAAGACCCGGATGTCAGGAAGACAGCTCATGCCTGTGGCACTCATCCTGCCCCCACGGTTGCCCTGGACTGCCAACAGAGATTCGCTTCTCTGAGGTCCCCTCTGATTACGGGTTCAGGGTCCTCTAGTCCCTCTTCAGGGTCCTCAAGGTCTTCAACCCTGCAGGACCTGGGAATCGGGCCCCCGAGGCCCCGCCCCATATGTGACGTCCCCACTCAGAGACCCGGATGTCAGGAAGTGAGACCATGCACTTCGGGCTCATCGTATCCCAGTTCGGCCAAGGACCAACAGCAGCTCCAGGCTTTTCTGAGGTCTCCTCTGATTTGGGCCCAGGGTCCACTCAATCGTCCGTCAGTGTCCTCAAATTGAAACCCTGGAGGAGCTGGGGATCTTCCCTCTGCTCACCTGAGGCTACACCCCCTTTCCCAGGTCCCCAGTTTCTCTGAGACCCAGATGTCAGGAAATGCAGCATGTGCTCATCCACCCTCTGTGAGCCCTGAGACTTGATGTGAGGGTCCCGCCTCTGGTCAACACAAGGGGCATCCCCAGAATGCCAGGGCTCTAGATGAGATTCCTTAGGAAGGATTAAGGAACCCCACAGATTCCTGACCCTACTGTCAGCCCTGGGCCACCCTGGTGGTGGGATGAGCGCTTGGCAGCCTCTTCTGACTTCCGCATCTGTATCTCAGAAACATTAGGCAATTGTTAGAAGCGTCAGGGCGTCAGATGGGCAGTGAGAAAGATCTTCTTTCTTTTGAGAGTCAAGGTGAGGACACTGAGGAAGGACAGAGGGGACCCTGGACCCCAGAGCAGAGTGGGCTCTGGGAGGACATTGGGTGGATGAACGTATGCTGGATTTCCTGACTGGGTCTCAGAGAGACTGGGGACCTGGGATAGGGGGCTGACTTCCTAATATCCAGATTTCAGCCTGGTGTCCTAGTATAGAGAGATGACTTACTGACATCCGCATATCAGAAAGACTGGGCTCCTGGTATGAGGTTTGGGGCGTTAGTAGGGGAGAGGAGAGAATCTGAAGTCGTACCTGGAGATAAGTTGAGGTCTCTGAGGGAAGGCTGAAGGGACCCCAAGTGAAAACTCTAGGGATCCCAAGATAAGAGGGATGGAACCCCACAGATCCCTGCCCCTGCCATCGGCCCTGGGAGCCCTCGGGGTGAGAAGAACACACTAGGTCTGTCCTGAGTTCCTGACATCCAGCTCTGTGAGGCTGGGGACTTGTTGTGAGGAGTAGGGACTATGGTGGGGAGAGTACAGAGACTAGGTCCTCCTGGAAATCAAGGTGAGGACCCTGAGGGAGGACTGAGAATAGCCAGATCTCAGAACAGAGGGAACCCTGGTAGTCCCTGGGCAGGGTAACCTCGTGCCGCATTGCCTGATAACCCTGGCAGAGAGACTGGGGACCTCTTGAAAGCAGGGGAAACTCCAAATGGCGGATGGGACACTTGCAGGTCTTGTGTGGAGTCTAGACCCCATGCAAGGCAGGACTAAGGCAGTTAGACCCCAACAGGGAAGGATCTTGGCCCTTGCAAGGGGATCTTGGAGGGTGCAGAGTGGGGTGAGCAGTTTCTTGAACTCTGGCTTAGGGACCTCGCGAGGTGAGGTATTTCAGGAACAGCCGAAGGCTTCCGGTTGGCAGAGGCTGGACTCCTCAACCGCAATGGAGGACTGAGCAGACCCCCGCCCCTGTGGTCAGTGCTGGGAGGGAAGGCAGGACATGAGGAGGAGCTGAGGACCGAACACCTCCCTGGCCTAGGCCCCACAGGAGACCTTGGGCAGGTGCGGCCGCATGTGGGGCCCCTCAGCTCTTTCTTTCCAGTCTCGGGTCTTGTTCTGTGTTTCCCTCCAGGCCCCCAGAGGGGAGGGACCAGGTTGTGCCAGGGGAAATGTAAGCACTAAAGGGGAGCTCTGAAGGGACCTCTCACCACACAACTGAGGGACCCTCACAGTGTGCACCCTTTGTACTGTCAGAGAATGCTAAGGGCTGTGCCACGGGATACCACTGAGGTGCCCCTCCATTTCTCACAGGAGCTGTAGGAAGCAGTAGGCGAAGGCAGACATCTGAGGCCCGTGTCCTGAGGTCAGTGAACAGAGGAGGTCCAGGCAATGCCAGGAGTCAAGGTGATGAGGGTGCCCTGAGTGGACACCAAGTGCTGCCCATCCCAGAACAGAGGGGACCCCACAAGAGCCTAATCCCCTTACCTTGTCAGTCCCAGAAATCTCGGGCTGTGCTGACCACACCCTGGGGAGCCACCTCACTTCCTTCTTCAGGTAGCCAGGGGACTGGCCACTCCAGAGGCATGTCCCTGTGTGGTCTGAGAGCACGTTTCAAGAGGAGAGCTGCAAGTGGCCTGTGGCCAACCAGGGTGCGGTTCTCAGGTGAGGCCATTCACAGCCCGTCTATCCACCATCCAGGCCCATGGTCCTCATCTGTCCCATTTGCCCCCATGCCTCACTCCTGCCTCACTCTGTAGTTTGATCCCAGGCATCACGCTCATGGTCAAGATGACTGAGCTGAGCAAGCTCGAGGAAGACCTTCAGGACCCAGGTGAGGCCAGGGTCCTGTGGAAGTGCAGCTCTCTGGGGCTGAGCGGGGGAGGCTGTATCACCCTCAGCCTCCTCCCCCACAGTCTCCTGCTCCACCCTTGTGGAGGCCTTGCCCCATGAAGCTCTGAATGAGATAGTGGCTAACTTGATGAAGTTCTTGCTCCTGTAGTATCTGGCCAAACATCTGACATCCCAGGCGGAAATGCTGAAGAAGGTCCTCAGGAATAACCAGGAGCATGTCCTAGTGGTCTTCAGTCAAGCTGCAGAGTGCCTACAGGTTGTCGTTGGCCTGGAGGTAAAGCAGTTGGACCCCAGGGAGCACATCTACATCATGGTCCCTACCCTGGGCCTCACCTGCAATGTGATGCTGAGCAGTGGGCACACCCTGCCCAAGGCTGGCATCCTGGTGCTGGTCCTCAACCTGATCATGCAGAGTGAAGACCTGACCCCTGAGGAAGCAGTCTTGGGAGTACTCAGCAGGACGGGGGTGTGTGTTGGGAGTGAGCCCTGTCTCTTTGGGGAGCTCAGGGAGCTGCTGACCCAAGTGTGGCTGCGGGAGGGATACCTGGAATACCAGCAGGTGCCTGACAGCCACCCTGCTCGCTATGAGTTCCTGTGGGGCGCCCTGGCCTATGTGGAGACCAGCAAGTGGCAAGTCACGGTGTCTGTGCTCAGGGTCTAACAGAGGGCTTTGAGGGCCTCCCCACTCCTGTCTGCAGAGGCTGCGAGGGAGGAGGAATAGGGGGCCTGAGCCAGAGCAGCAGCCAGGGTAATCCTTCCCTCTGTGATTGAAGAGGGAGTAGTCACCTTCTCAGAAGTGAGGGCCCGGGCCAGTTGGGGGAACCAGTGCACAGCATCTGTGGGCTCCTGTTCTCTACAATGACATGGAGATTCATCTGTTTTCCTTAGAAAATCTTCAAGCTTTGATTGTTTTTGCAAAAGGCTAAATAAAGTTCAGTGTCTTAGCTTGGAGAATGAGGTTGATCAATATGTGTTTGTGCTTACACAGTTCAAGAACAAGAGTTTTGCTGTTTTGTGAGAGATTGGAAACTCTTCCATTTTGTTTTGTGACCCTGAATGGGACACAGTGGAAATGGAATTAGATCCGTTTCGGAAATGTGAGCTTGTGGTGGAGTGGTGGAGTCGCTCAGTCCTGTCCGACTCTTCGCGACCCCATGGACTGTGGCCAACAAGGCTCCTCAGTCCATGGGATTTTCCAGGCAAGAGTACTTGGGTGGGCTGTCATTTCTTTCTCCAGGGGATCATCATGACCCAGGGATGGAACACGGGTCTCCCAATGTAGACAGACACTTTACCGTCTGAGCCACCAGGGAAGCACTAATATTGATGCGGCAAGAATTATGCGATAAAAGTAATTGCAATGAATTCATCCATCTGTCCTTCTTGTGTGTCATTCTCAAAAACTAAATTATCTTTATTTGGGTTTGTCTGGGTTATTTAAGGAAGCAGCTGGCAATAAATCTGAGGCCCCTGTTCACTAGCTCATATATTCTGAAGACCTTTACAGAGTATCTTCTCCAGGAAAGGCGGTGTTAGGAGTGGGGACACTAGGAGAAGCAGGACACCCCCGCACCTAGAGCAAAGTTCTAGGAGCCGCAGTCACACAAGGAAGGTGGAGAGACCTCCCCTAGTCGCACTGAACAAGGCAACACGAGGTAGGGCGGTGGAGCTCCAGGAGGAGCACTCGAGTTTCAGTGCCTGAGCCAAGGTGGTTTGGGGCTTTAGGACCCTGGGTTCCTTCTGTGGGAGGTGGTCGAGGTGAGGCAGGCTGGTAGCAGCCCTCAGACTTGCAGACAGTGTTTCTTCGGGGAGATGGCAAATTCTGAAATGGATCATGGCTGTAAGGTGGCCTTTTGCATCTCGGACAAAGCCCAGACAGATCTCTTTCTGGGGCAGGAAGGAAGGGGTCCTGACTCTTGTCGCATTGCTGTTGATCACAGGGGCAAAGGAGGTGTTTTCTACCCCACATCTGCTAGGAATCCTGCAGAACTTTGGTCGCACTCCCTTGAAGTGGTGCCCAAGAAATGCATGGAACTACCCTTTCTTTCCTGGTCCCGGAGATCCAGAACCCACGGTCTTAAATAGCTTTCTATTATCTTGATTGTAATTGGCCATTGTAATCAAGGACTTGACCTTAGTTGGGGCTGCAAGAAAGGAAAGTACTGTTTTGGATGGAAGACCAGCTAGGGAAGAGGCAAAGAGTGGCTCTTGCTTCTATTTCCTGGAGCAGCTTGGGTCCTGTTGGAACACTCCTTCATACCCAAATTTAACAGGTTTTCTATGGAAATGGGGCTTGCCCAGGAGCTCAAATGATGAAGATTCCGCTTACACTGTGGGAGACATGGGATCGATTCATGGGTCAGGGAGATCACCTGAAGAAGGGCATGGCAACCCACTCCAGTATTCTTGCCTGGAGAATTCCATGGACAGAGGAGATCGGAAGACTACAGTCCATGGAGTGGCAAACAGTCCGACACGACTGAGCTACTAACATTATGGTCCACTATGGTCTAAGTAGCAAAGTTTCTTAGTTTTATTTGTGAAACATCCTATTTGGCTGATTAGGTATCCCACATCCTATTGAGGTGCACATTCTCAGACAAGCCCTGGACCACAAAGTAGCCGACCCCTTCCTACAGTGGAGAGTGGAGGACACTCTTGGGGCAACACTGTGACAGATTCCTGTCCCGACATCACAGAGGCCATGACTGCCAGGCCCTGGCAGCTGCATCCCATCCCTCAGGCGAATAGTGCAGCCCAACACGTGGGCTCCTCAAACCGGCTGGCTTCACAGGAGAAGAACTGAGGCCACGGGGCTTTTCCAAGCATCCACTGACTATCTGGCAGCTGCCATATATGTGACCAGAATCACATCACCTGTTCCCCTTTTTCTCTGGCACTCAGCATGGATAGCTGCCCCTTTAGCCCCCTGCACCCATCCACACCCCCACTGCAGTGACCTCACCACCTCCTTAGGCCCGGAAGTCGCTCCTGCCTTTTGCTGCCAGGCACAGCCTTAACCTGGGTCTCTGCTGCCTCCACACTTCTGAACCCACCCGAACCCAGGGATGCTGGCAGATGTTGCATCTTTACTGGCTAGTACTTATTTCTCATGCTCTTCGGATCTCAGACTCTGTCCCTCTCCCCTCTGGAAACTGTTTGGTTTTCAGGACACCTCAGAGAATTGGCAGCTTAATTAGAAATGGAATAGAAAACCACTCAGAATTGCTGTTCTGTGTTTTCCTCCTGGAGAATGTATATCAATTTCAGTGTCTGTGTGTGTTTCAGGGTGGAGAGCAGTGTCTCCAGCTGGGCACAGCTCACTCAAAGATCCCAGGATTCTAGTCACACAGCAGGTCCTGTCCACTTTTGCAGCTTCTCTTCACTCATTTCATCCAAATGAAATCTAGAGCATGCTCACAAGTGAAAATCATAAAGTCCAAATGACCAAAGAAACTGTTATTTCAATGTACTTGTTAATCAGCTTCCCAAGGCAGAGACAAGAGGGCTAGTACAGGGAATACTGGGCATATATCAAAGATCAAGATTCACATTTCTCTAGGATTCCTAGCAGATGGTGGATAGAAAACATCTATTTCATCCCTGTGGTCAACAGCTATGGGACAAGAGCTAGGACCCCTTCTTGCCTGCCCTAGAAAGAGATCTCTCTGGGGTTTATCCAAGAAGCAAAAGGACACCTCACAGCAATGATCCGTCTCAGAGATTCCCCTCACCCCCAAGACAGACCTCATGTGACTGCGGCTCCTCGACCATTGCTGTAAGTGTGGGGGTGTCCTGCTACTCCTAGTGTCCCCACTGTTAACATGGCCTTTCACGGAGCAGAGAATCTGTACACGTCTTTGGAATAACTGAGCCAGTGAGCAGGGGTCTCAGATTGTCTGCTACTTTCTTTAATCACCCAGGAAA